>NC_138509.1:33643706-34216166 GCF_964252035.2 Podarcis erhardii
ACACAATCTGATACTCTTTAAAGAAACATCAGAAGCTGCCTTATATTGAGCCAGACCCTTAGTCAGTTTCAGTAAAGGTAAAGGTAAAGGAACCCTGGACAGTTAGGTTAAAGGCGACCACACTCATCTCGATTTCAGGCTGAGGGAGCTGGTGTTTGTCCACAGACAGCTTTCCTGTGGCCAGGATAACTAAACTGCGTCTGGTGCAACGGAACACCATGACGCGTGCCAGAGCGCACAGAAATTCTGTTTACCTTCCCACCGCAGCGCTACCTATTTATCTACTTGCACTGGCATGCTTTCAAACTGCTAGTCTGGCAGAAGCTGAGACAGAGCAACAGAAGCTCACTCCATCGTGGGGATTTGAACCGCCAACCTTCCGATTGGCAAGCCCAAGAGGCTCAGCAGTTTAGAGAATACAAAAATAAAATCCAAGCAACAGCATAAAATTGTACATCTTTTCCAAAACTAAATGTTTCCCAGTAACAACCTCTAAATAAGACCATCGCCATCCCAGACTAGACAGGATGGGCCACAGAAGCAGGGACCCAATTCATGCAGGTCACCCCACCCCCATGTTCTGTGCTTTGTATCCTATCAGTATCTGAGGTTCTGTTGCATTTTATGCCACTGACTGAGATGTGCTGAACATGTCCAAGAAAATCATGATGCCAACAATCTGGAATGCCTTATTTAGGGAAGCTTGCCCAGCCCAATGATTTTTCACTGTGTGATAAAGTTCTTCTGGGAAGCTTTAGTGGTGGCTGATTCTGGGTAGGATATTTTGCAGCTGCACATATGAAGTTCTGCAGATTGAACCCCCCCCTTATTTTGTTTTTTGGTTTTGCTGCTTTTCTGATTGATGTACCCTGAGGCATAGTTCAGTTGGTAGAGCATGAAACTCTTAATCTCAAGGTTGTCCCACCTTGGGTGAAATATTCCTGCATTGCAGGGGGGTTGGACTAAATCAGGCATAGACAAACTCCGGCCTCCAGATGTTTAGGACTACAATTCCCATCATCCCTGACCACTGGTCCTGTTAGCTAGGGATGATGGGAATTGTAGTCCCAAACATCTGGAGGGCTTGAGTTTTCCAATGCCTGGACTAGATGATCGTCATAGTCCCTTCCAACTCTGATGATCCAAGCTTCAAGCTTCAGTATTGGTAGCCTATCAAGAAGGTGAAAGAGAGTCATGATTTCTCAAAAAGTAAATAAATGGCCCCGTCCTGTGCAATGATTTCATATTTTGAGGCATGATACTGAAATGTGCAATGAATTGATACTGCAAGGAATCTAGCTGCTCCCTCTCAGGTATTGCTTGCTTGTCTAATCTCGCTCTACTTCTCCAGTACATTATTACATACCAGCAACTGGTATTCAGTGTGCTCTGAAATCCAATTACCTGGACCACAAGCAGAAGAGTGCTTACACACTTGTCCTGCTTGTAGTCTTCTCATATGATCTGTTTGGCTCTTATGTTCTTATATACAGTTGATTGTATAGCTGCTGCAACAATAGAATACTAGGAGTGATGCTGCTGTTGCTGTGAAACAAAAAAAGATGATAATGGAAGATGTTGCAGCCTAAACCTGTATTCTTCTTATGAAGGGGCACTGAAACAGTAGAAAATGATTATTTGTAAGCCTAGTTTAGTATTGTGAATAGTAAATAATGGGGTGCGGGTGTGAGTGTCAAATAGTTCACCTACCTGTATGAATATTCAAGGTTAAGATGCGAGCATGCAAAATAATACACATAATTCATTCACATGTCAGCGCCAGAAGCTGATAAAGTTTGAATGTCAGTTGATGGTAGTGTCACTGGTATTTTCCCAATATAATGCTATGGCAGCAATGAAAATGTACAAGTAATGAGGCTATATTTTTCTGTTAATAGAGCCTGCTACTGGTCAATGTGATGTCAAATTAAGTAAGGGACATCAGACAGACCCACGCCATACATTTAAAGCATATTCAGTACACATTTAAGCCACATGACTTCCCCCAAAGAATCATGGGCATTGTGGTTTGATAAGGGTGTTTGAAATTTTAACTCTGTGATGGGTAAAGCCCGGTTTCCACGATTCTTCGGCGAAAGTAATGTGCTTTAAATGTACAGTGTGTATGTAGCCTTACTTTGTTAGAGCCCACTGGCCATAGCTGGCATTGATTTTATTTTGCAGGGACAGCCAGAAAGACAGTATTATTTTCCATATTTTCAGAGTCTCTCTTGGTCTTCAGAAAACTGAGGAGAGGATTTCACTGAAGGGCTAAGTCTTTGAGCTAGGAGTTTCTGCCAGCCAAAATCTGAGCAGTGAGTTAAAGTACTGTAATGCCTGGCACAGCAGCATTATCATAGCTGCATTTTCAAAAATAGCAGGTCACTTAGCATTCCATGTAAGTGGATGGTTTCAGGGTGTTGTTTCCAAAAAGGAGAAAACTACAGTTCCCATAATTCTTTGAGGAAGTCATGGGCTTTAACTATGTGCTGAATGTGCTTTTAAAAAAACATGATCTCTGAGAATAACGTGTTCAATATGTTTACATTATAGTTTTTTTGTTTCCTCAATGGTGAATGGAGAAAGAGCTGGATGGGTACTGGAAAGCTACCCATGGATCTCGCAGTCCCTATATTGGCCTCTTGCACTATATTCTCTTATGCCCACATGCCCATGCAGGCTGAGGGAAGGGAGAAAAAGGAATTCACTGTGTGTGTTCAGTGCATCCCTGTTTGGGAACTTAGAGGAGTTTTGTGACTTCTCTTTCTTCCCCAGCTAAGTTGTTTTGCTTTTTTAAAAGCATAGAGAAAGGATGGTTGAGTACGTGAGAAGGAAACAGAGAAAAGATGCAGAACAGTTCTTGCCAAAACAGCAGTGGGACAGCTGGTGGTTGATGAGAGCAGAGCCAGGCTGTTCAGTGTGGAGAGGAAGGAGTTTATTTCTGAATGTGCATTGTGAACTAGGCATTGATTTCTGAACATTGTCCCATACACTGTTGCTGCCTCAATGCAACACTCATACATTGCCTCAAGGCCATGCCAGCAACAGGGACTGGGGCAAAGTATGCCACATCCACTCTGTTTGTCTTGCTGTATTTTTCAGTGCAAGGTTGGAGCCATAGCAGGTTAGTGCTGGAGGGTGGATGAAATTAGCCTGTGAGGCAGGGGTTCCCCATTCCAACTTTAGGTTCATTCAAAGACAAATAAATGTGTGACAGTGGGTGGATGTGGTCTTTGAAGACTTTCCATGTGGTAACCCAAGAATTTCAGTGTGAAGGTTCCTTTACCATGAGAGTAATGCCTCTGGTTGTTAGTGATCCGTTAATGGTGTACAGATGCATTCCTACTGAATGGGAGGGCTGTACCTGGCTTGAGAGCAGTACATGTGAAAAGGATCTAGGAGTCTTGGTTGACCACAAACTTGACATGAGCCAACAGTGTGACGCGGCAGCTAAAAAAGCCAATGCAATTCTGGGCTGCATCAATAGGAGTATTGCATCTAGATCAAGGGAAGTAATAGTGCCACTGTATTCTGCTCTGGTCAGACCTCACCTGGAGTACTGTGTCCAGTTCTGGGCACCACAGTTCAAGAAGGACACTGACAAACTGGAACGTGTCCAGAGGAGGGCAACCAAAATGGTCAAAGGCCTGGAAACGATGCCTTATGAAGAACGGCTAAGGGAGCTGGGCATGTTTAGCCTGGAGAAGAGGAGGTTAAGGGGTGATATGATAGCCATGTTCAAATATATAAAAGGATGTCACATAGAGGAGGGAGAAAGGTTGTTTTCTGCTGCTCCAGAGAAGCGGACACGGAGCAATGGATCCAAACTACAAGAAAGAAGATTCCACCTAAACATTAGGAAGAACTTCCTGACAGTAAGAGCTGTTCGACAGTGGAATTTGCTGCCAAGGAGTGTGGTGGAGTCTCCTTCTTTGGAGGTCTTTAAGCAGAGGCTTGACAACCATATGTCAGGAGTGCTCTGATGGTGTTTCCTGCTTGGCAGGGGGTTGGACTCGATGGCCCTTGTGGTCTCTTCCAACTCTATGATTCTATGATTCTATACTGCTAGCTTTTTACAGAGTGTGTCACACAGAGTGACCACGTAGCCTCTGCAGAGGAGAGGGGAAGGGGGCAACAAGGACAGGGGAAGGGGGACACACAATAAAACCCATTAGACATTGTTTCTAATTGAGATAATAAAAATCATTTGAGTAATTGTGGGAGCAATTCATGAAATAACAAGCAACTCTTTTTAGGGAGACAACACTTTCCCCTCTCCTCAAGCTGACCTAAGATAACATTCTCTCTCCCCTCCCAATACATATACCCCTACTATTTTTCTTCTAAAACCCATTTATAATCTCATTCTTCGTCCTTGTAACTCCTCACTGGTCTCAAAGTGATAATGAAGTCTTTTCTCAGCTTAGAATTACAGTAACTAACAAAGAAAATATGATTCATCATCTCCATCCATTATTTAATGGCATGTCAGGATGTATTTGCTAGCAAAATCACACAAGAGGTCATCTAGAATGATAACCAAAAACCCAGATTCTTAGCATCTGCCCACTGCAGCTGCTAGTGTGTGATATAGTTTGTGAGCACAGCAATTTTCTATGAATACTTAAAATCTAGGAGGAAAGCAGTGAAGGCAGTTTCATTAACCATGACTATGGAGTGAAAATCTGATGCCAAACTTGCTGTCAAAATGATGTAAATGAGCCAATTTATTTTTCATTACCTAATTACAGTACTCTGGCCAAAGAAAAAGGAGAGATTTGGAGTTAAAGTATAACGAGCAAGAAGGGAATGAGAAGCAACCAGGCTGGGATGTTTTTGTTTAGTTTCTTACCATGCAGTAAGTGTTGGTTGATGTATAATCTATAATTTCAAAATATGTGGTTTTCAATTACTAGATTGGGTTCTTGGACAAAGCACTACAATGCACATGCTAATTATAAAAAAAACAGGTGTTCTCTTTTTTTTGTGAGGCACTAGTGAGTCCCCCCATTAATATGAGACTTCAACATGTAATGCAAATTATATATTTCACTGTTGTGCTTTAAAGTTAGTTGAAGCAGGTAAAATGCTGTTGTCCCTTTGCCAACATAGAGATTATTGTTTAAGCTGAACTGCCACAAATCAAACGTAACTGCAGTACTCACTAAATACAAATTAAGGACTAGTGGGTGGAGGACAGTAGAAAAACTGCCATTAGTCACAGCTCATATTTTGAAACATTATGCCTAGTGTAATCATGCACTTTTCTCCCCAAAGTGTGCCTTGAATTGCTGCACAATTCGGAAATCAGAGGTGGAGCAAGGCATTCTGGGGCCTGAGGCAGAAAGCTAAATTGCCCCCCATGTTGTTTCTGTGTGTGTTCACACACGCATGCATACAGTACATACCGTATAATTGATAAAATGCTGCTCTTTCAAGGTACTCCAGACGTCCTCATTTCTCTGTCGGCAGGGACATGGCTGATGGAAATTAATAAGTGGATGTCATAGGACGTACACCGTTCTGCTGAATGCTGCAGAGCAACAAATGGTTCAGTCTTCTCTGGGAAACCATTGGAAGACATCACCCAGGACAAAGAGGCAAAATCTTGCTATCTTAATTAAACTTTTGGCAGTTGCTGAACTGCTTTGCCAGGCTACCCAAAAAGATAGCTTCAGGCATTCATGGCTTAAGCCATACATGGGAAGCACTGGTGTGCTAAAGCTCAGGCATATAAAGGTACAAAAATTCTGGAAAACATTACCCCATTTTTTTCTTGTACAAAATGTAATTTAAGCTGATGTAAAAATATGGCAAAATTGCAGTGCAGCTCTAGTTTTAATACAGCAAATTATTTTTGGCATGCAATGCTTGTGTGGTTTATTTTGAGTTCCCATAATGCTGCAGCTATTTTTTGATGTATATTGTTTGTCCAGAATTTGGTAACAACAAATGTCAAGAGAAGATGATCTGTTGCAGGAGGTGGAACAATATAAAACACTTCTGAATAGTTTTCCTTAAATAATTGATGGTTTGTTTCTATCTATTTTGATGAAATTGGACTGGATGTATGAAATAATCAGGAATTTTAAAAATGTTGAATGTGCTATAAAGAGTGCAAGTCCCTTCCCTCTGTAAAACAAATGAAGAAACAAAAAACCAACCCTCTTTAATACAAAGAAAACAACTGCAGTTTTCTTGGTACATATTAAAAGTTGTTTTTCCTGTTTCAGATACGTTAATCACCTACTAATAGCAAACATGTGATTGAATGTCTCGCAGTTAGAATCCGGAAAAGGGCCATAAAAATAATGTACTGGTTTCTACATATTTGCAGGTGTGTGTGTGTGTGTACACAAATAGACTGACATGTGCATGCAAACCTCCAAGATCTGTGGAATTTTGATGTCAATTCAGCACCACAGAGAGATAAAATTGTCACCACATTGGATATGGAATTTCTAAGCTCACATTAAACACAGGAACTCCTGTCATTACTGCTGTTTGGGTCCAGATGATCTGCTCCCTTCGAGTTTGCCTGAAATTAGAACGCCAACACTCTCTCAAACACCTTGCTCAAAAGGGGGCTATTGGTGCCTTGGCAATAGTTCATCACTTCTTGCTCCAGGGAAGTCCTCTTGAGAAAGAGATGCACTTTCCTTAAGTACCAGTAGCAACTCCTCCCCCACAACAAGGCAACCACCATACCCATGACTCAGTATGGTATAGGGTGCAGGGAACTGCTGGAGGGGGGAGGGAGAGAGAGGCTGTGAAACTTTCTTTCCAAAATCTTTCTTAAATTATTTCGGTCTGATTATATACTTCTTTCAGTAGATGCCATGCACTAAGTGGATGAGATATCACTGATGTTTCAATGCAGTTGTAGTGTTATGTTGGCTTTGGCAGACTGTGTTACTTAACTCTTCCACATTAGATATTCGGGGAAGGTATGTGTATCTTTTGAAGTACCGCCCTGAGCATTGGGAACAGGGAGACTAAGGGACAGCCCTTGGCAAGTCTGTGTGCAGTGTTCTTCAGCCTAGAGCAAGTTGCCCATGTGCACCTTTAACATGATTCAGCATAGTAGGAAGTACTGGGTGTGCATTAAAATGAATCTTGCTGCCCGTGCTGGCAGCCAGTGTTCAGCTTTTCATTGACTGGGAGATGCCATGCCATTTCTCCTGTGGTTGCCACTTAATTGGAAGTCTGTGTAACTAGGTCCAAATGCTTCAGGTGCTGAATAGTTCTTAAAATGAGCCCTGTCATATTTGTGTGCGTTCCTTTTATTTTGAATTAGAGGACATATATATTCCATTGCTGCTGTGCTTAAATTTTAAACTCTGCTATAATCCAGGATGTTCATTGGAGGACTGACAATTTCTTTTCTTTTTAAACTGTGTCAAACTATTGAGCTCTTTCCTTACTTTCTCATCCTTCTGCCAATTATTACTGGAGAGATTATGCATTAAGTTAATAAAATAATAATAATAATAATAATAATAATAATAATAATAATATATTATTTATACCCCGCCCATCTGGCTGGGCCTCCCCAGCCACTCTGGGTGGCTTCCAAAAAAATATTAAAATACTGTAATACATCAAACATTAAAAGCTTCCCTAAACAGGGCTGCCTTCAGATGTCTTCTAAAAGTCTGGTAGTTGTTGTTCTCTTTGACATCTGGTGGGAGAAGAAGAAGAAGAAGAAGAAGAAGAAGAAGAAGAAGAAGAAGAAGAAGAAATTAAGACAGTAGAATTGGACAGAAAATCCATCAGAATATATGCAGCATATCTTGGTGATTTATGTCTTGCTAAACAAACCTTGAATAGCAGGTGGTCAAACAAGAACAGGGAAGGAAGTAGTTTATTTCAACCATAGGCAAAGTTGTACATGTCAGTGCTTTAAAGAAACTGGGAAATTGGGGCAGGGATATTGCCTTTCTAATATGATAGATTGGCAAATTAGTAGTCTCCTCATTAAACTACCACAGTGGCTACTCAATTGGTCTTGTGTGATTTTAAAAAATGTGACAATAGTACTCCAGACTGATTCCTCTTAGCTGAGAGCAGCTTGTATTTGATGAATCAGTAAATACTGCTTGTTTTCTGATGCTGCAACATGAAAGAAAATAATGTAGTGGCCAGTAGCAGAATAAAAAAAGATTAAAAGCACCAAATTAGGGTCTGAAATAGGTTTGGGTTTGTTTTTTTAAAAAAATGGGGGAAAAATTCTCTGTAAAAGCTCTACGTAGTGCTTTAGTCAGTGTAGCTATATTCTACAGTTGTAAGTTTTCAAGGGAGATATCTGTGCTAGGAACTAGGAGCAATGCTTGTGGACATGTTTGTGGATGTGTATACTTAGATGTATGCAGAACTGCATGTACAGCTAGGTTCTGCTCTCTGATGTTTCATCCTATAACCAGGGCTGCATTCACAAGCCCATTCCGTCAAAAAGCAAAACAGCCCTGCAGTTGTCTGCTTGGTTCTAGAACCAAGGGCCTGAAGGAATAGTTCTAAATCATGCATTTTTAATGAAGACACCCCCATCCCTACTGGGACATTTAGACTAATAATAATAATAATAATAATAATAATAATAATAATAATAATAATTTATTTATACCCCGCCCATCTGACTGGGTTTCCTGAGTCACTCTGGGCAGCTTCCAACAAAATATTAAAATATAATAGTCTATTAAACATTAAAAGCTTCCCTAAACAGGGCTGCCTTCAGATGTCTTCTAGAAGTCTGGTAGTTGTTTTTCTCTTTGACATCTGATAGGAGGGCATTCCACAGGGTGGGTGCCACTATCAAGAAGGCCCTCTGCCTGGTTCCCTGTAACTTGGCTTCTCGCAGTGAGGGAGCCACCAGAAGGCCCTCGGCAGTGGACCTCAGTGTCCGGGTAGAACGATGGGCATGGAGACGCTCCTTCAGGTATACTGGACCAAGGCCGTTTAGGGCTTTAAAGGTCAGCACCAACACTTTGAATTGTGCTCAGAAGTGTACTGGGAGCCAATGTAGGTCTTTCAAGACCAGTGTTATGTGGTTTTGGTGGCCGCTCCCAGTCACCAGTCTAGATGCCGCGTTCTGGATTAGTTGTAGTTTCTGGGTCACCTTCAAAGGTAGCCCCACGTAGAGCGCATTGCATTAGTCCAAGCGAGAGATAAGCAGAGCACGCACCACTCTGGTGAGACAGTCTGCAGGCAGATAGGGTCTCAGCCTGCGTACCAGATGGAGTTGATAAAATCTGCCCTGGACACAGAATTGACCTGTGCCTCCATGGACAGCTGTGAGTCCAAAATGACTTCCAGGCTGCACACCTGGTGTGCAGGGGCACAGTTACCCCATTCAGGACCAGGGAGACTTCCACACCTGCCCACCTCCTGTGCCCCAAAACCAGTACTTCTGTCTTGTCAGGATTCACCCTCGATCTGTTAGCCACCATCCATCCTCCAACCGCCTCCAAACACATGCCTCCAGTATAGAGTAGGCATCTGGCTAGTTGTAGAGAATAATGCTAAAATGTGCATTTTGAATAGCTGCTTATAAACGTTCCAGAGCAATTGTTTTCCAGAAAGCTTGATTTCTGTAGTTTTTCAGTCATCTGTGTCTTTGCAAACAGATAGCATGGATGTACTTTGGTCTTGAGATGTCCCAGAATTAAGATTCAGTTCAGCACCTGTCCACTTACTTCCCCAGGTGCCTTTCCATTCAAAATGCCTTTTTTATCAATAGGTACTAAATATATTAGTTGTGAATAACCTTTTTTAAAAAAATTGAAAGATCCATCCTTCATTATCATCTGGGACTTCAATTTATGGCATTATTAGTCTAAACTTAAATTAAATTTCCTCATCCACTTCTGGAAAAAAATTAGTGCAGGTCAGAGCAATTCCCTTGAAAGACACACTGTGATAAAGCATCCATATTTTAACAAGTTTCCTAGTTAGCTTGATGCTTTACATCTAAAAATTCACAAAATATATGCTTTTTGAAATCATTAACACTAAACTCTAAATATTTTAAACAAGACATAATACTTTTCTCTAGTAATTACATCGTGCTTCATGAAGAAATATATAGTCAAATGGATGGATGACAATCTACCACATTTCAGCTTCCTTCAATAACTGCATTGAAGATTTTCCTGTTTTCAGGTAGCAGTATTAAAGGGATCCTAAGAGACATTTGATTGATGTTTCAGGGTCAAGCAATAATAAGCAGGGATGTTGCCCAATTTTGCGAGTACCTGTTTCAGAATATGGATTTCTGTAACTTGCAATATAAACTGCTGTTTTCCCCAGAAGTCACTGTGCTGCTCAGAAAATAAAACTTTTAAGTGTTGCGAAGGTGCAGACTGTAAATCCTGGACACTAAGTGCAGTTCAGGCAGAGCTAATTAAATGCAGATTTGCATCTGACAATATGGAGGGTCTTGAGAGAAAACGTGTCTCTTGGTCACACCATAATCAGAAATAGTTAATAAAATATACACTAGAGATAATGCATAAGGAACCTTGCAGGGGGAACTATACACGATGTGTAGCCCTTGTAGTCCAACTCAGACGCTGTTGGACTCTAGAACCCATCATCCCCGGCCAGAATGGCCAATAGTCAGGGATGTTGGGTGCTGTACTATCTGGAAGATACCACATTGGCTATTCTTGCATAGGTTGTTTTTAGATTGAAACATTTCCAAATGTTTAGGCAAGCAAGTGAAGAAACCAAACAGTTCCTTTGTCACAAGGCATCATTGCTTCTTGGTTGTTCTCACAGTTCCCTGGAGTCTTTTAAAGTTCCCTTTGTAGCTCAGCACTCTCTGAGCTGTAATTAGCATCCATGTCTTGAACAACAACAACAAAAAGTAGATTAAAGTTTAAGGCAATATGCTACACTGAAACCAGGCATTAGAATTGGTGCAGAACATTGTGTGTGGTGGGGATTATTATTCAACAAAAGGTGTATGGACATAAGAAAAGCCTGCTGGATCAGTCCAGTGTGGAGCCAGTGTGGTGTAGTGGTTAAGAGCGGTGGACTCGTAATCTGGTGAACTGGGTTCACTTCCCTGCTACTCCACATGCAGCTGCTGGGTGACCTTGGGCTAGTCACACTTCTCTGAAGTCTCTCAGCCCCACTCACCTCACAGAGTGTTTGTTGTGGGGGAGGAAGGGAAAGGAGACTGTTAGCCGCTTTGAGACTCCTTAGGGTAGTGATAAAGTGGGATATCAAATCCAAACGCCACTGCTGCTGCTGCTGCTGCTTCTTCTTCTTCTTCTTCTTCTTCTTCTTCTTCTTCTTCTTCTTCTTCTTCTTCTTCTTCTGTGACTGATCTAGTCCAGCATCCTGTTCTCACAACCAGATGCCAGTGGAAGATGTAGGATCAAAGCACAAGAGCACTCTCCCCTGTGGTTTCCATCTGCTTACTGCCTCCAGCTGTTGCCTCTCCTCTATTAATTAACCCTCTTTTAATTCTCTTTAAATCATTAGCTATCACTGCCTCCTGTGGGAGCAAGTTCCATAGTTTAACGATGTGCAGTGTGAAGTACTTTATTTGATATGTCCTGAATGGCTGCTTACCCTTTTTCGGAGTGGTGGTGGTGGCCACTTGTGAGACTGCTGCCATCCCCTGGAGCACAGGTCTCATGAGGTCAGCTGTCTATTAAAATCCAACCTGGCTGGCCACATTGCAAGGTGGGATTGTCCACCAAAAGCACCAGCCAATCAGGAGTCCCCCTAGCAGGCAGAGTCTTGCTGGCGGACCTTGAGTTGGAAGTTTCCACTCCTCCCCACTGGTATGCTACCCTTTCTATATGGCTCCAATGCCCCAGCTGCAACAATACATGTCTTTCCTGCAGCAGTCTCTACAGCCACAGTAGGCGCTGCAACCTTCCAGCAGTTTGACCTCACCCCCAAAGGTATACCCCTTTATTGTCTCCCGAGACAGACAGATGCCAAGACACAAAGCCATTGAGAGTAGTCATTGGGCATTTGGAGTAAAGTGTATTTAATATGCTGGTGACACACAGCTCTGTAACATCTGAATCAGGAGTGTTTCTGGACCTTGGCAAGATGGAGACCCTGTGGGTGAGTGGTTCCTGTGCATATAAGATAAACCAGTTACCTTTTCTGGATGGGGTTGCACTCCCTCTGAAGGAACAGGTACATGATCCATGGATGCTCATAGATGCTCATAGATCCAGGTTTGTCACTTTGTCAGTGGCTAGGAGTGCCTTTTACCTGCTTGCATTGATGTCACCATTCTTGTACTGAAACAGCTTGGCCACTGTGGTCCTGGCATTGATTACTGCAATACACTCTATGTGGGTTTCCCTTGGGCTTAACCTGGAAACTTCAGCTAGTGTAGATTGTAGCAGCTAGATTGTGGGTGGAGGGATTCCAATGACACCATGTAATACTTCTGCTGAGGAAGCTGCACTGGCTGTGCAGCTACTGGAAGCAATTCAAGGTTTTCCTTTTAGCATTAAAAGTCCTAAGCAACTTTGGAACAGGTTGCCCAAGGAACTGCCTTGCCAAATATACCCCTACCCTACCCAGCAACTGCGTTCGTCAGATGGGTACCGCATTCCACAGAGGTGCATTTAGTTCATAGTAGAAACCAGGATTTCAGTGTTGCTGAAATCAGTTGGCACTGAAATTAGATAGGAGCCTAGCATCTTGATGTTTAGAGGGCTAATGAAGACATTATTGTGGCTTTCCCTGAGGTATGTGTGACCCAGGCATTTCATACAATATTAAACACACAGTTGTTTCCAGAATTTGAATTTTATCTTGCTGCTAACCTCTGCAATAGATTTGGTTGTGAAGCACTTTATAAATCTGTAAAATAAACAGGCATAACAAACAGCAGTGGGAAACAGACGTATGTTGACAGGTTGGAATAATTTATTCCAGCCAATAGCAACAAAACCTCTGGCATCCATAGCAAGCCAAAAAAGTTTATTAGGACAGAAAAGAACAGTTGGTTAGGATAATGGTATACAGCAAAGTAGCACAACAAATTAAATATAATTGCAGTTTCTTGCCAAACTATATTTTAAGGATCTGGTGATTACTTGCGAGTATTCATAATTCCTTATTGTGTTAGTATTAATTTTAAAAGACTAAATTATGATTTCCCCTGCCTTTCATAAGCTGGTTTCTAGCCTAACTGGACTGGTGGGACAGCTTACCAGCCAGGAAAAAAGACTAATCTAGTCATCTGAGAAATAGATTAATTCCTGGCTTATTGATTAGTGGACATAATTTGAGAGCCTAAATTACAACACTATCACAATTTATTTCACCTGTTATTCCATCACTACAAGTAATTACAGGTTATGTCAGAAATCTGAAGCAAGGGACATTCAAGTCAAGTTTAATTTTATTGCGGCAAAAGCCAGTGACACAGAACACCACAAGATCATACAAAAGGAAATCAACAACAGCATCAAGAAGAAGAAGAAAAAAAAAAATTATTACGCAAGGGAGCTTCGCAGTGTGCCGTTCAACAAAAGAGATTTACGCTTCCTGATTGCTAAAGTGCAAAATTTGGCCACCTCATATGATATTGAGCTTGAGGAATCTTCCAGAAGGTATTTTCGTAGAATTTCGGGGGAGGATTCCAAATAATGTTGAAGGGGTATAAATTTTGATAGAAGCGGCAAAATAAGTTGAGCTCGTTCTTCACTATAGAATTCGCAAAATAGAAGGATGTGAGTGACAGATTCTACCTTATTAGACATACAGGGGCAGAGACGCGCATGCATTGGTACCCCCGTAAATTTGCCGTACAGCACTGCTGAGGGCATTGTCTCAAAGCGGGCTCTGGAGAAAGCCCATCTATAAGCTTTGTTAGTGATGTTAGTTAAGTAAGGGGCAGCTGAAAAATTAGACCAAGCTTTTAAAGATCTATACGTCTCCGGGAGTAGGGCGTCTTCTTGTTGTAATTCGACATCGTAGAGTCTCTGAGTGATAATTACTTTAGCCAGCAAGGGACATTATAGAAAGCCATTTCCCTTTCCCATAACCTTGCCCCATGCACAGGGGACATGGCTAGCCCCCCGTGTCATAGGTAGACCCCTGCCGTGTCACTCCTTAGGCCAACCAACCCGGTTGGCCAGGGGGTGTGGCTTGCTCCATTTAAGCAGCCCACAGTCAGGAACTCTCCCCTTTTCTGGTTCCCAGCCAATACCACTCACATTCTGTAACCAATAAAGTTGTGGCCTTTTTTAGCCCATTAACCTAAATACTGGTGTTGGGTGTCTTTATTCCAACAATGGGGGAGGGTTCGGGACCTTACCACGTGACAGCAACATAAACAACAGCACAGTTGACATTAAAACTGTCAGAAACCACACAGCACATTTGGCAGAAGGAGGAGGAGGAGAAAACTTAACAGGTCACCCAATTCATCCAAACATAGCCATCCTAACCCGTTGGTTACTATTTATTCAGTAACTGGATAAGACTGATTCAGAAGAGAGTAGAATAATTCACAGTGATTCACTGAGATAAGTTACAGATAGGTAGCCGTGTTGGTCTGTCATGGTCAAAACAAAATAAAAAAATTCCTTCCAGTAGCACCTTAAAGACCAACTGAGTTAGTTCTAGGTATGAGCTTTCGTGTGCATGCACACTTCTTCAGATACATCTGAAGAATCTGAAGTATACACAGATACATCTGTGTATCTGAAGAAGTGTGCATGCACACGAAAGCTCATACCTAGAACTAACTCAGTTGGTCTTTAAGGTGCTACTGGAAGGAATTTTTTTATTTTGTTTTCACTGAGATAAGCCATACTGTATATCATCATTATTTTTCTATCAGTAACACAGGGACATTCATGGGTGACCTCTTTCAGATTATCTTGCATTCAGTCTTTAAAAAGAGGGGCTAATGGTTAATTTTGATGAAACTGTTCTCATGAATAAGTGAAAATAATCAAAGAGTAAAGGTCATAGGATAGGTTACAGTAGATTAACTATAGATTGCTGTGTACAAGATTGGACTGGAGTAGATTGTGATGATACTGGGGCATACTGGGGCCAGGGGAAGCAAGTTTTTAAAACTGTATTAAAAACCTAGAGCCAACTAAAACTAACATTTGTTCCTCCATGTGTACATATGATGTCCACATCTACACAGCAGTTTTCTATAAATTTTTACTGTTTAAAGTACTGCCTTGATAGAAACAGCAAAGCAGATTGCATAATCAGTAATCTTTCATCTGTGATCTTTTTGGTTGCAATTTTTCCTGATACTCTCCCCCTGCAACAAGATACAGTAAGGGACAAATGTCATGTGAATGGAATGGATAAAGCAACCTTGTTTGGTAACATACATTTCACCAAACCATTAAGTAAGAAACTGGTACATTCTTCTGATATACTGTATATCTTAAGACTCAACAATACAATCTGTGTATGAATTGTAAGTGACTCACAGGAATCAGCTGTAAAATCAGCATGGAAATCATGAACTCAGCCCAAAGGTCTTTGGAATATAAAGGTCAATTTTAGCTAGCCTCTTAAATGATAAGATCAGACAGGCTTAGTGGACATCTATAATTTTTATTATTAAAGTTGCTTCAAGTATTTCAGAGTGTCTAAAGTATATTTTAGCCTATCTTGTCTTTGACAGTGGCTTCAGTTTAACATAGCAAAAATAACCCTGTGAGTTTGTTCTGAACGTTTCCCTCTCTTGGTCAATCTGTCTTCTCTACTACTGCATAAAAATAGCCAAGTGCTTGGAATATTTGCTCCAGAGTCATAGAAAACACCATTTATTTGTATAGGGTAGCCACATTTCAACCTAGAAATTTGCTGTCCTAAAACCTCAGAGAAAGTGGAAGATGAAGCAGCTCCAGTTTTGCCTGCCTTTTCCTTCTCCAGTCCTTTTGACTGTCCCATTCCCTGGGCTGTTTTTCAAGGCACCTAGGGAAATATGGGACATAGTGAACAGCGAAAGCATTGCTTTCCACTTCTGTAGTTTTCAAAGGGAAGGGTGGATCCTAGGTAACAGAACTGTAGAGTTGGAAAGGACCACAAGGGTCAACCCCAGTCCAACCCCCTGCGATGCAATAATTTTTGGCCCAACATGGGGCTCAAACCCACGACCAGCAGCTATTCATGCAGGTTACAATCTACTAATGCTGTGTGAAGCCATGTTTATTATTACTGGAAGTTGAAGAAGACTTTTGACTCTCTCTCTTTTTAGCAGCCATCTTTATTTTTTATTTTTTTAATGCTATGTAATCATAACATCATAGTGATCAAAAATAATACTTGTTTCTTTCTCCTAAATGTGGAGCTTTGTGTAGTTCGTGTACTGTGAAGTCAACTTTCTGTAAAATTAGAGGAAATTCAGATAATTCTAAAACGTATAAAGAGAATGCTTTATCTTTTCATTTCGGCAATAAATATAACGTGGAACATTTTATTCAGCATGGAATACAGGAGACATATTAACTGAAGACTGTTCAGTCATAATCAGGAAATTAAAAGATCCCTTGTAAAGATTTGACATCCCCTTTCACTTGTTCTTATTTTTATAAAGAGAAACTGATACATGAAGGATGAGGGGGGGGGGACTTAATATCAAATATGAATCTTATCTCAGCCGCAGCTATTTATGTAGCCAAATTGTGCCCGAATAAAGTTTCATGGCTTGTAGTAATTTTGTTGCTATGATATTTCTTTTTGAAGTTCACACTGAGTAATACAACTGAATAGAATTTAAATTATTTCTTTCTAAAGTTTTCTGCTCTGCAGACTTTTGCTTGGTTGTGTGTTTGTGTAAATGAACTATGAACCAACATAGTAAATTATGTTTCAAACAGGGCTAAAGAGTTGAAAGTAAATGATCAGCTCAGTTGACCAGAGCGTGGTGCTGATAACACCAAGGTTGCGGGTTCGATCCCTGCATGGGACAGCTGCATATTCCTGCATTGCAGGGGGTTGGACTAGGTGATCCTCAGAGTCCCTTCCAACTCTACAATTCTATGATTCATTGTCACTTAGAAGTAGGAAAGAATTTTGAAGTCAAATAACATTTAAAGAGACAAATACAAAAGAGATGAGTGTCTTTCAAAAATAATATTAATTTTTTTTTAATGCGATACAAAAAGAAGCCAGCCAAATATATAAAGAAAGAAATAGCTGCATGGGAGACAAGAAATGGAACAAAGAGTGTGCATTTAAAAAGAGAGTGTTTGCTGAACAAAGAGACCCACAAATAGAATAGAGTGGTAAATAAATAAATAAATAAATAAATAAAAGAAGTTTAAACTTAATTCTAAGCAATATTAAGGAAGCATAAAAGAGGGGTAGCATGGGTAAAATGTAATACAGTGGTACCTCAGTTTACAAACTTAATCCATTCCGGAAGTCTGTTCTTAAACCGAAACTGTTCTTAAACCAAGGCACACTTTCCATAATGAGACCTCCCGCCACCGGTGCCCTTCCACTGTTTGGATTCCGTTCTTAGACCAAGGTAAAGTTCACAAATTGGGACACTACTTCCAAATCCTTTGTAAACAAATCCTTCGTAAACAGGGTTGTTCTTAAATCAAGGTTCCACTGTAATAGAAAAATAAAAAATGAAATGAATGGAGGGTTGAGAATAGACTCACACATTTAAGCTGGGAGACAGAAAGGCTGGTGAAGAAAATAGTCAAAGTAAAAGAGAATGAAAGCAGTCAGTAGATAACAGACTATTTTTTTCCTGTGCTCAATTAGTGTACAGATGAATAGGTGAGGTGGGGAGTTGGGCTCATGCTTACTGGCCCTGTTCTTGTCATTAATGTGTTTCAGGCCCCATCTGGTTTTGCTCTCACCTTTAGTTTTTGTCCTTGCCACCTCTTTAAATTCTCCTATTCAGTATCATAAAATGTTGCTCCATTAGATTGAGTACGGGCAGATTGAAACAGGCTGCAGAATGGGCATAAAGGTGGCGCACTCCATCCATCACAGAAGACCCTTGTGCTCCAAGTGACATTTTTGGAGGTAGTCTTCCTTCTTCCCACAAGCAGTTTTGCCCCTGCAGCCTGTTTCTCTGATACTTCCCCTGCTCCTCACTTAACAGCCAGTGATCTGGAAGGCTTGCAAGCAGTCTCTGATTGTCAAATGCAGGCTAGGTTTGTCTAAATTCAGTTTTGCTTAGAAATAAACTGAGCAATTTGCTGATTGTTGGAGCTGGGGGGGGGGGGTGTTGAAGAGAGAAATGAAAGATCAGCTTATTTCTGAGTTATCTGATTCAAGCTACACGTAATTCTCTCTAAGATTGGAGCCCTCCCCTTCCTCTGGTATAAGTGTTCTCAACAAAAAGAGAGGAGAGAGAACTTGATGCAATAGAGATTTCAGATAACTTTAGAGACCTAGATAGATAGTATAGTTGGAACTTGAGTGGGCGCCCAAAGTTACAAAACTCTGAGATATGTTTATGTGGCTGTCACATATTGGCCCAAAGTCTAAAGTGATTCTTGAGGGGGGAAAGTTGCAGCTGATCATACTCAAGGTCTGTGTGCTTTGGGAATGGCCCAAGATAGATGTCAGACTAAAAAGTTGTGTACCAGACACCAACAAACAAAATGTGTTGTTGTTCATCCTACTTGTGTAGCATTGTTTTGTCGTTCTTTAGTTGTCTTAGTCATGTTCCACTCTCCGTGACCTCATGAACCAGAGCATGCCTTGGAAACTCTCACTTTCTTCTCAAAGCTTCTCCTTTTTTATGTCCATGGAGTTTTCTTGGCAAAATACTGGAGTGGTTTACCAGTTCCTTTTCCAGGTGGATCACATTTAGTCTAAACCTTCGGCTATGACCTGTCCGTCTTAGGTGGCCCTTCACGGCAGTGCTCATAGCTTCTTGGAGTTATTCAAGTCCCTTCGCCATGACAAGGTAGTCATCCATGAAGGGGTTGTGTAGCATGCATACCTTATAAAAACAATATATCCAGAAGAGGAAATCTTAATACTGCCTTTTGTAAATATTTCAGAAGTGTTATACAGAATTTCGCACTGTGCAAGTCTTTTAAGAATTGGGAGTGGGGTGTAGAACACAGTTTAAACAATTGCATCTGTGATGGCTGTGACTGCATGAAGTGGTACTTTGAAAATGCCTGCTCTTGAATAATGCTCAATGTGATTTGATGAAGCTATCATTATGTGCCTTCATAGGGAATGTTCAGCAGCTAGCTTTTACAATGACTTGTAAGAAGAACTTGTTAAAACAAAATTTATCTCCCCCCCTCTTTTCACACAGTGTCAAATTACATGAAATAATACTTCTGAATATAAATATTGATGTACAGTACAATTGCTACTACAGAATTATTATATCTTCAAATCCATGTGCCCATGATGATGTTCTGATTGTTTGCTTATGCTTTGTTTAATGTATGGGATTAGGCACATCCTAAGGAAAAGTGGAACACCTTGTGGGACTTAGTCATTTAGTGTTCCTGCTTTTTTATCATGTCCCTGTGATTTAAATCCTTCTTGTTTCTTCCACCCACAGTCCTTTGGTTCTGGAGCAGACAAGTCCAGTCCGTTTCTCTAGCTCCTAAATGAGTTTTCTTTAGCTTTCTTTTGTATATCACCTAACTTAGTCCTGTGCCTTTGTATCTGTAGTTTGGCTGACAGCTCATCCCAAGGTGCTAAGACTTTTGCTGCTGTCTGCCTCTCTCCCTCTCTGTCAGTTTAAAGCTGGGGTTTTTTAAAGCCCATTCCTTACAGGGAGAAAAAATTGTTGTCCTATTTCTCCATTCTTCAGTTCATCTTCATCTTGATTACAGTGAGCTGCTGTTTCCCCTCTATTTCAGGACCTCTGAGAACTCTCTGTTCAACTTTGTTTTGTGCTGACAAGAGTTTGCTCTGCATTCTGCTGTCTGTGGAGCAAAAACAGTCTTTGATCCTGTCTCTAGGATTGAACAGGACAGTGGCAATCTATGCAGGGGTTAACTAAGGAGTTTCTTATTTATTTAGTGTTCATTTTTGCTATTAAGGAGGCCTTTTCATGTGTGCTCAGGAAAAACTGCAGCCGCTATTTTTTGTAGCTCTTATGCTGTTAATCATACATTGTGGGTTGTGTGTCCTTTTCTGCATGCTGAGTATCTTCATGGAGCAAAGCCACCATAGCTTTAATCTATTGCTAAAATTTCTGTGATTCTTCAAAGACTGAAGGCCTTTCCAGTTTGGACCTATTTGTATAGAGACAACGTTGATTCAACAAATGCTCTCAATACAGTGCAGCTCCTATAATGCATTAGAGGAGACAGAATCCTGGTTTTCATTCTTTTCTTCCTGGCAACATTTTGTTGTGGAAGATTGCTGTACACAGCAGCAATGTGATGCCAGTAGAATGGATTTCCTGCATAATAAGGCATGATAGACATGGGGAAACAGTTTTGCGAATAAAGACTTTAAAAAAACACCAAAAACCAAGAAACCAGGATTGAAAAGGCAACGAAGATAAAATCCTCTGAGTGGGAAATAATACTTGTTTATCATCTTCCCAGGGGTAACTGTTCATTACAGGCTAATGGGATTAAATGTCACAAGTACTGCTGCATTTGTCATCTACAGCGTAAGATGTTCTTTGGCATATCTGACAGACACATAGCAGGTTTTAGGACACCCTAGCACAGGTGGGCTGCTATTACTGCCATAAAGAGACTGTCAGGAGCAGAAGCATAAACAGATGAAGACATATTTCCTAAGCTCAGTGATTTCATTTCGTGTGACTTTTATCGACACCAGCCAACAATGGCTAGAGCAGATAGTGCTATTTCGGTTTCTATAGTCCAGGGGTGGCCAACTCTCAAGAGACTGCGAACTACTTTCAGAATTAAAAACTGGCAATGATCTACCTCCATTTGGGGGGGGGGGGTTGAGCTTTTTTTTAGGGAGGAGAAAGGCCCCACTTTTTGGGGGGTTACAAAAAAGGCTTTGGGGGGAAGTTACATTTTTTGGGGGGGGGTTAAATGCAAGGGACAAAGGGGTAAAGTCACTCACAAAAAGATCGCTATGGATCAAAACAGCAGCACAGAGAAAGCTCAATCTTCCAGAGATCATACAACAATGAAAGGAGGGGCGAGGGGGCGGGGCAGGAGTCAGGGATCGACCGTGATCTACCAAAACCTCACAATGATCTACCAGTAGATTGTGAATGACCTGTTGGACATCCCTGCTATAGTCCTTTTAAGTTGGATAGTTATGTTTCAAATTGTCTTGGACATTTGGTAAATGAAAAAATGAAAAGGTGAGGTAAAATGATTGGTATAGATTCCCCCCCCCCCCAGTTTAAATGTATAGTGGGATTATATGTATATATGTGTCACATTTTGAATGTAATAATAATAATACAATATGGTTTTTCCTGTCCGCTTTAATGTGTCAGTGTTAGCTGCTTCTCCCCAGACTTTGGTAAGACTGTCAAAGTATGTGGCTTCAGATAAAACACAGGGCAAGCTATTTTGGCAAAAGGTGGACATATTGGTAGCTGTCCAATAATAATAATAAAAATAAAGAACTGGACAAGCCAGGAAGCAGATGGTGTAAGGAGGCCAGCAGCGCAGCCTAGTAGATGAAGAGAATTCAATAATGAACAGCAGCAGACTGGAAATTCTTTTAATTCTAAGTGTGCCTCTTTTGCAATGGATTCCATTTGTTGGATCTCAGGGTTCCGGTTCCTTCCCTGATCTACTTTGATTTAGAAGACATCTGAAGGCAGCCCTGTTTAGGGAAGTTTTAAATGTTTGATGTTTTATCGCGTTTTTAATATTCTGTTGGGAACTACCCAGAGTGGCTGGGGAAACCCAGCCAGATGAGCAGGGTATAAATAATAAGTTGTTGTTGTTGTTGTTGTTGTTGTTGTTGTTGTGACTCTTCAGGATATCAGAGAGCGTTCTTTCCTATTATCTCTAGAGATGCTGGGTACTAAAGCCTCATGCAAACCATGTGCTCTAACATTAAGCTGCTGACAGGTAAGCTTGCCAGGGGATATGTTGCCTTTATACTGACTGCCCATTGCCAAATGCGCCTTAGCAAGAGGGAATTATTTGGGGAGGCTGATAATCACCTTAGGATTCAGCATTGAAGCTTGTCAACTCCTGTGTTCATGTGCAATACTGTTCATTGGGGCAGAGAAACATGGCATTTCCCGACTTGGTTAAATGCAACACTTTGTATGTAAGTGAAAGGAAAATAGGTCTCCTGGTGGAATTATACAGCGCTTTTTTCATGGGGTACTCAAGGGTATGCAGTACCTACACCTCTTTTTTGTTGTTGTTAAAAAGTGTAGAACTCACTTCATGGTGAATACCAGCACCTATTTTTCTAGAAGAAAAAAGCACTGTTTATACATATGTTTGAATGTATTCCTGACTTCCTACGCATCCAGAAATTGCCATCCACCTGAAACATAAAACACTCGTTTGTTTTATTGGGTTATAACAAACATTAAATGTGCTTTCTGCTTGCATACTAAGCTATATTTCAATTGCCTTATTTGTGTGGAATTTGCAAGTTTGCTATTGGTAATATAAGCAAATGATACAACCCAGGATTGTGTTTGGAGTTCTCCCACCTGCTGGTTTACGAACATGGAGGCTGTTACATGAAGTGTATATGAGGCTATGGTGTGAATTGTTAGTTATAAATCACCTCAGTACTCCTTGTGAATTGCTCCAGTGAATGAATGTAAGTTTTACCCTTCCAGACTTACTATAATTAATCTCAAATATGGGTTTGTTCTGAAAGAAAATTAAACGCATCCACACTGCACTTGAAGTAAGGACCTTGATGTACTGTTAATCAATAACAGTGCCTCTTCCATGACGATGGGGGCGTAATTCACCAGATGATACAGTAAAAGCAGCTTGTCACTTTAGTGACTGACAAAGAGAAGGCGATAAATAGGGTAAGTTTCACTGGTTGGAAGAATGCCTCTTGTGAAGAATCCTCCTTTTTAAGTGTTACAAATAATTATTTATTTTGAGGTTACTTACAAAAAATGGGTAGTGTCTTGCATGAACACTAGATCCTAACGTGGTGACTAAATTTTAAGTGAAGCTGTATCTTCAACTGAATAAGGGCTGAGCGGGCAATAATAATTGGGCACACCCACAAGCCAAGATGTAGGGACTTTTTCACCAGCTGCATTGCCTGAGAAGCTTTGGGAGAGCTTTGTCTTTCAATACCACACAGTTGCTTACTAACATTTCACTGGCTGTGTGTGTGCATGCAGAGTGAGAAGCTGAAGAGAAAGTAGCTAAGGACAAGATCAGGAAATGGAGGATAAATAGGCCTGTATCTCAGCTTGGGAGAAAGTGACTGAGAAGCATAATAAAGTATGTCATAAAGCTTACCTTTTGGATTGGGTGGGTGGGTGAAGTCGCATGTGGATGTGGATGATTTGGCACCTGGACTCCCAGTTGCCTATCCAAGTGCCTTTATATGGAACCTGCAGTTCAGGGTATGTCATACATGACAGAAGAAAAATAAGAGAGTGAAATAATGAAGTATTGGGTTTTTAAAAATAGATGTCAATCTCCCAGAGATGAAAAATGCCAACAGTGTTTCTCCTCTCATACATTTACAACTATCCATGGTTCTTCTCTCCAGGTGAGATTTATTATTCTTCATTGATTGCCTCATTCTGTTGAAGGACATTTCTGGCAATAAAGTAGTAGATCTGCTGCACCTATCATGATGTGTCAAAGATCTGTCAGGTTGATGACTTTTTGAACTTTGCTGTTTCAGAAAACCTTTCTGACCATTACAAGCAGAATTCGACATTTTCAAGATGAAAATCAATCTTTATAACATGAAGTTTCAGAAACCAGTCTTTTATAGTGATTTCAAAAACCACACATATAGAGTTAAGTTTGGAAAGGGATGTGAAATGAAAACCTTTTGAGTATTTTTTTTGTGTTTTTAAGCTTAGAAAATTAAAGTTTACTGCTGCTATGACTACAAAGATTATTCTTATCCCTGTATTGTCTGAAAACCTAGTACATTTTTATACTGTACTGTCTCCAGCATAATTTTAGAGTTGCATTTCTGCTCCTCCTTTTCAGCATACTTTTAAGGCAAATAGCACTGTGTTAATGTTTAAGCTTGGAAGTCTGAAGGACTGAGTCCTCCCTTTTTCAACCTGACCTTATGCGGTGCTTGTCATGGAAGTCTTTGTCAATGGAGATACTAGTGTGGGTAACTAAGTGCCTAAGATCAAGTCCACAACTGATGGAAAATACATATTTCAGAACTTAAGGAAAGGTATCATACACTGCATTTGTACTGAATGTGCAATCTCAAAAGTCTGAATGAAGCCTAAAATAAATATCCAGATAGAGCTTTGTTTCTTAACTTCAGTGTCAAGTTGTGAACAATAGTAAGCATTAACTCTTTTTTAAAAATGGTTTGCTTCTACATATGCTAACAGAAATGAAATAGCATATTTGTGGACAAGCTTGCATTGGGTTATTGATAATGAGAGATTTGAGCTCTATTTCTTACATTTTGGACTCAGCTATACAGCTGCAAATATAACGTTTTAAGTGCGTTTTAAATGTGTTTTAAGTGCATTATACAAATGTGACATTAGATGGCTATGGTGAACTAATGGCAAATTCCACATATTCTTCAAAACATTTTAAAAAGCATTTTCACAGCGTTATTTTATATTTGTGTAGATTCCACCTATATTGATAAAGCCCCACATAGCCTGAACCCAACATTGTATACGGAATGTTTTATTTCATAGTAATGTTGCTCCCATGCTGATACAGATTCCATTTCACCCAGTAGCAAATCAGCAACCAGTATAGGTCTTTGAGCCAGGTGTTAGATGCAGGCTGTAGTCCTAAGCAGTCTGGAAAAGGCTGATCTAGAACATACCAATGGGCTTACCCACACTGGAATAAAAAGTTAGTGTCATTCTGTGGCTGTCAGTTAAATCTATGTATCTTCTGTGGTTCTTAAAAAAAGAAGGAGATAATATTACCTTGAAGTACTGTCTCCAATGAGGGACACGGGTGGCGCTGTGGGTTAAACCACAGAGCCTAGGGCTTGCCGATCAGAAGGTCGGCGGTTCAAATCCCCGCGACGGGGTGAGCTCCCGTTGCTCAGTCCCTGCTCCTGCCAACCTAGCAGTTTGAAAGCACGTCAAAGTGCAAGTAGAGAAATAGGTACCACTCTGGCGGGAAGGTAAACGGCGTTTCCGTGCACTGCTCTGGTTCACCAGAAGCAGCTTAGTCATGCTGGCCACATGACCTGGAAGCTGTACGCCGGCTCCCTCGGCCGAAAAAGTGAGATGAGCGCCGCAACCCCAGAGTCGGTCACGACTGGACCTAATGGTCAGGGGTCCCTTTACCTTTTTACTGTCTCCAGTCTATCTTTTGGAGTTGAAGGGAAGATGTTTCGATGAAGTAAACAATTTAGGAACATTACTTGTATTGTTTTAACCTGTGTAGAGAGAAGTAAGTAAAGAGCACTCCATTTGCACATTTGTTGTTTGCACTTGTCTCAGCATGTAGTGGCATTACTAATGTTAGCAAAACAAAGAAACCATCTGAAGCTGCAAGAACAAAGGTCTTAACAGAGAACGGTTCCACGTAAAGATCAGCGTTTTCTGCATGATGGGACAAACAAAATTAAGATCAAGAATAATATTATTTTGCCGCAGAAAATACGGTGTTCAAACAGAACTCATTTTATAATTCCACTCCAGTTTTCAAGCACATCTTTTAAAAACAAATATTTGTTTTGGAATGTCACAGTGGCAGTGCTTAATGGGCTGAACACAATATGTGTTAATGGAGTGTACCTTGAAATGGATTTCTTGATTGAGGTGTCTTGAGAATGGAAAGAGTTAGGCTGCATTTGCTGCGGCATGCTTTATTTTATTGTGGCAAAGGAAGTTGTCGGTCCCACTTAAATGGAAATGTAGGGCTTTTAGCAAAGGGTAGGGACAGGACAGTTCTTTGTTTTGTTCAAATCTTTATGATGGCACAATTAGTTTATGGCTGATTTCTTTCAAATTTCATATATGGAAAGCTGCCACATTTAGTTCCTTTCTCCCAGGTCAAAACTGCAGCGTATATATTTGGCACAGTGGCAAATGGTAGCCGTCATGAATCCCATGGAGGTGTCAGGAGTTCAGCCTACACTCGAGTAGGACCCTGGCAGAGACACATGCCCAACTGGCATGTTCTCTCCCTCCTGGTCGTTCGGGAGCTTAAAAAAGCTTTCTTCTGCCCAAACATCACAGCGACTGATGCCAACTGACACCGGCACACTTAGGGATCCGCAGAGTCTTTGCAACTTTGACAGACCTCAGCATCTCAGCATTTTGGCTAATCTACTATACTTACATATAAACACACACGGAGCACTGCAACATGGCTCACACAGACATGCCAGATTGGCTAGAGCTGGCCAGCCTTCCTGGCACTTCGGACCATTGGGGGACATATATTCAAACTTGCCAATCCACGGCATTGCTGGGGGCAGGGCCTGGTGAGCGGACCGAGGAGGAGTAGAAAACATTCACTCTAAACTGCTGATGAATTATCCAAATCACCTACTTCTTAGGAGGAGTGGCCAGAGAAAGTATTGGACGTTGCATTGTCAGAACACCTGACATATAAATGGAGATTCCTTAATGGTTCATCGGAAATGGACCCTTTTTACTTTCTATGGTATACATTTCTCTCCTATGCTAACTCAACTGAACAGCCCACCAAACCCCTTGATCTACAGACAAGTATGTGGAGAGGTTTTACTGAGAACTGAATTGACCCATCTTTTTATTCTCATATGCAACAATTAAACGTGGCACTATATTTTCAGTAGTTTATTGGAGGTTTTTAACCCCTCCTCTGTATCTGTGTTTTATTTTTCTACTTTTACATCTATTTTTATTTGCCATATCCATCATTTTTATTGTATTCTGTATGTGTTTATGCCAATAAGCTTTTAATTAATTTTAAAATGAATTAACCTAATAACTTTTTAAAAAAGAAACTGGTGTGAAGAACTGAACCTAAGACTCGAAAAATGAGAATCTGTGAAATCCGAACTGACAGATTTACCTATCCCTAACTTGCTCCGTATTTAAGGTGAAAGTGTCAAGTGGCCAAGGCTTCTTCTCTTTAGAACCAAGGAATTATGAGCTTTGGCAAGATGACTCAGAATTCATTATTGCTGTTATACTAAAAACCAAGCATGCCCTAGGGCATAAAACCATCCAGGGTGGGGACCCGCATACATATATCCCCATCAACAGGCAAGTGAAACTATCAGCTTTTGCTTTACAGCAGCCCTTGATTTATGACTTGCAGAATTAAAGTCGCTATAGTGCCCACTCTAAATAGAAGCACAGCTAATAACCCTAAGGATAATTGCATACTTCTGTAACAGCCAAAAATACTGATTTGAAAGAAAGAGCAGTAACATGTAGGCTAAAAGAAACACCACAATCTAGAAAAGCACAAGGAAAATTGCAAAACGTTCTTGGTGACTGCATTTTCAATGAAGGAAATAATCCATTTTATTACTATGTATTATGCCCATTGAAATAAAAGAATAAAGACACCTGCAAGCAAATGCAACTTTTTTAACCCCCCCCCCCTGCAAGGGCAAGGGAAATCGGGGAATGGTTAACTAAATAATGTTAATGGGAGGGAAGTTTTCCACTAGCTGCGCCCTCCAAAGCCTCTACAGAAGGTTAAGGATTGTCCTGCATCTTGAACAATTTGAGGTGGTGCACAGGTGACTGCTGAGTGTCATGGTGGGAATCATCCCAAATTGGGCATGGATCCTAAGCAGTTATCTTAAGAAAGTTCACTGAATGAAAGTTTCCCATCCCTTCCTCCTCCACATTGTGCCCCTATCCGACATTGTTTAACAGGGTCTCCTGATCTTCCCATAGGCTTTTTAGTGGCTGTATTGCATGTGACTTCAAGGGAGGTAACCTACCTTAAATTCAAAGTCTGTATTTGTATTAATGGGGTAGTTCTAAATTAATCAGTTGGGTTTATGTATATTATACAGGCTTTTTATTTCCGTATAGAGCATATGCTTGGGGTTGCCCTTCCTTTCACGCTGAAAAGCACACTCTCCTGGTGTTTGCACATACTACCTAAACATCTTTAGGGAGCAGTCATCCATACAGTTATGCAGTGGTACTTTGGTTTATGAACTAAGCTGTTCTTAAACCAAGGTTTTTGTTTAGTTGTCTTAGTCGTGTTCGACTCTCCATGACCCCATGAACCAGAGCATGCCTTGGAAACTCTCACTTTCTTCTCAGAGCTTCTCCTTTTTTATGTCCATGGAGTTTTCATGGCAAAATACTGGAGTGGTTTGCCAGTTCCTTCTCCAGGTGGATCACATTTAGTCTAAACTCTTGGCTATGACCTGTCCGTCTTAGGTGGCCCTTCACGGCATAGCTCATAGCTTCTCTGAGTTATTCAAGCCCCTTCTCCATGACAAGGCAGTGATCCATGAAGGGGTAAACCAAGGTACCACTGTACATAAAAAGGATTCCACAAGAGTTGGAAACCTGCAAGATTGGGGGTCCCATGGAAGCCTTTGCACATACAGCTGTATGTCTGAAGAACCCTTCCAACAGATGTGTACATCATGCTAGTAGAGGGACTTTGATTGTATGGGGCTACTCAGCATGGTTTTGCTCTCATATGGCTCTGCCCAGGAACTAAAATGCTCAGTTAGTGCTCTAGCTGTTTATGAATGATTGTTGCAGTCTGTTGAGATATTCTAACTGGTTTCACTAAGGCAGGTAATTCATATAATGTTTAGTTTATCTTTGTGTCTGTATCTGTGTTTTTTGTTTTATATACATTTCTTGTTATTGGTAGTGATGAGTCTTGACTATCTGTAATAAAACCTGCTATTTTTAAAATTTGTGCTTCTAAATTGACCTCCTTTGCGCTATTTTACTGATAAGGCTACAGCCACATTCCTTCTTCAGTCTTTCTTCATTTTCCCCATGTAGGGTTTTGGATTTCCATCTTTCAGTTATTCCTTTTATCAGTGCTGAGACTGGTTGGCATAATTCTTCACTGATCAGCCTTGATCACTGCTTGGAGAATTGGATAGTCCATTGTCCTGAAGTAGTTTCAGCATTCTGCTAGCAGATTTTTGGAAAGTTCACATATGCATGTGTATTGTCTACTTCCTTCAGAGCTTTAGATGTATAGCCCTTCCAATATGGCATTTGGATGATGCATTCTGAACTTTGTCATGATTGTGCAGGTTAATCCATCAAGCACATTGAAACCAGCATCAGACCACTTAATTAAATCCACTGAGTGTAATCCACAGGACTGCCTAGGTGTAAAATGCATTAATTTTATTCTTGGCTGTAAGCTCAGCTTTCAGTACTATAAGGAGTCTCTGACTGTGCATACTTGGCATTCTATTCTAAAATCAGTGGAGACTGAGTACTTGTTCTTTTCTCAGTTGTCTATGCAGAGGGTGAGATTCACCTAAGGAGTCATGTCAGCTGAGCTCTATGCAAGGACTTCCACTTCCACAGTGGGGGTTTCCTCACCTCTCCTCACCAGACACACATGGTTGACTTTAATGAGCAGAGGCGTATCTAGGACCCCTTGGACCCATGGCAAGCAGTTGTATCAGCATCCCCTCATAGGAAAAAAACACTTTACCACATACCTTTGTTTCAAAGTGCAGGAAGGATGATAAATGTTTTAGATACTGAACAATACTTCTAGGTTTTGTGTGTACTTTTTAAAAAAACATTTCTACTAGCAATACTGAATTTTATCCCTTCCATCTGCTTTCTTATTTTGTGCCTTTTGATTGACGTACTGATGTCTTCTGATATATCTTTTATTACAATTTCACTGATACTACTACTTCTAGTGGCTATGATAGAAAGCTATGCAGTATTTTCATTAAGCCTTTAGACCAGATCTCTCTCTTGTAGGGTTTTATTTCTTCTTCTTTTCTTGTGGATTCTTTGGTTGTATATTTGTTACTTTCTTCACATATATACACAAGGTATCACCTTTATGTTAGCAAACTTGAATTCATTGACAATACTAAAGGATTACAGCAATCATAAATGATTTTCTGAAATATTCAGAGATGTTTTGGAGTGGGGGACAGGATGTTGACACACTGGAGTAAAACTCTCCACGGTTTCACTTTTATTTGCTGGATTTCCATTCCAGAGTGGCCAGTGACATTTGTAGGGCATCATATTCACTACTGATGCCAACCAGACATACAAGAGGTCCAAAGAGTAGTCTCCCAAAGCTATCTTCTGGTACCAACCCTATATATAGGAGTGAAACTATTATTGTGCTCCTGATACACAGTTTGAATCAACTTAATCAAAGATACAAACACTGCAAACTTTATGTTATGAGATGCCAAAATGGAGTCCCACCTTATTCTTTCTAAGAAAACAAATAGTTTTAGTCCTTTCCCCCCAGTATTCCCAATTGTTATATTTCCAGTGGTGCACTTTTTCTGCTATGCCTTTTGTAGCTACTTTTTAATGATTGCAAAATTTTCAGTCTGTTGCAGTCTCATACTATTTACCTAACAATGATAAAATGCATAGATATATATTTAAAACATTGCTGCAAACTTGACTGCAGCTTCTATTCCACTTTCATATCCATGTGATGCACAAAACCATCTGCTGGGATTTTCCAGATCAATATTTACTTTTTGAGGAGGTGACTTGTAGTCCAGGAAACATTTTGTGCAGCCATACAATCCTTCATATTATTGCCAGCAGAGTTAAAAAGTGTAAAAATGTCAATGTTACACTTCATTTGGGGCTTCTGAAACTAGATTTACTTACTTACTTACTTACTTACTTACTTACTTACAGTATTTGTATACTCCCCACTAACTGATGTTCTCTGAAATTCTAAATGCTGGTTTTTGCACTCCCAACCCAGTGGGTGTTACTAGATTATTAAATGTAATTTAGTATGAGGAAAAGCAATAGCTGTTTTACAGTCTGGATCTTTAATGTGTAATTCATATTTTTAAATTCCTACTTTTAATCAGCTGCTCACTTAAGAAAAAAAAATCTCTGAAATTTGGAAAGCCTGTACACTTGTAGTCAAACTGAGCAATCTGCAAATCTTTACATATATGTTCATCTTGCAATATGAATTTTGATTAGTTCCATGATTAGTTTCATGACTTCAATCAACTTCATGCACATTAAAATGAAAATTGTATCTTACCAAACTATTAAGTCTTTTGCGCAACATTTTGTTTATATAAATGCCGAGTTCTATTTTAATAGCACATAATCAAAATTCAGTTTTTAAATCTGTTATGAATTCACTGTGTGTAAGTTTTCATTAATTTGTGATGGGGAGAAAACCCTAAATTACTCTCATAGAAAGTGTTTAAAGGACAAAATTATATTTGAATATTTTTTCATGCATCTGATTAAGGTTATGATTCTAATTTTGTAATATTATAAGGTTAAAGAAAAACTTTTACAGGTCATTGCTTCTCTGGCATTGTTATCATGGAATGCAAAAACCTATTTCCTCATGCAGTGCTGAAATAGATAGTGTTTATAATATTTCTAATGAAATAAAATGGTTAGCCAATTTAATCCTTGGTTTCCCTCCCCCGCTACCCCCAACACCATTGATTGAAAATGCTATTACTCCATTATGGAAATCTAGCTCAGCATCCTCAAAATAGCATTTCAGTGTGTGGATAAACTTGTAAATTATTCATACTCTTTCTTTAGGCCAGATTCCATGGCCTTTAATTGATTAAAATGTACTCTGCCTTCAAATAAATAAATAAGAAATACCCGATGCTATTCAAATTTCACAAAACAATTTGCATTTGTGTGACTTATTGATTCATCATTTTATAAATTGCAAGCATCATTGATTCTACCCTTGGGCTTAATGGAGAGCAATGTGGAAGGGAAATAGCTCCTCTCTACAACTTTGTTCAGCAATTGAGGTATCTGGTCTCATACCACAAGATTTTTAACTTCCTGTTCTTGGATCACCATTGTTTTTTGCTTAAATGTACCGGTACTTTAGTTGACCAGACATATAGTGCTAGCAGTGATATGGAGACAATCAAAGGCATTTCACATACCTCACATGAACTTGAGAGAATTTTACAGCTAACTCACATCAGAGCATCAGGGAATTTGTGGGAACTGTAGCACCATTCACCAGTAAAATCAATGGGAGTTTAGAATACGCACCTGATGTTAAAATATTTTAACCTGATGTTAAAATATGGCGTTGATTCCCATACGAATTAATTGGAAGGGGGGAAAGTCTATTACCTGCAGTATGAATCTTGGTTATATTATTTATAATTTAATTGTATGTTCTTAAGACAGTGGTAAAGGGATGCCGGTGGATCTGTGGTCTAAACCACAGAGCCTAAGGCTTGCCAATCAGAAGGTTGGCAGTTCGAATCCCCACGACGGGGTGAGCTCCCATTGTTCAGTCCCAGCTCCTGCCCACCTAGCAGTTCAAAAGCATGTCAAGTGCAAGTAGATAAATAGGTACCACTCTGGAGGGAAGGTAAATGGTGTTTTCGTGCACTGCTCTGGTTCACCAGAAGTGGCTTAGTCATGCTGGCCACATGACCCGGAAGCTGTCTGCAGACAAACGCCGGCTCCCTTGGCCTATAGAGCAAGATGAGCACACAACCCCAGAGTCGTCCGCAACTGGACCTAACACTCAGGGGTACCTTTACCTTTACCATTAAGAAAGTGGTAGACTAGATTTAATCTTCAACAGATTTTGTAAGCACATTTCAGGAGGTTTATTAATGCCAACAGTAAACTAATGCATTTTGTTTGATCCAGTCCCTAATTAGGTTTTGTTTCTACCTGAGCAGCTCAGATTATATTTTTAAGCTAAGTGTCAAACAGAATGGCACTTAATTTTATTTTGTGATGCTATGTTTACATTCAATTACTTCTATACAATACGTTTCAAACACAGTTATTGTTTCAAAAAAATAACAAAATGTTTTGCCCTTATATATAATTTCCAAATGAGTGCAATTGAGCAAACATCCCAGTAAGAATCTACTTTCCATTCAATTGCTTAAAACAAGAAAGAAGGAAAGTTATTCTACTCTTAGTCAGAGTTACTACAATACTGCACCTTTCAGTGGTTATTTTCAGAGCTGAAGAAGCAGAAACAGTTTTATTCCACTCTTCAGAGCATGGACAACTGATACTGGACTATCCTGGTTCAGTAATGGCTATAGCTAGCCTAAACAGGGCAAAAGACACCTGTGTTGTAAGGAAGTAGTCTGAGGATTCACTTTTAACCCTTTTTTAACACAGTGAAGACTTGCATACTCACCAGAACTTCATCATTGCCCTGAATACTGAGTGCCAAGTTGCAATATATGAAATTAATCCTGCTCTGTACCTAACAGCAAGCTTTTTGTTAGGCTCCATTAAAATGCAGATCTCAAAAACCATACTTAATAATAATAGCAAAGAGGCACTTATCAATACATACTTGTAAAATCATAGCCAGCATGAACGTAATAGTACAAGACATTTTCAGAACATAGAAATACAAACCTATAATGTTAGAATGGATCAATCATGCAAGATTTAGCTCTGCAATAATTTAATTTAAAGCCAGTATGGTTTTTATTAACTTGTGCCTAAAAACCAAGGACAAAATAGAAAATATTCCCTAAGTAATAATGAGAGTTCTGTAGCTTTAACATTTTGAAGGATGTACCTCAGCATGTTATCAGTCAAGACCTCTGCTAAAAAGTCAGCACTTTTCACAGAAAGGGTGAAGTGTGTGTGTAGAAGCAGCAAATAGATAAAATTTACTGTTCCTACTCTTCCTAGAGTGGTGGAGAGATCAAGATAGCAACAGTGGCATATACCAGAGTCATCTTACCAAACTGCCACAATTTTCTCAACTTTTCTCATCTCCAACTAATCATTATCTTGTGGCTTCCAGTTCTTTTACTCTTGGGTGAACTGTTGGAGGGAGACGGAATAAGTAGCAAGGAGAGGAGATAGCTTCTATCAATATAACCAAATGCCTAAAAAGTGTGGCAGTACAAAGACATGGGCGGCGCTGTGGGTTAAACCACAGAGCCTAAGACTTTCCGATCAGAAGGTCAGCGGTTTGAATCCCCGCAACGGGGTGAGCTCCCGTTGCTCAGTCCCTGCTCCTGCCAACCTAGCAGTTTGAAAGCACGTCAAAGTGTAAGTAGATAAATAGGTACCACTCCGGCGGGAAGGTAAACGGTGTTTCCGTGCACTGCTCTTGTGGCTTAGTCATGCTGGCCACATGACCTGGAAGCTGTACACCGGCTCCCTCGGCCAATAAAGCGAGATGAGCGCTGCAACTCCAGAGTCGGCCATGACTGGACCTAATGGTCAGGGGTCCCTTTACCTTTTACAAAGACAAGGCGAAAGGTCAATGTGTGCAGGATCAAAGAGTGCAGTGGAACTGAAACTCAGCATCTGAAAGGAATCCCTCCCACTGCCATCTCTATCTCAGCTGTGCTTTCCTTGGTTCTTGTTCATCCTTCCACCCAGCACAAGCACATCTCTTTTTTGAAAAGCCAAGATAGAAAAAAGATTTGTGCATGGACTTTTCTTGTTATAATTTTTGTCAATAATGGGGAAATAGTGTCCTCCTTGCAAACCTGATGGCATTCTAGAACTACTAAAACACAAGTAGGCTTCCGTTTATTGTACATTGTACCACAAAGCAGAATGCACCCTAAATATCTATCATCTGAACACATTTTGCCCTCCAAAGTAAACTCATTTTAATGCCCCTACACTGAATGACCTTTTTGTAGCATAAATGAAGTCATAAAAGTAATGTGACCTTTTGGAAGTTATTAGATTATAATGAAGCACTTGTGTTATAGAAATGTCCCTGGGCTGCTGCTTCATTTTGCAATAAAAATATGGTATAGAAGTAATATAATCTGCATTCTTAGTGCACTTCAATTTGTTGCATTTTTTTACAGCATTGTTTATTTTATTAGACTATAAACAGCCCATTTTCTGTTGTGAGGTTAAAAACTTTGGGTGCAATTTTATGGATATATTCATTTAGTCATTTACCATCAGAGGTCAATTTGGCAACAGTTCCAACTCTATAAAATGAAAGGATTTTTATTTTATTTTTTTACAAGCATTTTTGAGGGCAGAAATCTGGAAGAAGCTTAGTGGTTTGTCCACGAGTTGAAGATAAGGTCAGTTATATATGCATAGGACATGGTCATTTGTACAGACAATTCTTTATAGATGGTCTTCTAAATACCGATAGTTGCTCATCCGTGACAAGTAAGAATTTCTTCCATGTTACCAAGTAAATAAACGTTTTATAGAGAAAGCTAGATTCCTCCCCAAACACATACATCACTCATTTAAGGCTGTCAGGATGGAACTGACATAAATACAAGAGAGTTTTCTGTATGGGGTGTTTAAATCTATTTGCACAGATATAGACACATACAACAGAAGAGGTGACATACATGGTGCAGATTAAAAATATAAGAACACAACAAAAGGCTGCTGGATCTGACCAATGTTCCATATAGTTCAGCACCTTGCTCTTGTAGTGGGCAACCAGATACAACCAGATTCAGGTGGGAAACCTGCAAGCAGGACTTGAACAAAAGAGGACTCTCCCCTCCTGTGGTTTCCAGCAACTGGTATTCAGAAACATTACTGCTTCCGACCTCCTTTGACATTCTAAAAAAAATTTCACACCATGAACGCCTCTGCAGCCAGATTCTGGTGGCTGGTCCAGAAACTCCTCAGAGTTAGAGTTAAGATTAGGAGAACACTGAGGAGGAACTTCTTACCACTGGGAGTTCTGTTGCCATGAAGGAGCCCTTTAACTGGCCAGGAGGCAGACCTCAGGGTGTGGGGCCTCCAGTGGCTAGCCAGCCCTGTCGTAAAACTCAGGCAGTCGCTCCAAGACCTTGAGGAGACAACTTGGATGGTTGACCTCAGCAGCTATCTATGGTATTAAACCCACACCTGGGTTTTCTTCCAAGGTGCCTGCCCTGACTGGGAAACTAGGAACTTCTATACTTCCCTTGCTTGAGCCATCTCTTCTCCTCACTGGCAAGAATTCCCACGGAACATGACATAATCCTTGCTGTTCTTCTAAATATTGGGAGGAGAGCATGAAGGATGGGTTAAGTTTTGCATTGGATCTGGGGTTCAGTTCAATGGTTTCTTCAAATGCTATCTGGGGTACTGGTGGTGGAAGAGGAGTGCACCACCCCCGGCAGCACGATCCCGGTGGGGTGCCACCGTGGCTGCCCCCCGCCCGCACTGGGCGTCAGGTCCCCCCAGGCAGTGCACCACGCCCCTGGGACACACACCAGCCACACCCCCACCTGCTCTCCTCCCCCCGGTGCTGCAGCGTGAAGCTCCGCCACTGATCTGGGGTCTTTGGCCATTGTCTGATCTTTTCATGTGGCAAAGTCTTTCCTAGCCACTACTAAAGTGGAACAATGACTTCACTGACTTTCTGGAGAAATTATTGGATTATGAAATAGAACTCATTTGGTCAGGTTTCCCCCCCCCTCCAAACTTAACTTTAATTTTCATGTAATGATTGCTTTCAGTTTTGTTAATAGTTAGCAATGTTAAAACTTAAATAAAATTTTAAAATAAAACTTATTCAATGAAAAATAAAAATGGAGAAAGCCTCATGTGGATTGTTAATAGTTAATAGTAACACTTCTAAGTGTTTTTCCATTTTATGCAAATGTTTCTAAGCTGAAGACAAAATAATGTTTTTGTTTGTTATTGTTGCAATATCAGAACCACTAGGGAAAACAAAAACTCGTGAGGAATGTAAATATTTCACCCTTTCTAAATGACACTACATTATAAATACGTAATTGTCAAACATAATATCTTCATGGTGTAGTTTTAGAAGCTGATTACGTGCTCGCGCGCGCACACACACTCTATATTATATAGACAAGTTAGAAAAACTAGGACAGAATTTTATCTCAGCTGAGACCAGGAAGAAGAAAGGGACACTTAAATCATCGTTGTCAATTATTTGAAAAGCGAGATGAAGCAGATTGGGTAATGGAAAATGTCTTAAGACATAAGAGACATTCAATCTCTAGTGGCTAATTTCTTATAATCTGTGATTTTATAAGGTGATTTTCCAAAGTATGAGTGTCTTTGAGAAAACTGAATGTTAATCATTTTAGCTTAGAATTTTACTGTGCTCCCACTCACAGGGCTTCAAGACATCCATATTAAAGTGCTTGACATTCAGCAAAGCTTTTCGACGTAAAGGTCTAAACTGTGTTTGTGTTCAGTGTTGCAAGAGCTTGCTGAGTTAAAGAATGCATAAGTTAAAAGAATTCATTCTTTCACCTTCATTGGCAGGGAGACCTTCTAAATTCAAGATAGGAAAGGATGTTGGGCTAAAATCTATCTTGCCCCCCAGTTTCCCAAAAATACTATTGCTCTGCAAAACCCTGCACACTGGTTTTTTGTGGCTTTCTTAGAGGTGGGAGAGAAATTTGTTGCATTTTTTTTAGAGGAGGTTGCCACTTATGTTAGTGGGTTACACCAAGAAGTGTGGCAGTGCAAAGTTGTTCAAAGAGCAACATTTCACTTTTACTGGCAATGCTATCCAGAATGCTTACTCCATTGTTTCCCGAAACAGATAGATGCAAACAACATTTGTGTTGTACCCACCCAATGAATAGCTGAAATAAGGGGGGGGCATAGTTGGAGCCATGATTACCATTTCATGTAAGTCATGTGCCCCTCTGGCCCAAATCAGGATTTCTTTCATCACCACATATTATATTCCATGGCTGAGAGCTGCTCAATTTAAGCCATGCTGTGATAACTGCATATCAGCTAGCTGTGGGAGTCCTTCCATCCTCTTTAACCAGACATACCTGCCCCAGGAGGCACCACCTAACTTGCTTGATGGGTTCCAAACACTAGGAGAAAGAGCAAAAATGTAATCAGAACCCTAGAGTCTGTGGCACAATCCGTTTTGAGTTAAATGACTGTAAAAGTTCACATATTCTTTAATGCTTGAGAGAGCTGCTTAGATGATATTATTAAAACACAAAGCAGTTTCCTCAAGAGGTCAGCCTTGTCAGCCCTTGCTGTTTACTCACATGACTAGAAATGGCCAGCAAGTAAAGAAATGTCACATGAGTCAAGCCCTTAATCACTGGAGAAACTGAAAGAGCAGATTATGTATTCACTGAAGTGCTTTCATTTTAATGGAGTGTTAGAGTTATTTGTGGATTTGTTTGCCCTAAGTTACTAGATGTCAATTTTAGAAGCAAGGAGGTGGAATCTATCCTGAAGGATATTTTTGGTGGTTTTTGCAATGAATCTAGGCAGTGGTGTTTTGGTAGAAAATATTATGCCAGTTCTCATATCTTTATAAAATTGTCATGTGTGATAGTACAAAATGGCTGCCATGGGCAGCAAAGAAAAAGGGTAACAACAGTCTGCACCGTTAAGTTCTCTCTCTCTCTCTCTCTCTCTCTCTCTCTCTCTCTCACACACACACACACACACACACAGAGAGAGAGAGAGAGAGAGAGAGCACACTGAGTCTGTGGCTGTTGGGAATTGTAGTTCAAAACTTCTGTAGGGTACCAAGTTGGGGAGGGGGACATAGAGAAACAAGAAGATAACCATTTGAATCTGTTCTCTGAACCAAAAGTAATACATAGATAGATAGATAGATAGAGAGAGAGAGAGAGAGAGTGTATACATATATACATATACGTCTGTGTGTGTGTGTGTGTGTGTGCGCGCGCGCGCAAAGATGCAAAGCCCTGTGCCCTGCAACTTTTCTGTTTCAATTGTTAAGAACAGCTGAGTAAAAACAAAATGAGAGAACAGCTTAGCATACTACAGAATTGCTAGCCTCAGTTTAGAAGAAATTATTTTCTTGAAGTACAAGTACAAGTTCTCATTCTTATCTAATGAGATTTTGCACTGTTGCTTGTCTAATATAACTTTTCACCTATGCATCTTAGTACAAAATATGGGAATCCATGTTTTAAGCAGCATATTTGGAAGCAAAGTGGGGGGGGGGAATTAATTGTTATATAACACACAAATGTTACATAAGAATATATCAGGAATAGCTTTCACTTTTTGTAGGATTCAAAAGTGTTTCAAGAATCTTCCAGTCTAATGTGAAAATTTCACCCTCAGCTTTAATGATAGCTCTCATGATTAGGAGACACTTGCTAGAGCTGTGATAAGGATATTCCTAAATTAAAGAGGTTATTTGAAAATTGTGGTGTCACTGTGATGAGACAGTCTCTTTGTGTAGCTTTATGAGCTACATCTTATCTATTTTAAGAAGGACTGAAGACAACACCACTAAGCTGTGTTTCCCCTATCCTGATACTTCCTGTGTTGCAGCAGAGCACATCTGTCTCCCAAAGATAAATATTTTCTGTTATATTTGCTTTTTTATTTTTCCTGATGATTTGTGAATGCAAGGCATGTGTCCCAAAATGCTGGTTTGGTCTGTTTAAGATTTCACAGTATCTCAGCACAGTTAGTGGTAGCTTTTAGAACTGCTCCATATGAATCTGTACTGAATATTCTCCAATTTTGAATTTGGGATAGAAACTCTTATTTTGGTGAGATAGATTTCTCTCTCTCTCTCTCTCTCTCTCTCTCTCTCTCTCTCTCCTGCCCGCCTTTTAAAAGATAGCTTGGTTTTACTGTCTCCCTGCCCCAGCCGCTGCCTTTCACCTGCTTCTTCAGTTCCTCCCATACCAACCATCTTACCTGCTACTTCCACCCTTCTGCATGGATAAAATGCCTTGTGTGGTGTTGGGGGTGAAGTAGTGAGCTCTCTTGACCCGCCTGGTGTTTCTAAAGGAAGATGAGGAGGTTCCTCTTAGTGGCAAAGTGGAGCACAGCCCTGCCAAGATTCTGAACCTCCCCCAAACCTCCAAAGCCATGATCCAGTCTTTGCCCTGAAACCCACAATAATATTAATTTCCAGTGACTAGGAGACTTCTGTCTAGCTTTATGCTGCATTTAAATCACAACATATTTCTGTGTCCAAAATACATAGAGCATGGGCCAAGTAGTCTGATAATTTTCCACTGTGTAAGAGGTTGGGGAGGTTCACATTTTTTTAAAAAAAACACCCTGTTCCTTATTTATTCAACCCTGTTAACTCTAATGAACCATGCAGCCCAGATTCCTTGTTAATGTTCTGCATCCTCCTTCTACTGCGGTTTAAAATTATGAATGATAATATACAAAAGTCAATACTCATAGTTTCGTTCTTTACTCAGGGTGATAATTGATAAATTTCTCAGGTAGGCTCTATGCAATTGAAGTTTTGATTTTCTGTAGTTTCTGGAAGTGATTACAGACTCAGATAGTAAAAACTGGGCTTGTGGCCAGATTTTTTAAAAAGTTCTTATTAAGTGTTAACTGCTTCCTGTTTGTTTATGTCTGAGAAGTACAAAGAGGGAATTTACCTTTGTACTTTCAGTAGAAGCTTTTGGTTGAAAAGAGCAGTAGCTTCCTTCTCTTTTTCAACAGCCGTGTGAAATTTCATTTTGAATTTCAGTTTACAGACATTTCTCAAGTGTTGACTATACAAATACATATCACGCAAATTTTTATTTTTTAAAAATTTTGTTTACATAATTACACCTGCTTAGACCAAAGAGAGTATTGTGAAATTTGTGGGTTACTGTTGTACAAGGACACTGGAAATAGATTCACCCCTCCTGTATCTTTATTTATTTTACACATTAAGTATGCAGTGTTTTGATTCCAAAATCCCCCAGAATGGTTTACAACAAGTTAAAGAAGAAAAACAATGCAATAGTGCTAAGGCCAGAGCAGAGAATGATCACAGCATTAAAACTGCCAATATTATAATGTCATTGCAGGCTTAGTCGCAGTGCTGCCCAACCTGAGCCAGTGTGGTGTAGTGGTTAAGAGCGGTAGTCTCATAATCTGGGGAACCGGGTTCGCGTCTCCGCTCCTCCACATGCAGCTGCTGGGTGACCTTGGGCCAGTCACACTTCTTTGAAGTCTCTCAGCCCCACTCACCTCACAGAGTGTTTGTTGTGGGGGAGGAAGGGAAAGGAGAATGTTAGCCGCTTTGAGACTCCTTAAAGGGAGTGAAAGGCGGGATATCAAATCCAAACTCTTCTTCTTCTTCTATGTGTAATGTATGATTAATTAACTCAGGCAGACATCGATCTGGATTTAAAATGGCCACAACTTTATTGCTTACAGATGCAGGTGGAATTTTGGCTCAGGCATATCCATTCCAGCTTCCTGCTGGAGGACTGGAATCGCTGCGGGAATGTGCCAGGATTATGGCCTCCCCAAGACATCAGTCTACTGAGTTGCGCTCCAAGGCCCCGAAGCCCATCCCCAAGTAAATAACTTCACACTGACACATAATTTTAGTTTAAGTTTTTGGGCAAAATTTAGGCCAGAACTTTATTGATTACAGCAAAGCAAGTGGTATTGGTTTAGGCATTGGCAACCGACTATAACTGACTCCTGCCTCTCTGGCAGGTAGTCTGGAAGGGTAAACACCAAATGAGGGAGCAACATAGATGAAAACCAACCAAAACTCACCTTGGGGTTCCTGTAGTCCTGGCATGGCCCTAGCCCCTCAGATGGACTTCGGACGAGATCCAGGGCCCACAGATTCCTTTAGCGGAATACCCTTATTTATGGAGGGGCATGATGGCCACAGCTCCCCTCCCACAACCTCACTAAGCCAATGCCTAACCGCCAAACCTTACAAAGTTGTGACGATTGCTAAGGGGGTAGGTGAAAACCAAGTGGCCAGTGCCAATTTGCCAAATGGGAAACATTCCTACACTGCCCCTGTTCCAAAACAGGCGACCAACCAATATCTGAAGCAAGGCCACAGTAGCAACACCAACAAATAGGGACAGGAGGGTGGGTGTTTGGCAGTGTGAAGCAAGTGCCTCAGCCATGTCGCGCTGCCGCTTTAAAGGGCCCCCCAATCATGCCACCTGCATCGGATTGGCTCAAACGGCCTGGTGTGATTGTGGGGCCCCACAGACAAGGCCTGGGGCACGCCCTACCCCTACAACCCAGTGGGGGGGTGTCTCAGGGGCCCATGCACAACCAGGACCCTCATTAAGGAGAATCCCATTTAGCTGTCGTAAGGCCGCTGCTGAAAGCCCTATGGCCTGACTGCACTGAGGCGTGACAGTGCCACCAGCTTTTATGCCTCACTGGCTACGAGGAGAAGCATGCAGCCAATGCCCTTTTAGCCTGTGAGGCACACCCTGCAGGGGTGACTGTTGATTGGCCCATTTGAGATGCAGCAGGTGGCAGGAACTCGAGCCAGATGTCCAGGCAGCCTGGGGGAATTCCTCTAACAACTGCTTGACAGTGTGTACTCTGCTCTCACTTCCCAGGAATGGCAGCCGAGCATGAGAGGCCGCAACAGGTGCCCACCCAGGAAGGGGTAAGCGTTCATTATACAACTCTGTGGTGTGACCACACTTTGAATATTGTGTACAATTCTGGTCTCAAAAAACAGGCATTGTAGACTTGTGAAAGGTTCAGAAAAGGACAAACAAAATTATGAAGGGTATGGTGGCTTTTTAGTTAGTAAATGTGAGTAAGAAGAGGTGACTTGATAGAAGTGTATACATTTATGCATAGCATGGAGAAAATGCATAGAGAATGGTTTTCTCTCATGCACATAACACTAAAACCTGTGGACAGCCAATGAAGTTGGACGTTGTGGGATTCAGGACAAACAAAAAAAAGCATTTCTTCACCCGGCACAGTTCCACCAGAGGCATTGATGGCTGCCAACTTGAATGGCTTTAGAAAAAGATTATACAGATTCATTGAGGTAAAAGCTATTAATGGCTACTCACCCTGACGACTGTTGCTCTTCATTCACGGTCATTGGCTGTATTCTTCAGGATGCTGGTGGCTGGAAGCTGCAGGGCTTGGGCTCTGCATGAAGGCTTCCCATATTCATATGTTTGGCCAGTGTGAGAAACAGATGTTGGACTAGATGGGCCACTGGCCTGACACAGCATGCTTTTACATTGCTAGGAACATTGTTTGCATTAATTTTCATAGACATGAAGTTTTGTGGTGTGTGCGTAATCAGGTGTCTTCAGTAATAGAGGTTCAAATAATGGGTTATGAAGATGATATAGTAAGTAGATAATGCTGTTCAGTTGTTGATGGTAATCCACTAGGTCATCAAAATAAGTGTATTAATGAAATGCATCACTTTCTGTGAGTTGAATCAGTGAAACAGCATGAACATTTTGATTCGGTTAAGCATGAATTATAACTCATTTTCCATTATGTATGTGGAAATAACCTAGAATAACTGTTGGGTTACATGATCAACATGTTCATATGGCATAATGGGTGTGACGATTTAATGTTCAAATGCACTACTCAGTTTTTTAATAAAACAACTACAAAAATAGAGAGATGGTTCTAGCCTAACTTATTTCTGATATACAAAGAAATTATGTATTTCCGTGTAGTGTTTATTTCATAGGGGAGCATTCAAATATTCAATACTACCTCTACCAAATTACCAAACGCATCTAGTATGTCAGCAGTGTTGCTAAAAGTGGAACTCATTTAGCAATTATTAGCAAAAGATGAAGTCTCTTGCTATGAGGCACTGCTTTTCATACAAAAATCAAAAGCATCAGACAACTCCACTGGGATGCTTACACATTTCTCTTTAAAGAACCCGACATTTTAAAAATAAGAAATAAGAAATGCCACTGATTGTCTTTCTGTTGCTATTTTTTTTTTTTTATTGGTACTATTGGGTCCTTTCGACGCTTTGAGAGAAATGAAACAAAATCCAATTGAATGGCAATTTTTAACAGATTTCCTAAGAGACCCACACAATAAGCATACTGGCTGTAGTCAAATTATTTGTAATTAGGTTACCCTAGGGAAGGAGACAATTGTAGCTTTCTTACAGCTCCCTGAGCAACTTGAAAAGATATTGAAGCATTTAATGGTTTATTAGTCATAAAGAAAGGAAACTTGTTTTACTTTTGACTACTGAGTGTTTTTTTCTATAAAGGTTATTAAAGTTGTCTTAATGCATTATTGCAAAAAGAAGCAAGGACAAAATCCAGCTGGAACACTAGAATAAGAATGGCTTTATGAATGACTGAATTGCAGGCGCTGATCTTTCACATTTTTCAATAATGCTGTCTCTGGACACTTCTGTCATTAAGCCTGCTATAAAAGGAGCTGGTAAACAAGTTGTGCTTGTTAACCTCAAGTTGATGAGATTTCTATTGCCAAGTGCCCCAGACTCACGCCCATTAAAAAGTGCAAGAGGTATGTCTTTGACCACTTGCCCTTTTCTACCCTGAATATAGGCACTACTTAGATATCTGCAAGCAGCTTGGGTTAATTAGAAGTGCTAACTACAAAAGCCATCAGGATTGAGAACGGACCTCTGTTCCTCTCTGCTTCTCTTCTCTTCTCTTCTTTTCATTTTATCTTTACATTGTGTTTTTCTTATTTCTCTTTTTCTATTTCTCCAGGCTTGCCCCTTTACTTCCTGTTAATTTTTCCACTCAGCTTTACTTCCTATTAATTTTTTCCACTCGTAAGTCCAGTTGAACTCAGTGGAGCTTGTATCTGAGTAGACACTCACAGAATTCTGTTGTCAGTCAACCAAACACACTGGACAACAAATTGGGAGAGAGATGTAATCAAAAAATAAGGCGGTTGTATTATGAAAACTTAGGAACGCAGCTACTTTCAAAAGACATCATTAAAAATATGTACTGATTTATATGAAAATTTACAAATGTTGAGCTACAGTTTAAAATTCAGTGCTGAAAAAGAAGTGCCAAATTCTGTGCATCATGATGTTGACAACTCGACATAATAATTTCCACTCTCCTGTAACAATGGAAAGCATACATCAAAGTGATTTGTCTTTCTGTGCCAGGTAGTAGGTGTCTTGTATTTATTTATTTATGTAGAGTTGTCTGTGGTTGTTGTTACTTTTTTTTCCAACAGCTTGATTTACATCAAAGATACTAAAAGAATACAGTGCAGATGCTGAGTATAATGTGCTTCTGGCACTCATCAGAAGGCAGACTATTGCCTTTGTTTTGTGGGACCCACCTCTTTTCTCAAACTTGGGTCTCTAGCTGTTGTTGGACTACAACTCTCATCATCCCTGACTAATGGTCCTGCTTGCTAGGGAAGATGGGAGCTGTAGTCCAACAACTGGCAACCCATGTTTGAGAAACACTGCCTTCTCCTTTAAGGCTCTTGGCTCCTCAGCTGGTGAGCATGTGTAGTCAGAAGTTGAGACTCTGTTGGAACAAGTGATCAACTTCAGCTGACCTATCCAGGGTCTTGAAAGCTCTGCATCTGACTACTCTTGCTTGTTAATTATTTTCTGGCCTTTCTGACTCTGGCATTTTGGGCATTCATGCACTGTGTCTTGGATCTGTATCACACATTGGAGCTTACCAGTTCCTGCTTGACTCATCTGCTGAAGAGTGCTAGCTTTACCATCTGTGTGTTCCAGTATTTTGGAACATAGCAGCTTGGGCTTGTTTGGGAGAAAACATGACTGACTTGAAGTTTTGTGCAGGCAATAAACGTAAGTATGACAAAGTGCATCTCTGGCATTCCATCAGTAAAAAGACAACAACAACACATATGTATATTTCTTGATTAAGATTCTCTGCATTGTCAAGATTTTGATAGTTATTTCTTTTCATAGAAGCAGTTTTTCCATCTTTGCTTTCCGTAATATAGTCTCTTTGTGTAGATTTGCAGTCATCTTCCCTCCACACCCCGTATTGACCCCAGCCACTCAAGTAAGAGCCAAGAAAGAAGGCAATGCTTTCCCCAGCAAGCAAGTGTCCCCTTGCTCACAACCCAACTTAGCAAAGCAAAGATGTACCACTGCATAAATGGACTGGTCCACGCCAGAAAAAAACAATGGTTTTATCTTCTTGCTTCCTCAACCAAGGGACCATTTGAAGAGTTCCTCCCCTGTTCTCTGCCTCACTGTTAAACATCAAAATAAAATGAATGTTTCACTCCCTCTGCCTCCACATCTCTGCAAACTGGGGAGGAAATTGCCTTCACAGTCCCTGAAAGAGCTGCACTCCTATGAAGAATGCATGGTTCTGATTTGCTTAGGGTGGGTGATCATAGTGATTTTTATGACTGGCAAAAGAGATGAGATGGAAATGTATCAATATGGCTATGGGTTACAGAACTGGACAATGGCTTTGGAAGTTTTGAGGGCGCGTGTCAGAATCTTGGCAGGGCTATGCCACACTTTCCCTATAAGAGGGGCCTCCCCTGCCATACCGTAGTTCAACTGTGTGCTGTATGAAGAAGTCTGTCTTTTTGTCTGTCCTGAATGTTACAACATTCAGTTTCTTTGGATGGCCCTCAGTTCTAAGCACTTTGAGAAGCGGAGATAATCGTCTCTCTAAAGTCTTGCATTTTCAACTTGTACCAGCCACTGTTAGCTGAATTTGGAAGAGAAAGGTGAAGACAAGTCGCCTTGCATTTTCTCACTGCATAGTACAGTAGCTAGCATCCTAATCTTTTCATCTGACAAGTATAAAACAACAAACTGGAGAAAAGCTTTATACAGAACAGAAAAAAACATGGCTAAGTTTATACAAATATTTGACAAGTCATTTTGCGCTATCTCAATAGGGTTATATGCTGGAAATCTTTTAAATTGGTAAGAATCAGAAAATTGTTTACTGGCACTGATACTTTGTGGCTGTCAGAATTTGGAAAGCATGAGCCCAATAAAATATAATAAAAAGCCCCAAGAAAATATATTATGAAAGCATGCCAGGCATTCCTGTGTTTATTCATAGCTTCTTCTCTTGTATCTTTGAGCTTTTGGGGGGCACTATTCTTGTGCTGTTCTTCAGGAATAGAATTAATTTCAATATTGGCAGAGATTATTCAATTCTCGAGTCTAATTTTATTCTTCTTAAATTTGTAGGCAACAGTTTAAACATACTTCAGTGCTTCATAAATTCAGTTCCATATATCATTAGTCTGGAAAAACACAGGGCATTTTCATTTTGAAATTTCAGGAATGTTGTCATCAGGAGGCAAATGAGTTTATGTAGTAAACAAGTCTATAGTGTGTATGCCTATCAAAACCTTAAGACCTTCTTCTGGTGCCCTGGTATGAGTGTCCCTGCCAAATGAAGTGATGTGGGTGGATACTAGGGAGAGGGTCTTCTTGGCAGTGTAACATTCGCTTCTCCAGAGGGAATAGCTTCTGCAGAGAAGCTCATTTGGCACCTTCTCTGATTTCTTGATTTTTTAAAATGCTGTAATTGACCCCACCTGAATAATTTTTTATTCACTCAGATTTTTAATTATAATTTAAATCCAAGCTGGTTTGTGCTATTTTTTTTCCTACGCCAAATATATTTTGAGTTTTGTGTGTGGGTGTGTGGGTGTGGGTGGGTGTGTCTTGTATTGTTCTTTGTATATTTTAATTATATTTTGTAGAAATATTTATTGGTTTGTAAGCCACTCGGGGAATAATTATCCGTTGATGGCTATATAAATATGTTCTTGTGGTTGTTTACCTGTGTCCCTGTTTGGATATTAGTTTCCCCACCACTTTAGGAATCTCTCCACAAATTACTAGAAGAGCCACTGAGCGGGAGAAGAGCCACTGAGTGGGGAGGAGAGAGGGGCAGAGAGCCTGCTTCTTTAAAGGAGCAAAGCGGGAGAGGAGAGGAGCCGCTTACACAAGTGTAAGCGGTTCCTGTCCGGTTGGTTCCTTTAAAGCAAGCAGGCTCTCTGTCCCTCTCTCCTCCCCACTCAGCTTGCTACATAGCAGCAAAGTTTTTCAGCTCACTAAGCCGGGGATGAGTGGGGAGGAGGGAGAAAAGCAGAGCCTGCTTGCTTTAAAGGAGCAAAGCGGGAGAGGAGAGGAGCCTTCTCCCCTTATACCCCTCTTCTTCATTATTAGCAGCATCCTTCTCCACCCACCCCACGTATGCTCCTTGTCCCTTGAGTGCTTTTCCTTCCCTCCCCACTTAAAACGTGGTTACAAAGGATCCTCGGGATTTTTGCATTGGGCTACTCCAAACTCACTGTCAGATCACATGTCTGTGGCCACAGCATGAACCACAAAAATCATACATCCACTGTTTCATTTAGAATATTTTTTTTCTTGTTTTCCTCCTCTAAAAACTATGTGCATGTTATGGTCAGGTGCATGTCATAAAGCGAAAAATACAGTAGATCCTATCAATTGTTAAATGACCATAATGTCAAATAACATAGCTCAACAATTCACCTCTCTGTTAGCCTGGAGAGAAAAGAAAGGTGTATGTGTACTGGTGCAAACCCAAAAAAATTGCTACTGATCTCTGCTTGGTAAAAATCCTGAAGCAGGAAGAACAGAAGGAGAAACAGTAGCAGTAAGAGCCATTAACATTTTGTCACAGTGAGCTTTTCTGTTACTAAAACAAAACGAAGATTCTCAGTTTATAAAAGAGAGAGAGAACGTATGTCACAAAGGAAGAGGCAAAGGGGGGAGGGATATAAATAGATTGGCAGAAGGTGCACCGTAATTAGAATTATAAAATCGTAGAGTTTGAAGGGACCAAAAGAGTAATCTGGTTCAACCCCCTGCAGTGTATGGATCTTTTGCCCAACTTGGGCAACATCTGTAAATCTGCCACCTGATATAATCAATGAATATGCAAGGTGGACTGTGCAAGAAGTATATGATTAGAGAGAGAACATATGCCATTGTAGAACCTGCCAATTACACAGCCAAATAGGATTTATGGAGTATAATTACTATGCCATCCTGTTTACAATACCATCACTGATTGACTAGGATCACAAAGTGACTATCCTCGGTCTCAGATGCCTTAATTTGCCCTCAGTCACCAGTAAAGTTAGCAAAAATGTATCAAGTGAGTAATAAATGTTGGAAATGTAAAGAAAAAGAGGGAACATTTTATCATATGTGGTGGGAGTGTAAAAAGGTGAAAGGCTACTGGGAGATGATATATAATGAATTGAAAAAAAATGTTGAAATATACATTTGTAAAGAAACCAGAAGCATTTCTGCTAGGTATTGTGGGAAATGAAATAAATAAAAAGGAATGTAAGCTCTTTTTATATGCGGTAACAGCAGCAAGGATATTATTGGCCCAAAAATGGAAACAGGAAGAATTACCAACGATGGAAGAATGGAGAATGAAATTAATGGACTATGGGGAATTTGATAAATTAACAGGAAGAATCCGAAACCGGTGGGACCAAAAGTTCACCAAGGACTGGAGTAAATTTGTAGATTATCTGAAAAGTATATGCGATGATCAAACAACGTTTGTTGGTTTGCAAGAAGCTCTGTGAAGAATTAATATTAGAAATATTGTGGAAAAGGAGAGAGGAGAGGTTAACATAAGGCAATATAAAATTAAGAAATGCGTAAGAAATGATCAAAACGGAGGATTATCAGAAGAGCTGGGGGAAGTCCAAAAAAGAATGTATCTGTGAGAAAGTGTGTGTTATGTTCTTATAAATTTGTATTGTAAAATTTAATAAAAATATTTATAAAAAAATAATAATTTGCCCTCAGTCACACTGATCATAGCAAAACATGGTAACATAGCACCATGATATCATCTTATTCACTAGGTGATTTTATTCAGGGCAATTAAAGTAAAGCATTGTCCTTACTGTATGAGGCCAAGTGCTCTTGATTCTTTTTAAAGCAGTAAGTGAAAAGGGAGTAGTGCTTTTTACTGTGAATACCTTTTCACTTTGGCTGTAGCATTGGGGTGTATTTGACCTAGTTTTCTGTGTGTGGTTTAACATGTTGTGGACTATAAAACATAAAGCACCTGCTGTGACAAGCACTTCCAAACTTATTGCAGTAGAGTTGAAGGTTTGTCAGGTTTCAAGTGCCAATGGGAGAAACTTGTGTCATGTACTGTAGGTATACTACCTCTGGTTGTCATTTCAAGGTATTTAGAATATGGTTTGAAATGCCAGAATTAGGTCTAGGTAAAAGGGATTCATTGATTCTTTGAGTTACAGTTGCCAACATGCATGATTTATAATTGCTTGATTATAACTTTATTTGAGGGCCATGACTACCAGGTATGTCAGTTTGGAAGGGCAGTTTATTCATACTGCAATACATTATCCCATAGTAGCCTGCTTTTTGGGTGGCCCATCTGGGGTTGCCGTTATCAAGCTGAACAGGGTAATTTGCTTCCAAACCTTCCTAACAGTGTACACCTTACCAGAAGTAGCTCCCACTAAGTTCAATGAGACTTACTGTCAGGTAAGGAAGCATAAGATGGCCACTTAAGTGTTCAGAAACTGCAGTTCTCCATAATAGAATGCCAGGGAGCAGTCCTTTTTCTGTGAGGAAAGCAATTATTTGGTCTTTGGAGTTAAAGTCCTGTTGTAAAGGGGGAAGGGTGTCTCATAGTTGAAGGCAAAATGAACTGTTGGTTGTGGAGAACAATGCACAGGACCAAAGAACAGGAGAGACTGTGTGCTATAGGCACAAAGCAGAGATGGAGTCGGGAGACAAGGGCCAGTTGGCCAAGAGTCGGGTGATACAGAATAGGCAGAGAGATGCAGAGCAGGACGTCGAGAAACAATGGGTGGTATTTGGAAGGAAATGATAAAAGAAGGGATCAAGGAGAAAGAGGCTGTTAGAAACCCTGTGCTGTTTATTTTATTTTTATTTCACTTAGCAAAATGTGTATACCGCTTATGTGTAAACGAAACCTATAACAAATAATATAAAAGGGGGGGGGGGAGTCAATCGAATTAATGTTAAAAGCAAGTTTTTTCCATAAGTAAAATGAATAAAGCAAACCATTGCAATTCTAAGCTAAAATTACAGATTAAAATATGCACCAGCTTTACATGCCTGGGTAGGCTTTCCTAAACAGAAAAGATTTATGCATCTGCCAAAAAATAATACAGCAAAGCTGCCTTCCTAATGAGCAAGGAGTTCTAGAGTGAAGGAGTTTTACAAGTGAGAAATGAACATTATGTGGCCCTTGTATAAGGGCCAGTACCACAGACCAAAATACATGGTCCTTCCATTGCTGGGGAGAGCAGAGACTGTAAGACAGTGTGATGGGGATGCAAGGAGACATAGGTTTGTCAAGTTTATGCCCCCAAAAGGTTTTTATGCCTTTAAGAGTCTAATAAATGGAAGAGCTATTCCAGGTGCCAGCAAAGAGACCCACTAACCCTAAATTTGTAGTAAAGACCAATATATGCAGCCAGGGCATATATTGATCTGAAGCAGCCAGGGAATATTTGGCTGCAAGCTTCTAGTTCATATTCTAATGCTATAAAAGATGCATATTTAAAGCTAACCCACTTAGCATCATGGATCTGTTGCACTTGGACACTCAGGGGGATGAAAATCCTGTGGCTTAAACCTTCCAATTAATGTTGGCTCTTCTTTTCACATTATGCATTGTTTATGTTTTGGGTTTGCATAGAAACAGTATCTCAGCAGCAAGTGCTGAGAATGACGATAGAATTATTAAATATCAATATGTTGCTCTTCCTCTGCAGAACAGTATTGAAACCGCACATTGAGAAGGAGGACTTAACTGGATGAAGTCAAAATCCTTTGATACTTAAAAATAAATAAATCCATAGATGCTGAGAGAGTTTCTTTCCACTGACTGTTCGGAGTGGACATTAGCACTGTCAGATACTGCTCTTAACAAATAACAAGCACTGAGCCTGCAGAATGAAGTTTTAACTTTAATGAAATCTGGCATCTCATTCTAGAGCATATAGAATCAGCAAAAAAAGTGTTAATTAAGAATAGATGTGAATAACCTAGTGCCCTCCAAATGTTGATCTACAACACCCATCAGCCCCAACCAGCATGACCAACAGTGATGGATGATGGGAAGTGTAGTCCAGTAACATCTGGAGGATGACAGATTCCCCATCCCTAATTTAGAAGGGATGTATACATGGAAAGTATACATGGCATCCTGTATACATAGAAAGGACCTGAGTGGTTATCATCCCTGCCTGTTTCATTTCCTACCTTATTAATGTAAAAATGTAAATGTGAAAATCTCTGGAGTTTTGTCCCGTCTCCCCAATAGATTTTTAACTGTAATAGATTAATACAAGCAAAAATACAACCACAAGTACAAAAAGGAAATTAATAATAAAAATGGCAGTTTTAAGTAAAATGATTATACTTCTCAGGGCAACTTATTAGTACTACTACTATATTAGTATCCCGCCTTGTTCTCAGACTGGGACTCAAGGGAGTTCATGTAGATTCAACAACAAGCATACAATATGGAAGGCTAAAAGCATATAATATTTTAAAAAGTAATTAAGCTTTGCCAGACATTTCTTCCTAAGCAAGCAAGTGAAACATAAACCTTCTTGCCCCCCAAGCCATGAGAGGGTATCACTAGTGGTGGTGACATGCTCACTAGGGCTTTGTTTCCAGTAAAAGCCTGAAAGCAAGTCTTTTCACTACCTCCTCCTCATCCGTAGTGGTGGAGCAACTCCCCGGGGAGGAAAGTTGCAACATTTCAGAGCTTTTTATTTGGGAAAAATTGTGAGAAAGGTGTATGTGGTAGAAGTATATGGAATTGTGCATGGTGTGAAGAAAGTGGATAGGATTTTTTTTTATCCCTCAGCCTTCTTTAAGTAAATAAAAATGAGCAATGCAGGCACTGTTCTTGTAAGCATATGAAAGTGATACATTTCTGACTTCAGTGTGCTCTCCATTCTGAACAAATACATGGCAGAAGCCTACATTTGGACTCAGGTTGCTGGGGGGGGGAGAGAAGAGTGGCTAAAAGTTTTAAGAACCCATCACTTTTTAATTTTTTTCCCAAATAAAGTATAAAGGTAAAGGGACCCCACACCATTAGGTCCAGTTGTGGACGACTCTGGTGTTGCGGCGCTCATCTCGCTTTATTGGCTGACGGAGCCGGTGTACAGCTTCCAGGTCATGTGGGCAGCATGACTAAGCCACTTCTGGCAAACCAGAGCAGAGCATTGAAACGCCGTTTACCTTCCCACCGGAATGGTACCTATTTATCTACTTGCACTTTGACATGCTTTTGAACTGCTAGGTTGGCAGGAGCAGGGACCAAGCAATGGGAGCTCACCCCATCGCGGGGATTTGAACCGCCGACCTTCTGATCAGCAAGCCCTAGGCTCTGTGGTTTAACCCAGTATATTCCCTTCCTATTGTTCAATCTAATACTACATAAGGGGGACAGGGACACGAAAGAAGTGAACCAGGAGGAAGGAACTCTGATGGGATGGGGAAATGGGGAGAGTTTTGGGAAATATTGGTGACTGCATAAAATGAGGTTGTAGCCCATGGGCTGCAGGATGTCCACCTGTGCATTTTAAGTTTGTTCTAGAACAAAGGAAATCAGACAGGGTAGTGACAGATCATCTTAGTGTACAATATTCCTAGCTGTAAGGTGCCACTCTGAAGCAGTTTCAAGTTGCCTCCATATGGTTAAAGTATCACATCCTTTGGTGTCCCTTAGCAAGATTTCTAGTCTGTTTCTTTGAAAGGCTGGACACTACATACATTCTTTGTCTGTTGTTGCTGTTGTTGTTGCTGCTGCTGCTGCTGCTACTGTTAAGTAGTATATTTTGCCTGCACATACCTGGAGTGAAGGACGCGGGTGGCGCTGTGGGTTAAACCACAGAGCCTAGGACTTGCCAATCAGAAGGTCGGCAGTTCGAATCCCTGCGACAGGGTGAGCTCCCGTTGCTCGGTCCCAGCTCCTGCCCACCTAGCAGTTCGAAAGCATGCCAAAGTGCAAGTAGATAAATAGGTATCGCTCTGGCGGGAAGGTAAACAGCGTTTCTGTGCTCTGCTCTGGTTCGCCAGAAGCGGCTTAGTCATGCTGGCCACATGACCCAGAAGCTGTACGCCGGCTCCCTCGGCCAATAAAGCGAGATGAGCGCCGCAACCCCAGAGTCGGCCATGACTGAACCTAATGGTCAGGGGTCCCTTTACCTTTACCTTTTACCTGGAGTGAAGATTCACAAGGTGTGTACTTTGTGTAATGTCCACAACTTTAATAAAGAAGGTTCAGGATCTGCATAAAGTCATAACAAATGACTGTGAGTTTGGAATTTGCACAGATAATTCTATTTGTGTTTACAGTTTATAAATAGTATGTCACACTAATGCAGCACTGCAAACGTATACAACCCAAATGTGTTCTGTGGTGCAAAATGCTATAGTTTACTAGTTTACATACTGTATTAGATGAGAGAATTTAACAGGAGGTGCTGCAGTGAAAATGTAGTGCCCCCTAGTGGACAAGCACTGCATCTGTAGTAATCCTGTTCTCTTGTAACATTTCTGTGTCAAGATTTGTGCCCCATCTGTAAGCGGAACTGATTTCAGAATAACTATGTTCTGTAATTAAAAATATGTATATCTAAAAAAAAAAAATGCATTCCAGTATTAGATCTTGACATTTTACTTTATGCAAACTAAGCCATTTATATACATAAATAGCAGAAATAAAATAGTTTTTTTTCTTTGGAATATGGAGTTTAGCTTCAAGTATGTATTTTATTTAATCGTTTAAGCTCTGCAAAGCTTGAACTATGCAGAATAATAAAGGCTTGATTTCACAAGATTAGATTCTTTAGCAAACATAAGCCACAGAACATTGCTCTAAATTGTGTTAACTTGCATCTTTCTCATTGAATTGAAAGCCCACTGCAGTGTGTTTTTTTATCCACAGAGGACCAACTTAACGAACTGACGAATGCATATGGTTAAAACAAAAGAAGAATCACAAGTGTTTCCAGACAGGAGTTTATTGTGGATTCAGTGCTGTTAATGCACACATTTCTTTTTTTGCCACATCCATAATGTTGTCATCAACATGCCAGTCTGGACCTTTTTCCATTTTTCATTTAATCTGAATTTCCCCTTATCAAGGAAAATTGAATAAGTAAATATAACGTGTTGTACATCTACCTGAATTGCTTTAAATGTGCATCTAAGCCTTGGCTCCCATTTGTCTGAGGCAGGCTTCCACAAACTCGGCCCTCCAGAGGTTTTTGGCCTTTAGCTCCCATGATCCCCAGCTAGCAGGACCAGTGGTTAGGGATGGTGGGAACTGTAGTCTCAAAACATCTGGAGGGCCGAGTCTGGGAAAGCCTGGTCTGAGGCTTCATTTGTCTGTTTAAGAAATATATATTCTTGATAAGGATTCTGCCAAGCACAGAATATATTAATAGCTGCTGCAGCCCCTTGAAGAGCTAATTAAGACATCAAACTGGACTATTTGTAAAAATTGGTTTTTTTCTGTTTGGCTATAATAATTTTTTCTGTGAATAAGATGGCAATCCTTTTTTTTTTACAACTGCAAAGAAATACTACATCCCAACATTGTGGGATATCCTCATGGCTGCATCTAAAATATGGCTTTCAGAGCATTTGACCTTTCTTAATCTCAGGGTAATACTTCACATTACTGAAGACATGCTGTGCCTACCAAAAATGCCATCCTTGTCAAGGTCTCCAAACTCTCATTCAGTAGCAGTGACAGATTCACAGAACATTATCCTATTGTGCACACCTCACCAGTGGTAGCTAGTGATCTGAAGCTTAGGAGGAAGGAGGCACATGATGGTACCCTGTCACAGAGTTAAATGGTTTACTACACCATGGAGATAAAAGGAAGAATCAACAGAGAAATGCTCTTTTTGATGACAGCTCTCTGTTTCTTACAGTGGGCAATTCTTGCTTCAGTAGACTTCAGACTTTGTTTGTGCAGTGTCACCAGCAAGATGATTAAGTTTGCTCTTTGGCTTTACTTTTTGCTTATGATCCCTTTTATGTTCCATTCCTAGTTAGATTGTAATAATACTTGAAAGGGGGGGGGATCAGAAGAAGGATACTAAAGTAATGTGCAGCAGTAATTGGAATATTAGTTTGTAAGTAATCTCAGGAAATCATGTAGAATCTGAATTAAGTGTGCTGTTGAGCAGGATAATCCTTTCTTAATCAGCACTCAAGAGGAATACATCGTTTCTAAACCTGTAAAATAAATTCCAGTAAGAACATTTTTTTTAAAAAAACACATGATTCTGGCTGAAGGCAGCCTATGGGATGAAATGAGTTATGATGAATACTATATCAAAGTAACATGAGGAAAATGTTAGGTGTCTTTCTAACCCCTACCCATTGCCCATGCAAACTTGGGGTGCCATCCAGTGATAGTCGCCCACTTACGCAATGGCATATTAGGTTTATCTTCCTCCTTCTCCAACCTCTGTACATACCTCAAATTTGTTCTGTTAGGGTTGGATTACCAGACTGGTAGCAAAAGAAGCAGGAAGCTGTGGGAAGAGGAAATGATGCAGATAAAAACGCTGTGTCCTCAAAAAACCACTATGGTCGTGGTGGGAACATTCACCCCTTAGAAGACAGCCTTGCCCTATGGGTTTTCTGCAGGGAAATATTTTACCACTGCCAGGGCTTTTTTGCAGAGCAGACTCTACATGGTGCCCTTGCAGCCATAATTGGGATTTTAAAAGAAGGGAAAGAGGAGGTTGGGGTAGGAGGCCATCTAGGGGCAATAGAATGGCTCCCGCAGATCTGGCTGAAGAAGATGAATCCTTTGAATTCATGCCAAAAACACAAAGCTACAAAAAGAATCTTAGGTTTTTGAAATCTTTATTGGTCCTGGCCAATCTCAGCAATGAGAAAACAATACAGAAAATAAGAGTGATATGAGTAGAAAATGCATACTTGTACCTGTAAATAGCTTTGCCTTGCTGTGATAGTAGTCTTTAATGTCCCTTTTTATTTCTGCACTGTGTTAAAAAATATATTTGTATGTGTTCAGGAATCTGTGCTGTAACCCTCTGCTTGCAGATTTGATCTACTGCTCTTTATTCACCTTCAGGCATGCCTCAAGGGTTCTTGTGCCATATGTATGTATTAAAACAATCAGACTTTAGTGGCTGACAAAATCTGGGTTGTTGAAATGTTGTCAGGTCATGTTTTAAACCCAAGCCCTTTCAAAGTCTCCTGGGGAAATAGGCATCATTTGCTCTTCCTCTCTTCCTCTCTCTCTCTTTAAACTGCTTTGGCTTCCCTCCCAGCCACTGTCAGTGGAAGAACCAACCAAATAAGCTTCATGCCTGCATGCTTCAGTAAAGTCAGATTAATGTTCTTCTAGATAGCATGGTCAAACCAACTGACCTTTGCCAGCTTGTTTGCATCAAGGTGAATTATTAATTACAAAGCTTGTTGAGGGATTTTCTATATGAACCTTTTGCTGTTGTTTGAGACAATCTATTCAAGCGGATAAATAGGTTGGTATGAAAATATTGAAATAAAGGGATGGCATGGAAATAGGTATCATCATCATTTTCTATTTCAAACAGATGCAAAACTTAAGATGTCACAACTGTAATATTTTTGTGGGTTGCTTGCCCTTCCATTCACTTCAACTTCCGGCCATTTTCCATTCACTTCAACTTCCGGCATTTTCATATTTGTGTGTCTATCTTAGCAAGTTCTCAAGACTCTTAGTTTCTGTCATTCTATAACACACTATAAACTGTTCCGCAGTAGTTTGCTGTTGAAACTCATTGGCACAGTTTAGCAATTTTAGGTTCTGCACCATCTTTAGATAGTATAGGGCATTACTTCACGTATTTGAAAATGTGGAAAGTCAGCCATACTACCTTGGTGGTCTTCTTACTCTGCTGAGTGGGACTTTGGACTTCTGTCCCATAGTGTTGCCCTGACTGTGAGAGATTTGCATTCAAGCCTAAGAATGCTATTTAGTATATGAAGGAGTTAAGGACAACAGAGTTCTAATTAGTAGAGTAGGATCAGTGAGGTCATGTCCTGTCTTCTCATAGGAGGAAGGAAGTAACACTTGCTTCCTGTCTCCCCCCCTCTCTTTCTCACTCATGCTACACGCAAAGGAGGCGGACATGCCTCAATTTAGCCTTTGCTGAACTTCAGCTAAGTATTTTACTTGCATTATCTTATTGCTGTTGCCATAAGGAAAATGCATGACTGTGAACTCAAGTAAGTAAGTAAATCATTTTTAAACTTACTTCAGAGTGTGGTCTGTTTCGCTGCATGAGGGTTGATGGGTTCAGCTGAAGAGGGGATGGGTTCAGCTGCTCCATGCAGCTGAATGGAAATACAAGAAGGTTTAATACCCTATTCCTATGCTTCATTAATCTGACTCAATGATCTGCTACTGGGACTCTTTGTGTGCTAGCCACATGACTTTTTTTATTAAAAACAAAAAACAAAACAGGTACCAGCCATTTTTTTGCTTTGTTCATTAACCCACACATGTAGGTCTGTGGAGGATTAAATATAATTAATATATCTTCCTACTAATTCACATCAAAAACTATAACTGGCTATTGTACCACTATATGCATTTTTTAAGTTACCTAGAAGACAATGTGTCAGTTTTCTGCTGCTGTTCCTATGAATCTGAAAAGAAAGGGAGTCTTAAGCAGTATGAGTTATTATGCCCTCTTGCAGAAGAAAGACCCTTTTGAAAGAAAGGGAGGATCCATCTGTTTTCATTTCTGTTTCAATATTAAGAAAAATTATGGCAGAAACCTTTATGCTCCCTTGCTTCTCATATGCGGTTATGGCACAGCCACTACATCTTATGTGCATGCACAAATACTGTGGGTTACCTGCTGGAGAAGGACTAACAACTCAGTTTCGTGATGAGGTAGAAGGTTCTGCCTCCCCTATATTGTTTATTAATAATTTTATTTTATTTCCCAAATGAATGAATGGCAAAGTATGGAAGAAAGTACCGGTAAATGGGTGCATTTGAGAACAAAAGTTCACTATCTGCCCATTTTTCTCTCTTCTCCCCTAGCTGCATAATGTCTCTGAAAACAGTGTCTCGTAGCGAATGCAAACAAACTGTGAAAAAAAGACTATGAATGGAGGTGGGGATCAGCATTTACTGTCAGAAAGTCTAATCAGAATCTACTTTCCTGTTACCTGAATCCAATGGTTTGGGTCCTGAAGAAGCAAAAAACAAGCTTGTTCCATCTTCCATGTGACAGCCTTTTAGATGACTATCATACCACCTTTCGGTCTTTTCTTTTCCAGGCTAAACATACTCAACTCCCTCAATTGTTCCTTGTAAACCTTGTTTCCAGATATCTTGGTCACCCTAATATGAACACCTTCCAGCTTTTCAATATCCTTCATAAACTGTGGCACCCAGAACTAGACCAATTGGTCTAACCAAGGCAGATTGGGACACTATACTTTTGTTAATGCAGCCTATAATTGCATTAGCTTTTTTTGCTGCTGCATCATACCATTGACTCATGTTCAGCTTGTGGTCTACTAACACCCCCCTAGATTGTACATGACTTTTCTATGGCCAACTATAAGTTAAGTGAAAAATGTGTCACTTCAATCATTTCAATAGAAATTAAGGGAAATACTGTCATGGAATAATCATGTGCTCAGCCTAATATTGGTTTTATGGATCTGAAGTATAAGCAATAAAGAATATTCATCAAAAGGAAAGGAGAATGGTTGCAGTCCTGTACCTACTGACTTGGGGCTAAGTCCCATTGAATTCAGTGAAACTTGCTTCTGAATAGATATGTGTAGGATTGTGCTATTAATTGCCTTAAGAGTGACAACTTTTGAGAAGTATTAAATATATTCAGAGAAGATAAGTTGACAAGTTAAGGCTATCCCTTGCCTATTCAATTCCTGAATGCATTTTTCAACCTTTGTGAAGTGAACCATCTTTTAGCATAATTATTTTTTCATCTACTATATAAAATAGCAAAGGCTTCCAATGCAAAGTGGGAAAGGTGATAGCTGTTGAATTACTGGAAAAAAACTTCAATTTTAAGCATTTGAAAAATACTAGATTTTTTTATTGTCAGATAGAGGCCTTGATATGGAAAGGGATTTCAGTGAATTAAGTACTGTAGAGGTTTTTAATCTGTTACAGTGAAATGTCACTTTTGCATAGCATGTACCCTACCTTTTATTTTATTTTATTTTATTTTATTTTATTTATTTTTTTAAAAATCCTTTGGTACTATATCATGATCACCTAGACGACTTCCAATCTGAAGAAACCTGGATTAATAGGATAGTTTGTATGAGGGGCTCATTTGTTTTGCTGTAGATAGTAATCAATAATGAGAACCCTGGGAGTATTTCTGGAATCATTTTATTGTAAGTGAAGCTGTGTTGAAAATTAATGAATGTAGGACACCTTGTTACTTTGGAATGCCCTGTTAAACTGGCTTTGCAACCAAGTGCTTACTGAGTCATGTTATTAACTCGTATAATTCCAGTTAAAATTGAGTTTTGTTGCATTTTGATTTTTTGAAGGATAAAAAAAGAAAATCTTCATAAAAATTATATTTACAAGTGGAGAATTATATTTGCATTTGTAAAAATTCCCTTCCCTCTTCCATCACCCAACCTTCTATGTTTTCCCATGCAACCATCTGTCTATATCACATATGCATACTCTCAGATATACCTTCTCTGAAGAACACAGGATCCCTCTCCTCCCTCCATTCTCCTAATCCCAATCCTTTCCTCAGCTCTCCCCTTTCACCTCCCCTTTCCCTTTTATCATTTGTGGACATTCAGCAGCAGGTAAGCAATCCACTGTGGGATCCCCAAGTGGCAAAACAATTGAGCCATGAATTCTCCTTATCTAGTGTCCATCTCTCCCAACAACACATATTTAAGTTCTGCCCTGGGGATATGGCTGAGCACTCAGCTAACACTTTGGTCCCTGGACCAATAACAGAGGTTGTGTTGGGCTAGCAGCAACAAGCACAGGCTGCATGACCACCCTCATGTCAGTTCTGGGTATAATCTCCTTCTGTGCACTTTGGGGGCAGAAATCACCTTAACACCCAGTGACAGGAGAGGGCTTGGCTCACTTGAGAAAAAAGTACTTTGGATGTTGTTTTTGGCAAGTATTTGGGTAATGGCAGCTAACAATAGCAGATAGCCTTCTGCCCTGTCTCTCTGAGTTTGGCGTAGTAGGTGTCCACAAAATCTGTATTCTATATCTCTTCAAGGCTTATTGTAGGAGAGATAAACCTTTGGAGTGATTCACTGACCAATACCGCTGATGATGCTTCATTGTATTCTGACTGTGCTGTGAGTTCCCTGCTCACTTTAATCCTCTAACTTGAACAGCTGTGGATTTTTTCAGATTTGTGGTGTTATTGTTGTTTTTTAATGGAGATGAAACCTGCAACACTGCTTTTTGCCTCAAGGCACTTCCTTGAAACTTACATAGTTGTATACCTGTAGTGTTTTGTCTATTTGTGCACCTAAGGGCCTTAAAATATTTCCTTTTCTATTATTCCTCTGTTCTTTTGCCCAACTATGGGAAAGTCCATGGGAAAGACTTAATTCTGTTTTGCTGGAGTTGGTACAGCCTCTTTTTATCTTGCTTAGAGCGCATTCAAGATTTTTCAGCCAGTGCCTTTTCCTCCTTCTGCATGAATGATGCACAAATACACCCTACTACTAATAAACCTCTGTGAAGAAACCAACCTTGGAGACCGTACGTCCATACATAAAGTTAACCTTTTAATGTCCTTCAGGGTGGGGTACAGAAGCCAAAGCTACATATTGACAGAAGTGAGTTAAAATGTTTCAGTTCACAAGATTTGACCCAGCACAGAGCAAAGATCTAGACACCAGACAGTCAAGTTGTATTGCCACCCAGCCTGCATGTGGGAAGAACATTACAAGCAGATTGAGGGCCCCTCGTAATGGGGTGGGGACATGGAGTTTATGAATCACAGTTTCGCTAGTGCTATAGACAGACAGACAGGAGAAGCTAATGGGGTGATTCACAGAGAGGTTTTTCAAGATGATATTGCTCAGTAATTGCCCATTCTGAGTCAATAAGAACAAATGTCATGGGCTGAACCTGTAGGTAATAAACTTTCATTTTAAGTTGCCAAGGACATATGTTGATCTTTATTTCTGAATCAGCATAACAGAATGAATCTTGAGCATTGGAAAGAACACTGCTTGTTAATACATCACTAAATTAAATTACCATGTGTGGAATCTCTATGTTAATTCCACAATGAACTGATTTCAGAGATGCAGCTCCTTAGGGTTATGTTATGTTGTTATGTTATAATTTCATTCTTCGTAATTAATTATATCCTACTTTTCAAATACTTTTTTCAGAGCATGTGGAAAGTAGTATATTTTAGTGGTATGGTTACAGAACCATTTCCTTCTCTTTTTTTAAATATTCTTCATTAGGTCTTAATATATTTAACTGACATTAAGGCTGGATGAATGCAACATTTTCTTATAGGATTGTGGAGACTGAGCATATATTTTTGCCCCTAAAAAGCACTTCTTGAGAAAGTGGTTTCATTCTGAAAATAAACACTCATTGCAGATATAACCTTAGTATTTGTGAGCTGCTTGGGTCTTCATTGGATAAATTTATTCAATAGCTGGTGGCACTGAATTTTAAGAAGAGCTCCTTAGAAGCACAAGTGCTCTTACCACACAAAAAGGAAAGTGTATTTGGCACATTTCACAGCTGATTAGCAGATTCTGCAGCAGACCTTGCTACGTGGTCTGAACCGCAGGTACACATAAGCACATTTCTCTTGTGGGGACATTTGACTTTAGATTCTTATATTGCTGAAATTATTGTCTGTAAATTTAAAATAAATGTTTTCAAGCAAATAATATTTTAGATACTGTGACCTGGTGTTTGGGTCTGCTAAATATTGAGCACATGTGCAGAATCTTGATTTACTTCTGGGGGAAATGAATTATTTGTGTTACATATGAGCTCCTTGTGTTTATGAATTATGGCAACATCACCGCTTGCAATATATAATGAAACAGGTCCTTTTATATTGGTGAAGAAAATCAGAATAGAGCTCTGCCTTGAGAGGCAACCACGTAAAGGCATCTTGCCACCCACTCAATAAGACAGTATGTGCAATTGGGCTATATACTGGCTAATTTGCGTGGACCCTAATGGACAAAATATGAATGACATTTGAACAATACCAAGGATGTTTAGGGCATATATCAAGTATTCCTATTTTACAAGTGCAAGAATCTGGACTTTACAGGGTTTTGTACAATATTCATGTAAATATTAACATTAAATATTAAATATTACTATAGTTTTATAAATAGCTTGGGGAGGGAAAGAAATCCACTTTTGGGTAGTCACTGAAGAATACTTAGCTGCTTCACATTTATCTTGGTGATCTTTTTTATTATATATATATTTTAAAGAACTAGAATAAAATACTGTTCCTACAGCTTCTTGGTTCAGTGTCTTACTTGAATAAAAAATCCAGAAAGGCTCCTATCAAAATTTTATTGTAATTACTTTAAATACTGGACACAAATATACATATGTTGTGGATAAAAGCACCATATTGTAACAGTAAAGTGAAATAAAGATATTAAATAACTCAACCATAAGAAAGAAGTGTTGTTGCTTTTGCGCCAGTCTCCAGTATGTAGACTCGGATTAGAAGGAGGCCCTCTTTTTATTACAGTTGGCAAGTGCCACAAAAATTATATACGATCAAATAAATTATCGTTAAGACTGTTCTGTGTTTGCTACTGCATGCATTTATAACATAACACCATTTTGCCACCATTTTTTTTTTTAATGATTTTTTTATCTACAGGTTTGCAACAATGGTGGACAAACTACAGAATGCCATATTGCAGTGAAGCTCAACCCAACATCATGACTCCAGAGTCTTGGTGAGGAAATGTTTCAGAAACTTGAATCTTTTTGTTTATTTAACGTCAGAGAGCATATGTTACATTTTGCACAAAGAGTTAAGTGAATATGTTTTTATTTATATTCATAATCCTTGCACTTACTGAGATGCAAATGGGATGTAATGTGGCAGCCACAGGTTATACACACATCTGTCCACTTCTTAAAATGGAAGGGTAGTTAGGGTTTTTTAAAAAACTTCTATATGGGTGACTTGAGACAAACCTTTCCACCCCTCTGTCTTACTCATTGCTCAAATGATGAACCACGTTTGTTTTCAGGCTGACTGATTTCTCGTAACTGAGCCAGGTTGGCAGAAACATGCTAAGTCACAGCATAAAACATATCATAAGTCAAAGGGAGCTCAGTTTCCTTCCCTCCAAGTCCATATGGATATATCAGTGTTAAATATTATTATAGTGGTCTCACCTGACCACTTCGATAGGAATTAGCAGGTACACTGGAACATGAGCAGCCAGTATGGCTGGTCCTTCTTGTGTCCAGTTTGTTCCTTGTCCCAGTCTATTATCAAACATTTTTTTTAAAAAAAGCGCCAAACAAACCCTGTCGATTAATCTTCTGGTGCTTAAACTGAGTGAACCTGCATACAGTGGTACCTCAGGTTACAGACACTTCAGGTTACAGACGCTTCAGGTTACAGACTCCGCTAACTCAGAAATAGTACCTCGGGTTAAGAACTTTGCTTCAGGATGAGAACAGAAATTGTGTAGTGGCAGCGGGAGGCCCCATTAGCTAAAGTGGTATCTCACGTTAAGAACGGACCTCCAGAATGAATTAAATTCTTAACCCGAGGTACCGCTGTATTTCCAAAACTTTAATATAGGCATAGAGAAAGGGATGACAGTGTTCTTTTTAATCTCAGCTGCTCTGAAGGCTGCTTCAAATGTTAAAAGTAAATGGGAAGAGGAGGCTCAAATTTTAGTCACACTTGTGCTAGCGGCTCAGAGGCAAAGGGGGAAATGATCATCATCATATCCCACTGTGTTTCATCAAGGAATCCAAAGCCATCACCCATCCAAGCATTGAGCAGCAGACCTAGAAGTGCTTAGCTTCAGCAAGGTAGTGCCTTCAGACCATGCCATGGGAGAACATGAATATTCCTCCAAGAGGAGATACACACTTGGTTCTTGTACTGGAAAATGCAAATCCTTCCCCTCCCTTTCCTTTGGCTTCAGATTAGACCCAGATGTAATTGATAGAAGACTCTCCTTCCTTGAAGCTTTGTAATCAGAGGTTAGATGGCCACCTGTCATGTATGATCTTTTTGAGATTTCTGCATTGCAAGGGCTTGTACTAGATGACTTTCGGGGTCCCTTCTAACTCTACAGTTCTATGATGCTATGATAAATATGAGTTACAATTGCTACCTCTATCGCTGATTCCTTTTGAACTAAACTGAATAGCTTCTATTGGGCTTTTGCTGCTTCTTGTGATTGCCTGTAGTGATTGAGATGAATGAAGGAACAGTTTTTCTTATCTTCCATTAAAGCTTTAGTTGATGGTATCCAAAATAGAATACTAAATTAATGGTAAAAACTCTCACACACCTCACCCGATATACACCAATCCAGTGTTTGTGGCTGGAGACAGGATCGTTTATTTGGTCCATGAAGATTTCTCAGCAGATATTTAATTATTCTCTAAAATGTAAAACAGTGCCAGAGCTTTGCTTGGCAAAATTATGCTATCAGGAACAATGAACATTTAGTCCATTGATGGATAAATCCTGGTATCAAAATATGACATATTTATTTCAGAAATTTGACAACCTACACAATTATTTTTCCCCCAAGGGGATATTGCTTCAAATCGTGTAGAAATTATGTGTTTATGCAGGAATATTTTGCATCTCTTTATACCTCCGGTATAAATATAAACCAGACCCAGGGGATTGCTTATTTAAAATTAGTACACTTTTGATGAAGGAACTCACTCTTGCTTGGTTGCAATTAATGCCTTCTACATTTCTTGATATTAGCAAAGATACCATACAGTCTAAGTTTCTACCACTGGTCAATAGGTCACAAAATAGGTTTCCTGTAAGGATATTAATACAGGCATCCTCACACTTACATATTTTTGGAGACAGTATTTTTTGCATGGATTGAAGAGAGAGCGGCAGAGAGGGTGTTTAAGGGGCATTTACAGAGTGCTCCCACTTTACATGATTTTTACAGGGTGCTCCCCACTTTATGCGTTTAGGGGTCCAGAACATAACTGTTATGTACTGAAGTTCTCACCCTGGGCCAGCAGGGGGATACTGTAGATAGTTATGCAAATGAAGGATCGAAAGTGACGTTCAGTGATTGGATAGTTTTAGAAAATGGCAACAGTTACATTGTTCTGGAGCTCTATATAAGCAGGCTGACTGAGCTCCCCAGTCATTTCTGTTCCAGCTTACAAATAAAGAGCTGCTTTGGAAGAATCGCTGTGTCGTCTGATATGTTCGCCCACAACTTAACAATAACACTCCATAAGTGGGAGCATATGTATATTTTGTATATTTAATTATGGACAGCAGTTACCTACAAAACTACAGCTAGAAACCAGTATGATGGAAATTTAAATCTAGTTAAATGACTGGCAGAACTAATTATGACATTTGAAGGGTCAGCTACCAGGTTTTAATTAGTTTGTTTTTATTTCTGCTTCATTTATTTATTTAAGCTTTGTTTTTCATACTATTTGCTGCATTGTGTCTATCCCTCTGTTTTATTGTTTTATATTGGGATTGTTACGGTTTTAAGCAATGCATATGAATTATTATTATTATTATATATATATATATATATATATATATGAGAAACGATTATGCATTGTAGCCCTAGCTTATATTTTAAAACGAGCTTTTTAGTTACACGTAAAATCTGCTTTGTACATTTTTGGAAGAAAACTGTCACATGTTAGAAAAAGGAATGTTTTGTTTGTTGTTAAGAAGGCTGCCGGAGGGCAATCTGGTAATCCTATAGGCACAACTGACAAGTGTGCTCAGTTGCTGGAAATTTGCACAGGAACTTTTCTTATTTGCCTAAATTACATTTTAGAGGGCAATTTATTACGTCTAGACCACTTGAATGCGTATTGATAAGTTCTGCTTAATATTGCACACTTGAGAGCCTTACTCTACCGGTAAGATGCAGGTCTACGTCATAAGTTACTTCCTGCTGTTACACTTAACTTAAGTCAAAGTTTTACTTAAGGATGAGGGTTGGGTGGCTGTTAGATTCTCTTGCTTTTAATAGCAGCTGACTATCATTTGAAACAACAACTCTATCCTTCATAGCTGATCTGTGCTAGATGTTTTACCCACCAAGTTGGCAAGTAATGGTTATAGTTTATCAAGAGACCATTTCCACCAGTTCATTCCACACTCCCAACATTTCATTGCACCCTGAGGTGGCCAAAAAACCAGAGCAAGCCCAGGTTGGAGTATTTATGAATTTTGCTGATTTTCTTAAGGGACAAATTAAATGGATTAACTGTGAGAGGACGCAAAAGGCTTGGCCCCTAACTTAATGGTGCCCCAAATACATATTTGGCTTTCTCCCACACAAGTGAATAGTTGCCATTCATTCTTATAAGGGACATAGTGTTGCAGTTGGGGACACAAAGCATAATTTAATCCAACCCTCTACGATGTAGGAATCTTTTGCCCAATTTAGGGCTTGAACCCAGGACCCAGAGATTAAGAGTATCACGCTGTACTGAGTGAGCTATCCACAATGCATATCCAGCGTATCCCTATGCGTGTGTGTTCATTCATTTGTGTACTTGTGCACATGCATGCACACCTACATGCAGACACACATGGCACCAGTGGTGGAGCTTCATGCTCTGCCATGGGGGGTGGAAAGCAGGTGGGGGCAGGGCTGGCACACATCGTGGGGGTGGGGGCAGCCGCGATGGCACCCTGCCGGGATCGCACTGCTGGGGGCGGTGCACTCCCCCTGCACTCCTCTTCCTCCGCCAGTGCATGACACACCAAAGCAGGTTGAATTAAGCACAATTGCAACAAACATTTCAGGAAGTGGAAGGAGTGTTTATTTCAACCTCTCTAGGGGCCATTATTTGCTTTGGAGGAATGTGGGGTGAGTGACAGGTTTGGCCCCTTCCTAAACTGATGGTGGATGGCAGGAGAAAAAGGAAAACACAATGGACCAAGGTTTTGCCCAGTTATCTTCTCTGTGTGATGGAATCATGGGAAAAAGCTGTCCCATGAGCCTTTGCTGCAAAGAGTAGGGGAAAGCCTATATAAGGCTGCTTTCCATGGAGCTCACAGCCATTTTGCTTTGAGAGCTTATCAGGTTAGAGCCTTCACTGAGCAATTTTGGGTCGCTGGGTGACAGGGCCGGAAAAGATTTTTTCCTCTCTCAACCTGATGGGCACTTGGTTGGGTCCCCCCCCCCCAACCTTTCCCTCAGTAAAATTATGGCTTTCCTTTGTTAGGTGGAAGAACATCGTATGAGGGTGGAAATGGCAGGATCAACATAGTATAGGGGGTCGCCATAAGGGGCCTGAGGGGAGGATTGAGAAACCCAAGCATGGGTTTGGTATCTGCCTAGTTGGAATCTGCACCCTGGTCCCCCAGTGAGACCTTGCTTGCTTGACTTGCACCACAGCACGGTTCGACACTGGCCAACTCCTGCTGTTCAGGTTTGGAGTGATCCAAACCCAGCGGATCCATTCCATCAACATGGGGAACTGATTTTGGGACCCAATGCCTTTCCAACCCTTGCCCCGCCTGCTGCTGTCAGTAAAGATTTGGCCTGATTTTATCCCATCACCGTTGTACAGTCTGGTTATTTTGCTGCTCTCATGGGTCACATAATGCGCTTGCCTGGGCAAGTGAATTCTTATTATATCTGTATACTTAGTGATACTAAATGAGTGACCTTCAAATATTAACACCAAAGTAAGCCTGTATCATAAATATCTGTAACAAAGATCAGTGTTGTCACTCTTTTCAAAAGCAGATAGTAGCTAGGTGCCAGTACCCTTTGTTTAAAATTCATCCCAGCATTTTGTTACATGGGTTTACTTCGTTGGGAGTCAACATAGCTCTGTTGAACTTTTAACATCTTAAAGTCAGGAAGTGTGTTCTTAATACTGGCAGTTTGTTTGATCAATGCCATGATATATAATGGGAGTTCTGTTTTTGTCACTTTAACAGAAAAATGTTTTAGGAGCTCCATCACTGGGTGCCAATTTAACACCAGGTTTCAGTAGTGCTCTAAAAGTGCCAATGTAATTTATAAGGTGACCTGCCTGTGTGGAAAGCAGTACTTAGACAAAGCTTCAAGCAGTTTGAGAAAATGTTTTAATCTTGTGCTTGTTCAACCGGAACAAAAGAAGTTTGAATGCCTGCCTGTTTCTGCACTGTATCTAACAACCTGGTCCTGTAGATTGGCTTTAGCTGAAATGATGCAAATAGTAGCTTGCTCTGTTGCAGCTGAAGTACAATCCCATGCACAGAATATCTGGATATTTTCTGATGTTTTCTTGATTAAATGTGAACAGGTTCGCACTACCTTCTGTGGTTCCTATGGGTTGCAGAAGACCTACAAGATAGAGCAGAATGAGATGATGATGATGGAAAGGGAAAGGGGACAGAAGGAACTCCCAACGGAACTAAAGTAGTCACGGTTGCTTGTGAAACAGAATCAGAAAAAACACATGATTTTACGTTAGCAGTGCTTCTGAGGTTAGATTCCAGAATCAAGCCAAGCTGTCGGTTGTACTTCAGCAGGTTTTCAAACAAAATAATATTCTTGTGCCCCCAAGGAAGATTTCATCTGCACTTTATTGGGCAATTAACATGTTTATTAACATTCCTTATTCCTTATTTCTGGCACTGTTTGTGTGACTAGCCTCTGTTTTTGTTACTGCACTGGCTGTGGTGCTTCCCTCTTCTCTCTCCTGCTTCAACAAACCATAGTTTGCTGGGCTGGGGGTGTTATATCTGAAACCCCTATTGATTCCCCCGCCTCTGCCCAGTGTTAGAGTCATGACACCTTTAGTATTAACAAACACATTACAGTGGTACCTCCGGTTGCGGACGGGATCCTACCAACGTGTTACTAATAAACTTTTCTCCTTCTTGTTGCATTTTATTTAAAAACAAGAAGCCTTGTTAGCGATTTTTAAAAGAGAAATACTTCCATACAGCTTAAGTTAAATTTCACACCTGAAAATTTCAACACAGAATCACAAATTTTAAGCCAATAAACTACTCATAAAATCAATAGTGAATCTTCCCAAACAGGGTTTTATTGGTATCAGGCAATAAATTAGTACCAGCAGTCAGGATTTTGGAGAATACTGGTAAAAATGGGAGCAGAAATTGCTGGTGTTCACTGCTTCACTGGATGTCAGAAAAATCCAGTGCATATGATTGGCATTAATTATGCAAATCATGTAACCTACATAATTATGTAACTTACATAATTTTGCCATTGAGACAAATAAAGCTTTTGGTGGAGGATGAACTGCTATGGAAAGAAAACCACACTGCATGAAACAAATATAGGATGGAATGGGAAGCAATGTTTTCTTACATCCCTAATCAGCATTCCTGGGAGTGACACATCCATTGGATACAGATATGTGTTGCAAAACCAGAAAAGTACATCCACTTGTACAACATACCCACTGAATTCCTCTGTTTTTCCTGCCCTGTAGTACCCTGTGCCGTAACCCATGCTTGTTCCAAAGGATTTGTTGACCCTTAATTATAATCTCGGGACACGGATGGCGCTGTGGGTTAAGCCACAGAGCCTAGGACTTGCCGATCAGAAGGTTGGCGGTTTGAATCCCCGCGACGGAGTGAGCTCCTGTTGCTCGGTCCCAGCTCCTGCCAACCTAGCAGTTCAAAAGGACAAAGTGCAAGTAGATAAATAGGGACCGCTCCAACGGGAAGGTAAACGGCGTTTCCGTGTGCTGCTCTGGTTCGCCAGAAGCGGCTTAGTCATGCTGGCCACATGACCCAGAAGCTATCTGTGGACAAACGCCGGCTCCCTCGGCCAATAAAGCGAGATGAGCGCTGCAACCCCAGAGCCGGTCACGACTGGACCTAATGGTCAGGGGTCCTTTACCTTTTTAATTATAAACTCAGATAGGCATGACCTGTAAAGTCAATCTCTGTGGCACAGAGCTATAGATTCCACAGGCAGTAACAACACTCTCCAACATGCTAAAGAGGAAAATCAGGATTCACATCTTTTGGTGCTGTGCTCCCATGGAAACTAGGTGACTCACAAGAGAGCACAGCCACCCAAAATGGGTGTCTTTTAAGGCCGCACTCTTGTGGGAGCCAGAACAGCACATCCTGGGATCCAATCAGAAACCAGGTTGGCTTTTGTAATTCTGGGATGTCCTACACAATTTGGGGCAGTTGATGGGTATACAGTAAGTGGCTGTGGCACACTTGACCAGGGAAGCAAGTGTTCATCTCCCGCTTGGACTACTGCAGTGCACTCTATGTGGGGCTACCTTTGAAGGTGACCTGGAAACTGCAACTAATCCAGAATGCGGCAGCTAGACTGGTGACTGGGAGTGGCCGCCGGGACCACATAACACTGGTCTTGAGAGATCTGCATTGTTCCCAGTATGTTTCCGAGCACAATTCAAAGTGTTGTTGCTGACCTTTAAAGCCCTAAACGGCCTCGGTCCTGTATACCTGAAGGAGCGTCTCCACCCCCATCATTCAGCCGGGACACTGAGATCCAGCGCCAAGGGCCTTCTTGCGGTTCCCTCATTGCAAGAAGTGAGGTTACAGGGAACCAGACAGAGGGCCTTCTCGGTAGTGGTGCCCGTCCTGTGGAACGCCCTCCCAGCAGATGTGAAGGAAATAAACAGCTATTTTAGCTTTAAAAGACATCTGAAGGCAGCCCTGTTTAGGTGGGGTATAAATAAATTATTATTATTATTATTATTATTATTATTATTATTATTCATGGGCATGACAGTGGCAGGGTCATTCCCATTGGGAATGGAGACTCAAAGTTCCATAATGAAAAATGATTGTATTCATCACAATTTATGAGGTTTGGGCTTGTGGTCCCAGGCCTTCCTTACAGGGATGGATTATCAAATGGGAGTCTTCATGGCCTTCCCTGCCACCACAGGAGAGCACGTGTTGCGGTGGGGTCTGCTGAGCCACCCCTCTGTTACCAGGCAGGGTCTCTAAAGATGGCCTGGGGCAGTGATTGGTTCACTGGGTTGCTGGGGTAAAAGTTATGTTGCAATTTTGGTGGGAGGGGTAAAATGTTTAAATACTCTGCACGCAGCCTGGAGCTTTCTCTTTGCTGCATGCAACGGATCACCCGCCCACCCGCCCTTGAGTAAGGAGTTGTTGCATTGACCTTGCTATGCCTGTCATGGGGTCGTCTGCCATTGGGGCAGGGGCTTGGTAGGAATTTTGTCCATCTGGCTGATTGGCTGGGCCATTTGGATTTTGCCTACTGCGTAGCAAATCGTCACAACTTGTAAGGTTGCGGTTAGGCATTGGTTATAAATTGGTGGAGGAGGGGTTAGGATAGGCTGGGCCTGCCCCTCCATGGTTGCTGCGGAAAGGGAATTCCGTTAAAGGAATCCTGGGGCTTGCCATCTTTTCGTCCAATCCCTGGAATGGGACTAGGGCCGGCAAGCCTTCAGGGAGCATGCGGATGAGAATTGAGGGTCTGTGACTCAGCTCCATTTCTCCCCAACTTGCTTTCCCCCGCACTGTCTTTCGGTGGTGCCCGGAAGTCAGTTCTGTCCCCAGGCAGGGGGACAGATAGTCTTAACCAATGCCTAAACAACCACTCACGGTTTTGTATTGAAATAAAGTTGTGGCCAAAATTATGCCAAAAACCTTAAACAAAAATTAAGTGTGCGTTGTGAGTTATTTGGGGGGTGGCTTGGGGACCTCGCCACGCAAGGGAAGGAGGTAGCAGAATAGACACTATGGTGGCAGTTTATTGAGACTGTTCAGTGTATCCACAGAGTATTGAACAGAGTAGCCTGTAAAAGCAAACCCAAAGTTTCTTGCAGCATTCCTAAAACTTACATCAATTGGTAATTTTCATTGTAATAGTCCACTTCCTTGCTTTCTCTTCTGTATTAACATTGTACATTCAAATCAATGATGCAAGAGAGGTTCAAAAGACAATTTAAACCTCACTATGAAAATATCATTATTAAGTAGTTTCTACCTAGTCAATTAAATACACATCTGTTAATGTGAATATGGTCTTGGACACAATTGCCTGGATCAGCTTCTGGAAGGTTTTGCTCAAGCGTGCCTTGAAATTAAACAGCTGTCAGTCTACAGATCTGCACATTTTTCAACTTATTTGAAAGAAAGTAGTGTGAGAATCAATTTTTGCTGTGCTCACTCTCTTGAAGAATTTCCCCCTTCATTTTTCAGTACATTTCACAGGTACAAATATATATGCTTCCATAAATTGCTTCCTTACATTGGTTCAGGCAGTACACCCAGTAAGTAGCTATCTTTGAAAACACACAACACCTCCCCTCCCACCCCAAATTATGGAATTCAGGAGTGCTTCTACATTTCAGCCTTGCAAAAATAACTCTTCAAAATCCTAAAATGATATATTTCCATGGGATGGAGTAGTCCACCCAGTTTATTGTGTACGGTGACAGCATTGCAACCATATATTTGAAAGTGCTGTGCGGTTTCGATTTTTCAAGGAAACAAATATCAGTTCCTCTGACATGTTTTCATTGGAAAGCTGAGTCAGTTACTTCTTAAGATTTGCCCTATCTGTCTTACTACTGATAATGTTGTATCATGTTACATTGAGTTTACTCAAGATATTACACAGAGACAAAAAAATCAAACAGGAGAATGGTTGTCCTTGAAAGATGATTTCTAACTGTTTAAGAACTCTCATCTGAAAAGCTTGAAAAGTTGCATGATCCAGTTAAGGATAAGGTACAGGCCCTTTGCTTCTTCCTTAAGATGTTTTATAGACTATTATAACTGTACAGGATTCAATCTTTATTGCTAAGCTAAGCATTAGCAACACACCAGAAATAAATAGCAGTGAAATAATGTGATTTGAAAACCTAGGTTTTCTAGGTATTTGGTGGTTTTGCTTTTTAAAGAAACAACCATGGTTGGTTTTTTGCTTTAACAGCTGATAGCCTTAACTGTTGCTATTTCAGCCACTTTGGCAAATGTTGCATTAATACCTGGCAACATGGATTTTACCTGTTTCCTGACACTGAAGCTCAAAAGTTGACATTTTAGGTGTGTGGCAAGCACATGTTTTGCTTAAAGGTAAAGGTAAAGGGACCCCTGACCATTAGGTCCAGTCATGGCTGACTCTGGGATTGCGGCGCTCATCTCGCTTTATTGGCCGAGGGAGCCAGCGTACAGCTTTCGGGTCATGTATGCAGCATGACTAAGCCGCTTCTGGCGAACCAGAGCAGCGCACCGAAACACCGTTTACCTTCCCGCTGGAGCGGTACCTTTTTATCTACTTGTACTTTGACGGGCTTTCGAACTGCTAGGTGGGCAGGAGCTGGTACCGAGCAATGGGAGCTCTGTCTGTTGCGGGGATTTGAACCACCAACCTTCTGATCAGTAAACCCTGAGCTCTGTGGTTTAGACCACAGCACCACCTGTGTCCCTTATTCAACAAATTTACATAAATTTAATTTAATATTTATATATTTTTTGGTGTGGGGGATGTTTGTCATTTCAATGAACAAGTTTAGATACTTGTCACCATTTTCATCTGCCCATTTTCTAGCCAGCTCTGGCTGCTGAGCACTTGTTTCCCTGTTCTCTTCCTTTCACAGAGATAATGACTTCTGCACTTCTGCTCCTTTCTACCACCTCTTCTCTTGTTCACTAACCTGTTTGCTTTCAAGATAAGCAAGTAGGCGGTAGCAACTGGAATGGCTATAGACTCACTCTAGAGAAGACCCAATGAGAGCACCTTGTCCAAGCCCCTTCTTCTCAAACAGTGAATCAGTTTGAAAATAAGCAGACCTGCAATTTATTGTGTAGGCTACTTCATTTCAAGACATAAATAGCCTCTTGTTTTCTAGTCAGACATGGCTGATGTTATTTTTTTCACCCTTCTCTTTTAGGATTTAGTTTACATCAATGAGATTTCCATTTGATCTTATTTTTTTCTTCTGTCCCAGAGGCTAATCAGTTAATATTTTATTGTGACTCAGTCCACTCGGAATAAATTTAGCTGTCCTTTGCTGTACTTCTAAGAATTGTTGTAACATTGTTTTGATCTTTGCAGTTTTATCCAGTAGACAGTTTCATTATTTAACTGATCACATTCTCATCTGAAAGAAGATATCAGCAGTTCAGATGGTAGTTCAAATGGTTTGGGAAATCTTGAGTAATATGCATCTTAAATATGGAATAGGTATTTTATTTTAGTTTTAGTTTTTCCTCTACTTTCTCAGGGGGAGGGTGTGGAATTAGTTTCCTTCCCAGATGCCTGTGAGCAGCAATAACACAGACTCTTACTAGTTTTGAAGCAAAGATAAAAATTAGAGCAAAGCTAAGATGTCAGCTGTTTGGCTTCCCTGTTACTACAGTGGTGCCTCGGGTTACATGCGCTTCAGGTAACATACACTTCAGATTACAGACTCCGCTAACCCAGAAATAGTACTTTGGGTTAAGAACTTTACTTCAGGATGAGAACACAAATCGTGCTCCGGCGGTGCGGTGGCAGGAGGAGGCCCCATTAGCTAATGTGGTGCTTCAGGTTAAGAACAGTTTCAGGTTAAGAACGGACCTCTGGAACGAATTAAGTACTTAACCCGAGGTACCATTGTATATGCCAAGAGGTGGGCATTTCGATGACTAGGGAAGATTTTTTTTTTTTTTAAGGAGTGAACTTATCTTTTTCGTTTCCCCAAATGTCCCAGAATTATGTTGTGCTCTAATGTGAGAAATGGTCATTTCCCACCTCCATGGCTTGCCTAAAACAGCCTGGAAGGCCAAACAGGGAGGATTGATGGGACAGATTAGGTCAATGGCCAGACTGTTCCCACCAATTCTTTGGAGCAATACAACACCTGGGGCACTCTGGGAAGAAAAGGGTGGCTGTCAGCCACTGGCATCAAAGAGTTCTGCCACCCTGACAGTTCAAGAGGCAGCAAGGGCAAAAGAGAGGGAGAGAGAAGCAGTTTCCTGGCACCTATCAGGAAGTCCCCTTGACTTTGTTCCAGTTTTGCCCCACCTTCTAGTTTTGTCTTCTTCAACTAGGACATGTCTGAAACCCTTCAGAGCATCTGTCAGCCATGATACACAGTATTGAGCTAAGTGGACCAATTGCTTGTCTCAGTATAAGGTAACTTCATAGTGATTCACATTACACAAAGTTCGTTGTAAAGGTGGCTTTTTCTTTTCTTTTTAGCCTCTTGGAATTAAAATTACCGTATATTGTTCTGACAAATCCATCCAAGCCACTCTGAGCCCCTATCCATCAGAGAGTCTTGGCTATTTAAAACTGTCTATTTATGTTTTCATTGTGTTAATAAAACCGATAGCTCTAGTAGCATTAATATACGATGAAAACATTTAAAAATCCAAGAAAATTATTTCAGCCTGAGGGATCAGAACAATTTATGTCGAACTTGTCAGGCTACTGGAGCAAACTAAATGAGTCATCAGGAAATAATTTAGGTTTGTTTCATATAGCACTGAAGTATTTTTATGAACATTTAATCATGTATTCCAAGAAGCAGTGGCAAAGGCCTTTCCTTTATAATAATTAATTGAGGGTGGTGTAACACACATATCCAAATGATCTGTTGTGTATTCATTCTGGACTAGGTAGCATAAGTAGATATATCTTCCAATAGATCAGAGGAGGGAAACTTCTGGCCCAAGGGACAGATTAGACCCGGGAGGAGTAATTTGATACTCAAGACCGTTCTCTCCAGAACATGCTCACTAGCCACTCACATGATATTATATGCGATAACAGATGTGGGGCAGTTAAATTTATAGCTAGAAAGCAACAATAAGGAGCATTAAAGGTGCACTCCCAATTGCATTCCTTCCAATGTGACATGATCCAAATCCAAGACACCATTTTCCAGGTTTGAAATCCCACGCAAGATCACAGACCTGGGGAAAGTGTTTTTTTTTTAATAATATTTTTATTTATAGAATTTTCAAAAACAAAAAGAAAAATATTCCATCTGAGATTTACATCCAAATCTAGTCTCTATACTTTTTAGACTTCCCTCAGCTTGTCTGGCAATTTTTCATATTATCACTATTATTCACATTTCTTCAATCTATATTGCACTTTAACAAACTTATTCATATCAAATTTTATCAAACAATATTTCTATCAATTATTATCACAGAACTTCTTGAAAACCTACAAACGTTAATTGTTCTTCACATATATTTTTAATATACTCTGTAAATTTGTTCCAGTCCTCGGTAAATCTCTGGTCTCGTCGGTTCCGAATTCTCCCAGTTAATTTGTCCATTTCTGCGTATCCCATCAACTTCATTCTCCATTCTTCTTTCGTCGGGATTTCTTCCTGTTTCCATTTCTGGGCCACCCAAATTCTAGCTGCTGTTACTGCATATAAAAATAACTTCTCATCCTTCTTCTTAATATCATTCCTTGGCATTCCTAACAAGAAAGTTTCTGGCTTCTTAACAAAAGTATATTTCAACATTTTTTTCAATTCATTATAAATCATTCCCAGAAACATTTCATTTTTTTACATTCCCACCACATATGGTAAAATGTTCTTTCTTTCTCTTGGCATTTCCAACATTTATTACTAACTTTATACATCTTCCCAAGTTTTACTGGTGTTACATACCATCTATATATCATTTTCATAACATTTTCTTTTATTGTAGTACATGCAGTAAATTTCATTCCTTCTTTCCACAATCTTATCCAATCATCAAATTGTATATTATAACCAAAATCTTTGGCCCACTGAATCATAGCAACTTTAACTTCTTCATCCTTTGTATGCCTGGGAAAAGTGGTTTTTCAGACATGGTGCCCAAAAACCTGGAGAACCCAAAAACACTTTATTGGGGGTGAGATCTTGGCACAAAACTTTGTGAGAACAAGTAGTCGCTGTACTCTCACAGAACCCCCCCCCCCCAGGATATCCTTTTCAAAGCCGTTGACAGGTATGCAATTGCTCCTTATCAAGCGAGGCTTGCTGTTGGTGCAGATAAACTGATCCACAGCGAGCATTGATGAGAACAAGCCTTGCAAAGGATTGGCTGCACTAGAGAGTTCCCAGTTTAGAACAGTGCAGCCAATTCCTTCCCGGTGTAGAGCTTGCTGTAAGCTCAAATCAGCAGCCCAGTGTTTACAAAAGGCCACATGAGGAAATGCTTGTGCCAGCATAGGTAACAGCATTTGCATTTCTTTTCAAAATGAAATATGATATATACATTCTTTTCATTCAATAATAATAAAAAGCCACCTCATTACGTGGGATGGGCAGATGGCAGCACCTAAGCCATTACACAATAACTTTGTTGTTCACCTCCCAGGAGTCCCAGTACTAGAATAGGAAGGCACAATCATGTTTTCCAGCAATATTGGAGACAGCCATCTCATTCGCAATATGGCAGGAAGCTTCCACTGCATTTTAGATGGGCACCTGGGGAGCTGTTGTTGGAATCTGGATATTGGACTATGTGGACCCTTCATTTGATTTTGTATTCATATGAGCCTTGAAGCTCAAACCCATTTTCAGAAAATAAACCGTCATATGACATTTGATCAAAACATTGATCAAAGATGGGGGGGGTATCACTTTATCATTGTCAGGTTTGAATAAACAAACTATTAAAACAAATTCCTCTTTTCTGTTCTTTTAAGAAAATAATAAACTAAGATTACAATCGTTTGAATAAAAAAAGTTTGATCCAGGCAAACTTTAGTATGTTCAAGGCTTATTGAATTCAATAGGTTAGTGGGCTGTAAAGTTTTTCCAAGTAAAGATAATTCTAAAATTATATTTGAAATGGCATTTGAAATTGCTTAACTTTGGGTGCATTTTGCGGAAAGGATCCAGCTATTGGTTGAGACTATCCAAATAAAGACTGATATGAAACCATGCAACACGTGTGGTCTTAACAATCATGCCCATTTAGGAGCTACTAATGATATATGTTTTTATGTACATGTTTAAAATATTAAAATGCATCACCTTTTTATTTTATCTAGTCACATGCTAGGATATTATAAAGAATAAAGAGAAAAAAGGCATATACAGAACTGTTCTAAATACTGTACCTTTGGATTATGGACAAGAACATCCCACCCAAAGGCTTGGGGCAGGTAGCAGTATTTAAAAGTACTGTATTCTGAATTAAGAATATAAATCACAGCTACCGCTCCCGTTAAAAAGAGGAAATGTGTACAGTTGGGGTGAACTGTAAAGAACCATCTAGGTAGTGTGAATTCCAAAAGTTTTTAATACAATTATTAACACTTCCAGTCACGTTCTCCTTTGGGAATACTCTCAAGGAAACAGGTTGTGGGGGAACCCATGTTTAAAGGAGAATGAAACACTCAAGAAGATATCTCAGTAGCCAAGGCCAAGCTAGAAGAGTTTGAAATCAAGCTGTTGCAGTCTATAAGGATTGTTTGAACTGATGACTTCTCAAGCACATGGCACCTTAATGGCAAATGCTATGAAATAAATATTTACTGGAATGTAAAGGACAATATATTATGTGGGCAAATAAAGTAGTTTGTTAACAAAAGTGGATTTATCAAAACTAGATTCTGCACCAGAAAAGAAATTATTTCTTAGTTAAAATGATATATAGCCACCTGCTACCTTTCAGAGGATTTACTCTTTGGTTATGAACAAAACTGTTTTGTGTCCTATTGCTAAATATATTTTCTCTCTTTGCAAACGAATATTTAAGAAAATAGTATCAGTCTGAGTCTAAAGTTTTAAAGCCTGTAAATCAATATATGTGGCAAATTGGAGATCCAAGAAAAGCCCTGGGCCTAAATAAATCCATCATATATTGTGGGAGATTATATTTTAGTGTACACACATATACTGTGTCCTGGAATACCCAGACTGACCAAGAAAAAAAAGCTTTGGAAGGGTTAGTCAGTCACATCTTGATTTATTGGGCAACAAAATTGGCCATAAAACTACCTTTTACAGTGCTCAAGAGACCAAAGCATATAGATGTCATATTGAGTAATAACATCAGGATAATACCAAGGTCTTCAGTTGGTTTGCAGTTTTCATATGGATAAAACCAGATACAAGACACTTAATACCAAAAAACCCCAGGACATATTCTTCAAGTATTAAAGCACCTTGAAAGATTAATGTTCTTCCAAATAAGGCCCCAGTTATATGATACAGCGGATTTGAGAGCAACCAAAATACCATTTACCCATATTTTTCACTCTATAAGACGCACCAGACCACAAGACGCACCTAGTTTTTGGAGGAGGAAAACAAACAAAAAAATATTCTGAATCTCAGAAGCCAGAACAGCAAGAGGGATCGCTGCGCAGTGAAAGCAGCAATCCCTCTTGCTGTTCTGGCTTCTGTGATAGCTGTGTAGCCTGCATTCGCTCCATAAGACGCACACACATTTCCCCTTACTTTTCAGGAGGGAAAAAGTGAGTCTTATAGAGCAAAAAATACGGTATTTTTTTCTTTTCCAATGCAGCAATGTGCATTTGTTTCATCATGCAAATATTGTCAGGAAACTTAATTCAGGAGTATTTCTGTCATGTTCCTGTTTGTATGATGGATGATACCTAACAATTCCCAAGAAGGAAATTCTATTGTTAACTCTCACGTGTGCCAGAAACCCAGGGCTGCCCATCTGACAACTGCAGAGAGGGCTACAAGTTTCATAAGAAGCGAGATTCTTAAACTGGCTTTAAACCATGAGCTACTTCCACCTACCTTGCACCATCCTCCTGATCACATGCCATGGCAAGCCAGAGTATGGCTTACTAGCATCCTGGATGACAGCTGTCAGGTTGGCTCAGCATGTCCTCCAAACACGGGATCAAAGTTAAGGTCTCTTTTCCTCAACCATGAGCTGTAGCTATGGGATAAAGCTTCACTAGCAACCCTGGTTAAGCTAGAGAACCATATCCCCAGTTCAGGCATACTGAGCCAAAACATTAGCTTAGTGTTGTGGCTTGGTCCTGGCCAGGACTCCCGATTGTAGCCTGCCTGCACATTGGCCAGTTGCAGGCAGGCTCCTGTGCAGTGCCAAACCTTTCACATTTGTAACCAACACAGTTGTGGCCTAATTGACACAATGTATATACTCTTTGTCCTGTCTGGTTATTTCATTGCAATGAAGTCACAGGGCCATGGCATGCAATGGGATGTTCTATGGTATATTTGATGGGTTGCATGCATAGCTTGCTTGATACTGAAGAATGGGAGTGGGTATATATATATATATATATGCAGGTTTTGGTGTCCTCGGGTGTCTTCCCGTGTAAAAGTTGGGGTGTCTAGGCGACGTTTCGACGAGGTCTCACTCGTCATCTTCAGGCTGGTGCTTTCGGCTTCTTGTTACTGGAACAGAGCAGGATCTCAGTGTTTGAGTTCCTATAAATACTGTAGAGGGGGTGTGGTGTATAGCCTCCAATGTTCTGGGCAGAGAGGAAGTTCCCAGGCTAGTGTGCCTTTTCTTCTTTTGTTCCTTAATTACTTGAGAGATATCTTGAGTGATTTCTTGAGTGATATCCTGAGTACCACTTAGGTGGGTCATTAGGTGTGGATTAGTTGCTAAAGTCTTTGTGTCTTGACCTCTTGAACTTTGTGAAGAGTTTTCATGAGAAGATGGCTGTACTGTACTTAGTTGTGCTCTGGCTTGGCTTCGTGTATGGGGGCGAGCTGTGGTTTTGTGGCTTGTGTCAGCCAGATCTGTGTAGGGATTGCAGGGGGGTGCAGCATCCGGAGGTGCCACCATGGATTGGCTACTGGATGGTGTCTGTAATTCATCTGTGGAGAGGGTCTGGGTTTGGGTCTGGTGTGGTTGATTGGTGTTGGCGTTCTGTGTGCCTCTGGATCTGGTGTCAGTTTTTGTGGGGAGGGCTAATTTCCAGATGTCTGGCAAGCGGGATGTGTCGTCACGCTTGTTCATGTTGTGAGGGTGTTTCTCTATCTCGATGGCTTCCATGATTATTCTCTTGTGGTGATGTTCCGTGTTAAAGAGCAATTTGGAATCTGCAAAATTAATTTCGTGTCCTGTTTCTTTCATGTGTTGGAAAAGAGAGGAAGTTTTTTCTTCTTTTTTGACGGCATTCTTGTGTTCTGCGATACGTGCATTTATTCGTCTGTTTGTTTGTCCAATGTACGTGGCTGGGCAGACTTTGCAGGGTATTTCATAGATCCCTTGGTTTTCCAACTGGATTTTATCCTTGGGGTTTCTGAGGATATTGGCTATTTTTTGGTTGGTGCAAAAGGCTGTTTTGATATTGTGTTTATGGAGGATTTTGCTAATTTTATCTGTAGTGCCCTTGATATAAGGAAGGAGGGCCATGCCATTGTTTTCTTCTGTGTCTTGGTTTTTGGGGGGTGTTTCCTTTTGGATTAGCTTCGTAATCCTGTTTTGCTGGTATCCATTGGCAATTAACATGTTTGAGAGATTCTGTAACTCAGTTGTCAAGTGGTCTTTGTCAGCCAGGCGTTTGGTTCTGGAGATGAGAGTCTTGGCTACGGAGTTTATTTGTGCAGGGTGGTGGTGTGATTGTGCATGTAAGTAGCGGTTGGTGTGTGTTTTTTTTCCGGTAGATAGTGTGTCCTAGGGAGCCATCAGGTTTTTTGTAGATTAGGACGTCAAGGAAGGGAAGTTGGTTGTTGGCTTCTATTTCCATAGTGAATTGTATTTTGGGGTGTAAGTTGTTGAGATGTGTGAGGAAGCTATCCAGTTTTTCCTTCCCGTGTGGCCAAATTACAAAGGTGTCGTCAACATATCTGAGCCAAAGTTTGGGTTTGTGTTCTGACTTGTCTAAAGCATTGGTTTCAAAGTGTTCCATGTACAGGTTTGCGATGACCGGTGAGAGGGGTGAAGCCAAGCCAGAGCACAACTAAGTACAGTACAGCCATCTTCTCATGAAAACTCTTCACAAAGTTCAAGAGGTCAAGACACAAAGACTTTAGCAACTAATCCACACCTAATGACCCACCTAAGTGGTACTCAGGATATCACTCAAGAAATCACTCAAGATATCTCTCAAGTAATTAAGGAACAAAAGAAGAAAAGGCACACTAGCCTGGGAACTTCCTCTCTGCCCAGAACATTGGAGGCTATACACCACACCCCCTCTACAGTATTTATAGGAACTCAAACACTGAGATCCTGCTCTGTTCCAGTAACAAGAAGCCGAAAGCACCAGCCTGAAGATGACGAGTGAGACCTCGTCGAAACGTCGCCTAGACACCCCAACTTTTACACGGGAAGACACCCGAGGACACCAAAACCTGCATTCCTGTACCCGTGAAAATCTACGAAAGCATATATATATATATATATATATATATATATATATATATATATATATATATGCACCAAAAGCCATGCTAGCAAAATCAGTAAGTAAAATCCTCCTTCAGATTAAATATAATATTGAATCAGGTATTATTCCTGGTTACCACTAGCAAAAAAGTCCATCCTATTTAATTGACTTTGCACTGTTGTATAAATAATACACCACAGCAGTTTTAGGAATGCTTTGGGGCATTTTGTGGTGCTTTCTGTTGATAATGTGTATAGCTGTAAATCAAGTTCCTCTTCCGAAGCAAGAAACTCATTTACAAATATTTAGTGTTTATTTTTCTACTGCTTAGTTGAATAGTAATTACTTGCGACTTGTATAATAGAAACATTTAATTTGTATACTCTGACTTATGGCACATACTTATTAAGGTGAGAGACAGCTTGGAGGATAACATCTTGTGACTTGGCTCTTATATTTCATATTCAATTGACAGTTCTTTCCACATTTATGTGTCTGCAATAAATAAATCATAACAATTTTTTTCTCAGTGGAATCTTGGTGCAAAGTCAATCATCCAAAGAGAAGTGGAAAAACAAGTGCATCATCCACAGAGACGACCATCAATGGAAGCGCTAATAGAATTGCATGGCTTTTGATAGAATTCCAGCCTGATATTGACAGGTGATCCCGTACATGGGGGCATATATAGCTCCAGGCTTCTGTTATCATTATGTAAAGTTCTTGTTCTTTACACTCTTTGTGCTATTTCCTTGGAGACATGGTTTCAGATACAAAGTATTTTGTCAGAGTCTTATAATTATGAATTGAGCAGACTGAATCTCCCAGCTGTTGCAACTAACAGCAGCATTTAATTTGACAGTGAAGTCAGGGGTATTTTCTGCTTCTTGAATCTCAGCCAGCATTCATTATTAATTAGTATGAAATTTGAGAAGCATGTTGTTAATACACTCCTGCAACCGGTACAGTTTTAAGGGTACAGTCTGGGTGTGACACTGACTTGTTTAAGTAGTTTAAGTACTTCATCTCTCTGTGTCCCTGAAAGTTCACTTGCACAGGGTGCCCTGGCCCAATGTTCTGCAGATCCTTCTGTTATCCTGTTCCACTGCAGCCCTGTGCACCACATTCAACATTGTTTAAACCCTCTGATTTTTATTTTTATTTTGGTGGAAGGGATGTAGGGGGTTAAGTGGATGGAGTTCAGCAATTGCCAAGAAATGATAAAACAATATATATCCCCAAAAAACTTTAATATATTTATGTTCCTTAGTAATACCAATGGATGATGCAAACTTTCTTGTTTCAAGACTATTATTCGTGATTGCACAAAGTACATAGGCCACTCAGATAGACATGGGGACGTTACAACATATAATCACTCCCTATGCTTATCTGTTTCCATATACTATACCTGTTGTAGAATACATCAATGTGTGTTGAGAGTTGTACCCTTCATGGAAAAATGAATGCCTCTGCTTTGGATTGCACACACTGTAGTCCAGTATAAAGGCTGCAACCATCAAGTGGAAATTCGGAAGCTCTCATTAGCTGGGCAGGGTTCCATTCACGCTATTCTGGTTCCAGGCATGAGTGTTCAAACACACAGAGACATTATTCTGCAGCATCAGGTGGCGGGTTGCATGTGTGAATGAGCTATAACAGGACATGAGAAACTAACATCACTTCAAAACCACCCCATTAAAAAAAATAAAAAAAAAATGGAAGAGATTAAAAGAATGAGTTCTACACTGCAAGCTATTTTAGGAAAATTTTAAAACAATGTGAAGACTATAACATTGGCTGCTTTTGTTGAGCTATTTCTTTTCTTCCTTTTCAATCTGATATGGAGTACTGTGATATCTCACTCTCTTTTTGCTGGGTAGAGGTGCACATTTTTCCTTTTTCTCTTTTACAAAAATGGATAAGAGAACATTTACTATATCATATGAACATCTCTGAATTTTTAAGAAAGTTCAAGTGAGTGGCTATATTGCTGCATGTCCTGCACATGGATGTCCTTGAGCTTATCCTTATTTCAACCTAAATCAGACTTGTTAACATTTTCAGCAGTTACTAGGGGTGTGAATTGGCTCTGTGTAAGGGTTGGATAAAGAGGCAAACTGAGGTGATTTGGGGATCTGCCCCTCTCTAAATGTTGAAGCATGATGTCAGTTACACACACCTAAGACAGGGACCTCCAGAAAGCCTTGTTTTACTTTGCTTCTATGTTCTATGTGCCATATAGCTCAACCTTACGTTTTCCTATATATATGTTTTCCTATGTTTCTCTATGTCCAAAGTGAGGCTGTGCAAAATGTCACCTGCAGAGCATTGAAGAAATATGGATGATTCTTTGTTAAGGTGCAGCAATGGATTACTTTTTTAAAGAAGTTAAAAGCTTCAATTGGCTTTTTAAAAACCCCGTGTTTTTCTGCTTTAACCAAAGCAACAACAATCAGAGCACTTCAGAACTCAATAGACAGCCATTCTAGACAGCTTCACATTGTACACTTGGTTGGATACCTTTAATGGTGTATCAGGAAGCCTGTAAATGTGTAAATGCCTAGATCTGTAAGGGCTAACAGAGGAAACAAACAGCTACCAAAAGGAAACTCCACATCTTACTTAATATTTGCTTTGTTTACAGATATGCAGACAGGAAGTCTTGCAGTAGGTATTGAATTCTCAAAGAGCATTTTGCAAAGCCTTCTACCTTTCTGTTTTTGGACTGTTTGGTTCATCCAACAAAACAGACAAAGAGACATTGTAGAGCACTGATCTGATATGTTCCCTTGCCAGTCAATTGCCATTGGTTAAAAAGCCACAACTGTTAAAGGATCTACAGATCCCCTGATCTCTAGATCCAATTGTGTGCCACAGGCAAAACCACAATGATAAACCTAGTCACAGTAATAAGATGGTCAAACTTTCAACAGCATAATCGGCCACAGGCTGTCTTCTCTTATATTAACATTTAATTAAATATGTCTGTAATATGGATGAAACTGAAATTGGAAACCAGGAAAAGTGTAGTTTCTTATTACCTGTTCCTTTTCATCCTGCACTTTGCTTTCCTGATGTTGTCTGGCAGGGTATCACATTTACACTCACTTTCCCCTTCTGAATGGGATTTATTCTCTGTATATTTGTATGAAGCATCTCACAAATACACAGAACTGTTACCTCTTTTTATTATTAAGAGAATGTTGTTTAGAGGGCAGAGCACAATGACCAGTTGGGTATGCAAGACGTAAGACAATCTTTTAGGCATCCTGGCCCCAAGCTGTATAAGGTTTCGGAAACCAGGACCAGCATCTTGACCTTAGCTTAGTAGCTAATTGGAGGCCAGGGCAAGTCTTACATTTTCTGCACAAAAAAAAGTTGGTTTATGCTAGTGGAACAGGGGAATAATGAAAAACCTCATAAAGTGAGGTTAAAACAGAGCAAATGGATCTGCACAAGTATATGTGACTGGTAGCTTCAACATCAGCTTCCTTAGGCAAGCACACTGAAGTATCACTGAAGAAAGGCAAAATTTAACACAATTATTTCTGTCCATCTTGCCTCCCTGTCCTCCATTATCACTTATCTGATTTCATTGGTTTTATAATCAGTGTTCTTGAAGCTACAAACATGAGTCTGACCAAACTGCGGGAGGCAGTGGAAGACAGAAGTGCCTGGCGTGCTCTGGTCCATGGGGTCACGAAGAGTCGGACACGACTAAATGACTAAACAACAACATAATCTAATCCTGGTTCCTGTGCAAAAGAGAGAAAAGGAGAGTGGAAATCGTAAAGAGACTCCCAACTCCTCTGTTGCACCGAGTATAATTTTCCCCCTTATATTGCCCTGCTTGCAACTTGAGAATTCATAAAAGCAGAGTGACTCAACTGAAGAAGAAAGGATAGCAGGAAAATCTAGGAACAGTGCATAGTAAAGATACATTAATGCAATAAAATACATTAAGGGCCACCATCTTTGTCATTCTTTGTCCTCATCACAGCCATTTTATGCATTTCTGGCTCCCTAGCAGTTTGTCATTTTCATAAGTTATCCATTTAAGTATCATTAAGTGATTATTAGAGATTTCACTGAATTTTGCAATGACTTGGCTTAGAGCCCAACCCCCAATAACTCATAATGGTAAGCTTTAAATGGAGGCAAACATTAAAGGCACCAAAATTCTTCTCCAGGTTAAAATTGACTCTGAGTTGAAGAATTCTTCCTTTTCTCCCATGCACACACTTAGGTCACTGATAAATTGGTAGAAGTGTCTCCTTCCCATCTTTCTCAGGTTTTCTGGCACTTGGCCCATTATTGCAGCTATATTCTAGTAACTAGAGGATATATTCTAGTAACATGCTGTCACCACAAAAAGCAGCAACTGATATGTAAGGGTGCTTGAGAGCTCGTGAAGGTTGGAAATTCACAGGGAGCTGCAGGTGCAAGATCACATCTCCATTGTGAATGAGTGACATGCTTCAAAACATCAACTTCAGACAGCAGAAACAAAGAAATATCTGAAATTAATAAATATTTTGTAACATTAATTGCCCAACACAAAAGGCATCGTAAAAAAACCAAACACCTTGAAGCCCACAAAACTGCAAGCCAGCAAAAAAATCATTTTAACTATATGACATTTGGAATAGAAGAAGGCCAGAACTGATGAATCCAGCTGCAACTCTTTTGGAAGGGAATTCCATTTAAGGAATTTGGTTTGGATCGTAACTGTACTCAGTAATTATCAAGCTGTGTCCTGACTATTTAAGGAGGATATTGGATTTACAGAATCTAGTTCAAATCTCTCCCCCTCCCGACTCATCACTACTTAGTATACCTTATCATACTTGTATGATAATTTGAAATTTACCAATAGACATTTGTTCTTGCACAGTTCCTCTGAGATCCTGTTAACTGGGGTCCACTTTGCCCAAAACATACTTGGCTTATTGCTTTGAGAAAATTTGTTTTAAGACTTTGCTTCTTTCTGTAGAAATGAAAGTTGAAAATACCATCTGACCATTTGTGTATTTCATTCTAGACACTAATAACTTTTTGACAGAAACAAAACAAAATAAAAAAAATTAAAGAATTCCTTCCAGTAGCACCTTAGAGACCAACTAAGTTAGTTATTGGTATGAGCTTTTGTGTGCATGCACACTTCTTCAAATACACTAAAACAGAAGTCACCAGACCCTTCTATATAGTGAGAGAGGCTGGGGAGGGGTATTACTCAGAAGGGTGGTGGGAATGGGTGATTGGCTGATAGGTGTGGTAAACCTGTTGACGACTGTTAATGACTGCAATTGGTTTTACAGGAAAAAGCAAGGGGTGAGATGGCTAAAAATAGCTTTATCATGTTTAATGAGATAAGAATCCAATGTCTCTATTCAGACCAGGTCTCTCCATGGTTTTAAGTTTGATAATAAGTTGCAATTCAGCAACTTCTCTTTCCAGTCTATTTCTGAAGTTCTTTTGTAATAAGACAGCTACTTTGAGATCTTGTATAGAATGTCCTGGGAGACTGAAGTGTTCTCCTACTGGTTTCTCTGTCTTGTGATTCCTGATATCAGATTTATGTCCATTTATCCTTTGGCATAGGATTTGGCCTGTTTGTCCAATATAGAGAGCTGAAGGGCACTGTTGGCATTTGATGGCATACACAATGTTAGAAGATGAGCAATTAAATAGTCCTGAGATGGTATGTTTGGTGTTGTTGGGGCCAGTAATGGTGTTGTCTGGGTGTATGTGGCAGCAAAGTTGGCATCTGGGTTTATTGCAGGCTCTGGTACCGGTGTCCATGTTAAGTCTGTTTGTTGTATTATTGTGGGTGAGGAGTTGTTTAAGATTGGGTGGCTGTCTGTAGGCAATGAAAGGTCTTCCTCTCAAAGCTTGAGAAAGAGAACTGTCATTGTCTAGGAGAGGTTGTAGATCTCTGATGATGTGTTGAACTGTTTTAACTTGGGAGCTGTATGTGATTACTAGTGGTGTTCTGTTATTTTCTTTTTGGGGTGTGTCTTGCAGCAATTTTTTGGACAGAAGTTGAAGAGACAATGTGTGTGGAATCCTTACGGAATAACACATTCTCTGAATTTCTAAAGATAGCTGTGGCAAGTCCGACTTGTCAAGACTGGCATATTCAGACACTTACGGAGGCATTCCTAAAAGCTCGTGAAGAACCCAGTTCACTTAAGCCTGCTGCCTGCCTGTGAGAGTAACAACAGCTACCTGCACGTCTGAGGGACAGATAGATCATCACATTGAAGGCATGCTAAGGAAGACTAGCAAAGTTTTGTACCATCCCCTTCATGGATGATTAATAATCCTTGTATTGCAGGATGTGAGCAGGCATGGGATAAAATGAGGTGTTCTATTGGTGTTTTCTTAGTTTTGGCAGGGGTTCCGCGTTTGTTTTTTTTAGAGGAGGAGGAAGATGGTGCCCTATTTCTATGAGAACGAAGAGAACTCTATTTGGCTCTTATTTTGCATATGTGAGGGACATATGTGAGCCCAGAAGATGGAATAGTAATGCCCAGTTTAACTAGAAATGAGAGGAGGCAGTCTCATTTGGTTCCATCCACTTGTACCCTTGTTTCTGATAATTCTTTATAGGTTATCATATCAAAAGCTCAGCCGGTTAGAGCATTGCACTGATAACATCAAGGATTGCATGTTTGATCTCTGTATGGGACAGCTGCATATTCCTGCATTGTAGGGGGTTGGATCAGACGATCCTCAGGGTACCTTCTATCGGACCAGTGGTGGACTTTGAGCTCTCAAATTTCAGCGGTGCTAAAATTTGGCACCCTCCCACATCTCTCTCGTTACATTGTCCACAGAATTTTCATGGTGCAGCTGTACCAGTCAGCAACCTTAAAACCTTCTATGACAGGACATCCATTTATACTTTATATATAGGGGGCACTACATCTGCATATGTATTTCAAAATAAAGTTTGTAGCACCTACTTTTGTTCTTGCAAATTATAACCACAGGGTATTATGCTTTAAATGGATAAGTTATCTCCTAATTACACATTATTACCAACATCTTATCCTAAATCATGATAATCTACATCATTAACATTGTTAAATAATAACCCCATTAATGGTCTTAGGAGACTAATTGCATCCAGTTGTTGGTGATGATGCCTTTATGCTTAAGTATGAATACTTTTAGATATAAGATACTCATTAGCGTTGATTAAACAATGCTGATGCAAATAACTGCCAGAACTATATAAGCCCCAAAGCAGCATTTGTTGTTTTCAAACAGTGTTCAGCAAGACCTAACTAAAATGTTAATGAAAGCAGATTACATCTTAAGGGGAAGGGGGGAAACTTGTATGAATGAGTTGTTTTTTCCTTATCTTTTCCCAGCATATGGTTTACCTTCTGTACTGGAGAGGCGGCTAATTTATAAATGGGAGTCAAATGGGTCTGGTGGGCTACCATTGTACTTGGAGGGTAGTAGTTCTGGGACCGAAATTAATAGGGATGATACAGGAGTTGTACTGGACCATAAATACATTAATAAATATACATTTTTATTGTCACATCAATTAACATTGTAATTACAAGCCAAATGTCCATATAATTTAGTTTCCCATCTGAGCATCACATCCTTTTGGTGACATGCTAGCACTGCAAGAGGAACCATTATATTTAGCTGTGATCGTCAACATCTTTGCACATTTCCTGTATGTTGAGAATGCCATATAATTTTGTAAAGATTTGGAGTGGGGACATTTTTCTACAAATTGTGAGGGAAAGTTTGTAAAAGAGACCTTTCCAAATGTTAGCAGAAGAGAAAAGTGTCTTTTGTTTAGTCTCCAAAAGGCAACCATCTGACTTAGCCTGGGACTCGAGACCCAGAAAAATATAGGAAAACAGATGATAGTGTAGGACTGGTTTGTGACTGCTTTCCTGCCTTTGGAGTGATGGCCAGCAAACTCAGGTTGATGAGCTGCTTGTGTGAGGAGGCCAAAGAAAACTACACCAGGAACACTCATTCTGCATTTTCTGATGGCATATATGAGTCATCATTTGATGCCGTAGTCACTGAATGAGCATACATGTGAAAACCCTTAGTGTGGAATAGTCTAGTATTAAAAGAGTGCAGTTTTTAACTTCAATGAAATGTTTCAGTGAAAGATGCTCTGAAATGCTATGTGTATGAGAGAGGGAGAAGGAAGGAAGGAAGGAAGGAATCATTGCTAGTATAAAAACAGTTGCCCCCACCATTCCTCAAAACAGTATTTTTCGTTAATCCAAACATAGCTATTCTCTGCCTCCATAGTCAGAGGCAGTGATGCTTCTGAATACCAGTAGCTAATAATCACAGGTCCTCCTTATGGATTTCCCACAAAAATATGATTGGCCACAGTGCGAACAGGATGCTGGACCACGTGGGCCATTGGCTTGATCCAGCAGAGTCTTCTTATGTTCTCAGATTTTTTATATCTGCATTTTCCCAATAACTATTTTTTAATAAACCATGTAGCATACTTTTCTTTCAGTCCATGTTTTTCACAAGCAGGGCTTTTTTCAGCCATAACTCTCCCTAACTCAGTTCTGGCACCTTTCAGTGGGCGCCATTACCATTATAAGAGAACAAGGGAGGCATTCATGGTGAGTTCCGGCACCTCTTTTTTCTATAAAAATAGCACTGTTCATTAGATTTCTGCATTGCAAGATGTTGAACTATGTGGCTCTCAGGTTCTTTGCAACTCTACAGTTCTATGATTCCGTGATAACATTCTGTTCCTTCATGTGTCCACATGTGTCAGTGATTGCATGCTTACAGGAGAAGCACATGTTTTCTTCTTGAATCAAGAGGACAGCTAGAATGAGAGAGTGGGAAATCCCACTGGACTTTAGATGTGTCTTTCTTTAATTTCCATTTACTGTAGTTCTCTGTAGTGATATTATTTGTTGTTATCTGTATCTGTATCTTCTTCAGTTGTTCCCAAATTTATTTCCCCTTCAATTTGCAGTTGTACCCAAGCCCATGTACTTATGAACTATCTTTTAAAGTCCCTTAAATGATCTTCATGAGATTTTTAGTTTGTATGGCTTGCAATTTGTTGCGCAAAGGTCTTCTGTTGTCAGAATAATGAACTTCATGTAGGGCAAGCTCAGTACTTTTTCAGACAACACTTCGTGTTATTGTTCCATTACTTTATTCCATCAACCAGTTTCTCTACGAATAATACAGTGTTTTATCATTCCAGGAACTGTGCCTTCAGAGGATTAAGCAGCTTTTGGGCCTCTTCAACAGAAATGGACCTAAGGCTTATTCACGATCTCACCAAGTTATCTTCTTATATTGACAACTGCACCAACATTGAAAAATGGGCGTGAACTAAGGGTAATTTTAATTGTCATTTTTAATGCCTTAGTTGTAAGGCTGCATGCTGTTTCCAAAGTGAACTAATGCAATGACACATGTCACAAATGCTATATATATATGTGTGTGTGTGTGTGTGTGTGTGTGTGTGTGTATATATATATATATATATATATGTGTGTGTGTGTGTGTGTGTGTGTGTGTATATATATATATATATATATATATATATATATATATATATGGCCTTGGTGGCTAAGAGTACCTCTTTCCCGCTATGGTTGGTTCAAATCACCAACTGGGATGTCCAAATCACTAAGGTGATTTGGAAACTTCAGTTGGCAATCGCCTGATTACTGAGTGGGAATCCATTTCGATTATACACAACTTTTTCATTTCATTTCACTTTTAATATGTATACTGTCTTTCTATAATACTATACACAAGGCACAAAATATACAACAAAGAACACACACCATATAAGAATCTTACCCACCCAATACAAAACATAACTTTAAAATAGAATGACATATCAAATAAAGTAATATTCAGTAATCTATTAGAATATAAGAGTACAATACAATTAACACTCAAATAATAAATAAACAAATTCAATCTTCACAATTACAATAAATAATTGCTAAACTATGATCCATAAAGGTAACTGCAAGTCACAACACAAATCACAATGAATAAAATACCACAATACATACAAAAACATGTAAAAGGATCAAATTGAGAAACAAAGACCAACAATTTATATAATTAAAAAAAAAATGAAAATCCCTGAATTCCACTTCTCCCTTCTAAATGAACAACAATGACAAAAAGCACTTCCCACCACCCTGGTGAAGTTTATTCTATTTTCTCATGTCCAGAAATAATTTCATGGAGAATAAGACTATGAGTATCTAGTGTCCAGTCTCCACTGCCGGAAGTACTGTGCCTCTGAAGACCATTTGCTGGGAATCACAAGTGGGGATTGTACTGTTGCCCTCATGTTCTGGTTGCAGACATAGGGCTGGCTTCTGTGAGAACAGGATGCTGGACTAGATGAGCATATGGTTTGATCCAGCAGAGCCCTTTTTATGATTTTACAATAGTATACAAATATGTTATATTAAATGTTATTGTTTGTGCAGTAGAGATGCATGATTCTACATATTCTTTCTTAGAAAGTTGTGAACATAAGATTCTGTTATCTTTCATTCCCCTGTGTGTCCCACCCATTTTTTTTCTAGTCTAAACTTTGCAAGAACGTTTTCACTTGTCCTCATATATTACTTTAATGATACTTCCCTCTTGATTGCAGGATTTGTCAATGACAAAACATTGACTGACAAATAGTTTTGTATATTTATGCAGACATAGTAAGGCAGTATCTAATAACAGCAAACATCTATACATGTAGTGCTTATCAAAGATGTGATTTAGGATATTGATTGGATGGAAATTTCATTTCCCTCTAATGATTATGATTTATTAGTTAAAGGCATCAGGTTTTTTCCTAGCCCTAAAACATTTGCTATTTAAAGAGAAATTGCTCTTTAAGGTTTTGTAAAGCTCTCAAATGGGTTGTGTCCACTGAGTCCAATGGAACAATGAATTTTTTATAGTTACTACTTACTGCCTTAGTGGCTGGCAGGTAATTACATATCATCAAGGAGGAGGTTGCTCAAGGTTCATGTATCCTATAATTCTTCACTATCTTTCCCATGCAGACATTTGCCCTAGAGGATATCAAAAATTTTATGGTGTTTCCTCTGTAAAGATTCAACCACTGCAAGTGAGTTATGTGCTCATTTCTGCAAAGCAGAATGAACAACACTAATGTGATTTTAGACGGCAGATTCATTTTCAGAATGATGATGATGTGTCCTTATCTTTTAGAAGTTCCTTCTGTGCAAATCTGAGGCAGATGAGAAATCATTCAAATTGCATTTCAGAATTTAACTTTGAAACAAATGTCATCTGTAGTATATCTGCGTTTTAAAGAAGACTGCAATGGGCATCTCTTATTACAGCTTAGATGCTCCACAGTTTCATGGCATGCGGTGCTGAGTATAGCTTGGAGTGTAGAAGTGGCCTCCTTGTAGACCCCACCTTGCTTCAAGGCATGCAAAACTTTAACTTGACTGAATCAACCTACATCACAGTTGATGTTCAGGTTGTCTTTGCAACATCCCCAGGGGAAGATATAACTGAGGTTAAAAAAGGTAAAGGTACCCCTGACCGTAAGGTCCAGTCGCGGATGACTCTGGGGTGTGTGCTCATCTTGTTCTATAGGCCGAGAGAGCCAGCGTCTGTCCGTAGACAGCTTCTGGGTCATGTGGCCAGCATGACCAAGCTGCTTCTGGCGAACCAGAGCAGTGCACAGAAACACAGTTTACATTCCTGCCGGAGCGGTACCTATTTATCTACTTGCACTTTGACATGCTTTTGAGCTGCTAGGTGGGCAGGAGCAGGGACCGAGCAACGGGAGCTCACCCCGTCGCGGGGATTTGAACCACGAACCTTCTGATCGGCAAGCCCTAGGCTCTGTGGTTTAGACCACAATGCCACCTGCATCCCCCTATAACTGAGGTTAGTGAAGCCATATTTATGAAGCAAGGGCAAGGTCTTAGATACAGCAAAACTTTCCATCTAGCAGGTCTGGAAAAGGGTACAAGGACAATAATTGAAAAGCTGGATTTGTTTTTCTCATTGACGGGGGTCCTTCCTTACCCAAATTTTTAGAAAGCTATGAAAATAAGTAACAATAGCATCCAAGAAGGGTTCTTATTAAGAATGGTAGTCACTGTTAGCTCAGTTTGAGTTGAACTGTCCTCATTCCTGTCACTGGGAAAGCCACAATAACTCTCTTAGATGCAGTGTTGTGCAGTTGGCAGGAGATGACCTGCTCATGTGCTTCCAGTAGGCATCTTGTTGGTTCTTCTGTGAGCAGAACACTGGATTAGATTTTCATATCTCCTGGGGGGGGGCAGGATTTACCTAGTTCTTGTAGATAGATGATAGATAGATAGATGATAGATAGATAGATAGATAGATAGATAACAAGCATCATGTACTTTGCTGGTACAGTATAGTCATTTTAACAATTATTAATTAATTAAAATTATACCATGCTCTTCCCCCACAGAGGAGTCTAAGGCAGCAAACAATAAGTGATGAAACAAGAAACATATATTTTCTTTTTAAAAAATTTCAATACAAATGCAGATTTGGAAACATCTCAGATTAAAAAGCTTGTTGAGAGAGGAAGATCTTCAGCAGGTGCTGAAGTGACAACAGGGACAGTCTTAGTGAGTTCAAACAATTAGGAATACTGTTTGGGTAAGCACAACTGAGACAGTGATTGTCCTACTGTGTGAGAGAGTATTCATATCATTATTTTATGATGATATTTTATTATCATTGTGTGAGTAAAGTTTGGCCAATTTAGGCATTCTGAAATATGAAATGCTTTGAAGATTCCATTACATATAAATTCATTATATGAATAGTTTTAAAAACTGACCTACTTTTCTCTTTGTTTTCAATCTGAATGGAGGGAAATGCAATTGAAGTGAAAGCTTACTGGAGATTGCTGGTTTTGATTTTATATCTTAAATGGTGATATAATTTTGATAAATTATGTATCCTCTCTTCGGCAGTAATCTAGGACAGGAAGTGGCAAACTATGCCAGGTATTAAAGCCCATGAGGAATGTGCACAAACTGGGTACAAAGCTTTCTGTAGCATGAACCATTAAAAATAATGAAGTGAGGCATTTTGGGACTATAAACAAGCTCACATAGGATTTCAAAGGTCATTCAGAGGGTCATCTGATTTGTCTGAACAAGACTACCCCAAAAATACAAAGTATTGATAACAGTATATCGGCTTCTCCACCCTCATCCCTGTTATCCACATGTTGTTCTTTGACAGAATTGTTGATTAGGAAATGCATACAATACATTTGAATTTAATTACCCATAACTTGATTGATTGGTCTTATGGAAAGTAATGGGCACAATGGAGAAGTGTGACCTCCCAGCTTGCTCCTTCCTTTTGCTTTGGTTAGAAGGTGTGAAACTGGGCTTATCCTGTTGTGCCTCTGGCCCTTTCAAACTCCATCTCGGGCAAATCAGATTGTTCCAATCCTTATACTTCTTTCCATATAACATGACAATTTCATCTGCTGAGGCATTTTATCAACATGTGATGACTGTGCTAGTCTTTGTGTATATAAACTGATGCATTAAAAAATAAACTGTGAAGACTTTTGGAAAGCTTTATTTTGTTTCATTTTAGGTGCCATCTCAAGGTACCATTTCAAACACTTTGTTGATTAGAAGAGTGACAAAAACAGCATAAAAAGTAGTAAAATTAATTAACATTACTCCCAATATTCTTGTGTGAATTTTGACTCCCTATTACCATAAACCCCCTTCATGGATCACTGCCTTGCCGTGGCGAAGGGGCTTGAATAACTCAGAGAAGATATGAGCTATGCCGTGCAGGGCCACCCAAGATGGACAGGTCATAATGGAGAGTTTTGACCAAACGTGATCCACCTGGAGCAGGAACCGGCAAGCCACTCCAGTATCCCTGCCAAAAAAACTCCATGGACAAAGACAACAGGCATATAAAAGTTATGACGCTGGAAGATGAGCCCCTCAGGTCAGAAGGTGTCCAACATGCTACTGAGGAAGAGCGGAGGACAAGTACAAGCAGATTCAGAGCTGATGAAGCAGCTGGGCCAAAGCCGAAAGGTGGCTCAGTTGCGGATATGCCTGGAAGCGAAAGGAAAGTCCAATGCTATAAAGAAAAAATATTGCATAGGAACCTGGAATGTAAGAACCATGAACCTGGGTAAGTTGGATGTGGTAAAAAATGAGATGGCAAGAATAAATATTGACATCCTGGACATCAGTGAACTAAAATGGACGGAAATGGACGAATTCAGTTCGGATGACCATCATATCTACTACTGTGGGCAAGAATTCCGTAAAAGAAATGGAGTAGCCCTCATAGTCAAGAAAAGAGTGGTGAAAGCTGTACTGGGATGCAATCTCAAAAATGATAGAATCATCTTGATACAAATTCAAGGCAGACCTTTTAATACCACAGTAATCCAATTTTATGCACCAACTACTGGTGCTGAAGAAACTGAAACTGACCAATTCTATGAAGACTTACAACACATTATAGAAATGACACCAAAGAAGGATGTTCTTCTCATTGTAGGGGATTGGAATGCTAAAGTAGGGAATCAAGAGATAAATGAGATAAAACAAGCTGATCATCACAAACTCTTTCCCAACAACACAAGAGACGATTCTACACATGGACATCACCAGATGGGCAGCATCAAAATCAGATTGATGATATTCTCTGCAGCCAAAGATGGAGAAGCTCTATACAGTCAGCAAAAACAAGACCTGGAGCTGACTGGAGTTCCAGAAAGACATTTACTTCTGCTTCATTGACTATGCAAAAGCCTTTGACTGTGTCGACCACAGCAAACACCCCAGAGGACAGGATCACACTCCAAAACGACCTTCACAGATTAGAGAACTGGGCCAAAACAAACAAGATGAATTTTAACAGGGAGAAATGTAAAGTATTGCACTTGGGCAAAAAAGGCTTGAGAGCAGTACATGTGAAAAGGTTCTAGGAGTCTTGGTTGACCACAAACTTGACATGAGCCAACAGTGTGACGCGGCAGCTAAAAAAGCCAATGCAATTCTGGGCTGCATCAACAGGAGTATAGCATCTAGATCAAGGGAAGTAATAGTGCCACTGTATTCTGCTCTGGTCAGACCTCACCTGGAGTACTGTGTCCAGTTCTGGGCACCACAGTTCAAGAAGGACACTGACAAACTGGAACGTGTCCAGAGGAGGGCAACCAAAATGGTCAAAGGCCTGGAAACGATGCCTTATGAGGAACGGCTAAGGGAGCTGGGCATGTTTAGCCTGGAGAAGAGGAGGTTAAGGGGTGATATGATAGCCATGTTCAAATATATAAAAGGAGGTCACATAGAGGAGGGAGAAAGGTGGTTTTCTGCTGCTGCAGAGAAGCGGACACAGAGCAATGGATCCAAACTACAAGAAAGAAGATTCCACCTAAACATTAGGAAGAACTTCCGGACAGTAAGAGCTGTTCGACAGTGGAATTTGCTGCCAAGGAGTGTGGTGGAGTCTCCTTCTTTGGAGGTCTTTAAGCAGAGGCTTGACAACCATATGTCAGGAGTGCTCTGATGGTGTTTCCTGCTTGGCAGGGGGTTGGACTCGATGGCCCTTGTGGCCTCTTCCAACTCTATGATTCTATGATTCTATGATTCAATCCTTTTATATATTTGAACATGGCTATTATATCACCCCTTAACCTTCTCTTCTCCAGGCTAAACATGCCCAGCTCCCTTAGCCGTTCCTCATAAGGCATCGTTTCCAGGCCTTTGACCATTTTGGTTGCCCTCCTCTGGACACGTTCCAGTTTGTCAGTGTCCTTCTTGAACTGTGGTGCCCAAAACTGGACACAGTACTCCAGGTGAGGTCTGACCAGAGCAGAATACAGTGTCACTGTTACTTCCCTTGATCTAGATGCTATACTCCTATTGATGCAGCCCAGAATTGCATTGGCCTGGAGTGCTTTGGTCCATGGGGTCACAAAGAGTCGGACACGACTAAACGACTAAACAACAACAACAACAACAACATTACCATAAACTGAGATGAAACATAGGTGCCATAGCAGTTCATGTTCCAAAACCACATTCCATTTTACAAAGTTCCCATTGACTTCACTGACTGTGTCATACAGAAAAGATAGATGCTTTTTCCTAAATATATTGCCGGTGTACGATGAGGTCATCAGATTTGACCTCACAATGCCTTTTAAGTTGTAAACGTTAGCAGAAAATACATAATTCAGGCATCTACAACTGTCTGACGGTGTTCTACTACATTATTTATATAAAGATCTAATGCCCATTAATCCTTATCGTGCACAATGACTGTACATCTATCTCCTTAGTGCAAAGTTGTGTTCAGCACTTCCACAGTGAAGTAATCGGTTTAGAATGTATATTTACAGGCTGAATATGCCAATTAAGAAGCAGGAAACTTAACATTTATATGCTTTTACATCTCATTCTTCTTGAAGGGCATTCTGATTTAAGCTAATGAAGATAAAGTACTTCCCTCTCTCATCTGATTCACAATCAGTTTTGTTTGTTAAAGCAGAAATTGGAAGTTAGAAAAAGTGTAAAGGATTAAAGTTTATTGCTTTAGCTTCAATGAGAATGTTATCAGAGCATAAAATAGGCAGATAATATTGTCTTCCCCCCACAGTTTCAATAAAGCAAATTTAGTTTTTTAAGTTAAGAGTTTTTTAACTTCGAAGGTCCTTATTTCACAGAGTTGACCAAAATTAGAGTACCATGTTGAGCTATTACAGACAAAAAAAGAAAAAAATTCCAGGGTTAGTAAAATAATCCGGTAAAATAAGTGTTTACAGTGCAGGTTTTGAGATTTCAAATTACACAGTAATATCCTATGACTGGACAGGTAAAACCAGTTTTTAAAAGGAAAAAATGTGGGGTTTTGTGGGGGGGGGTTTACAGAAGCATGGTACTATGTCACATTTGTCTCTGTCTGCAGATTGCTTCAATCATAAGGGAGTGGAGAAAGCAATTGCAAACTTAATTAGGTTCAAGCTTTGCTGTATGAAAGTGTATTGAAATACTTAGACATGCTAGAATGAAGAAGCAATGGGCTTTATTCCATCTTAACAGATAATGACTGTGATTTCTAAGACTTTGACTCAGTGCAGACAGAAAACTGGATCCCTAAAACTGAAGTTTATAAAATGGGCCCCAGCTTCCAGAATATCCTTCCCTCCTCATCAGTCCTCCCCTCTCTGTACAAATTCCCCTTCCCCTTCCTTTGTTAGCCTTAACCATGGTGTCTCATTGTGCTTGAACCAGTCCTAATAATGATTAAGGCTAAACAAAATCAAGGATTGTAAGCTCACACCAAACCCTTGCCTTCTTTCCTGGCTAAATGGATGCAATTCTTGCTAAGCCTTATCCATCGTTAGCCTTGGTGCACATACAACACTGGGCAATGGCTAATGCACACAAGGCAATGATGGAATTTGCACAAGATTGAAGAAGAGACGGGAGAAGGATCTTTGCTTTATTGAGACAATTTAAAATGACTGGTTTGCAGGGAACCAGCACTATGTTTGCATGGGACACATACTTCCAGTCCCGGTAGTCTTCAGCATCATTGCTCCACTCCAGATACATAATCTGAGACCTGCTCTACAAGAGATATCTGAAAAGCTTTGAGCATTCATTAATTTCATTGTCATTTAAAGGTAAGAGTTAGTGGTGGGCATGTTCTCAGAAGCTCCTCTTGGATTAATCTGGAAATTACCCAAGATCTTCACGTCAAAATAATTAAAAAAAATCAGGTTTGAGAAGCCAAGCAAGCAGCAACAATTGGAGGAGTGCCTTGGCTTCCACTGTGTTTGGCACTGTGTTCCTGTGCACCAGTTTCCCATGGCATGGGGGAAAGCCAATTGGCAACACTTGGAGGAGTACCAGAGCATGACAGGCCAGGCCAGAAGCCGACTATTCCCCTTTGGACAGGGGTGAAAATAATGGAACAGGCCTTGCCTGCCTTTTCATAAGTCGGTGTGAGTGGTTGGAGGTCTAACATTAAAATCACTTTGATTTATATCATTGATATGTCAAAATGATCATGTTTTGTTTGGCCTCCAACAACCATTCGGTGTTAAATTCTTGGAAAGAACCATATCTCAGACTGTTTCTTACCATCCCATGAAAGATAGACCATTGGGGTCTTTCTGTGGGAGGCAAGCTCTAAACAGGCAGCAGTGAACAGCATGGCAGTTAAGCCCTTATGTCTAAACGGAGAGTCTGGATTGTCATCTAGTGAAAGAAGGGCCAGAGCAGGGTTTGGGTTCAGTGGTTAATCAATAACATTAGAAACTATTAAAAATGCTTTGCCCAAGCCCACTAAGCTCCCACAATAAATGTATGAGGTCCCCTCCTATTGCCACCATCATTGGTATGTTGCAGAGGTGACACAAGAGAGCTTGACTGGATTCCAGTGGCAGTGAAACACTACCTTCATAAGAGGTTTAACCCATACTTTAAACAGGCATGTTCATCTGTTGTTATGCCTAGGTCATTTACCCATGCCTGGTGCAAGCCATTTGCATTTCCTACCTTGTAGTCTAACATCAATTTACACTGATTCTGACCAGTGGCTCTTCAGCATTTCTGAAAGTGGACTTTCCTGGTGGGACATTCCTATTCCTAACTGCAGATGCTGGGGCTTGAACATGGGACATTTTGCATGCAAAGCAGATGCTATGTCACTGAGCTACAGCTTGGGGTTGTTGGTTTTCCTTTCTGAGGACCAATAAGGGATAAGCCCATCTCCTACCTACACCTTGAATTCAGCCCTTGAATGGGGCTAAAGGTGCTTCCGTAGGGAGAAAAAAAAATGGAAGGGTTCACTCTAAGGAAACTTTTCTTCTATGCAATGTAAGAGTGCTCGGTCCCTCCATTTCATTGCATAGGAAAAATAGGCAATTGATCACCCACTATGATTTTAATATGAGCTGGAAAATAATTCAGGTGTTTCTAAGCCTCACCTCTCTTCAGAAGCAGGCTTTAACGAGTTCCCAAAGTTCTTTTCCAAATGTGGCTTGGGAGAACTTCTCTGGCAAACTCAGTAAGAATATTTGGGGCCTAAAGGATATTTTCTGCAGAGGTTTCTTTTCTTTTCTTTTTTTTAAGGCTGGTCTGACATTACAGCAAACCATTTACCTCAGAAGCATTTGCAGAAGGCAAAGTGCCATACTTGGTTTTAAAATTGCACTTTAGTTTGTTCCAGCCAAGCTAAATACACCTTCACCATGACATTATGGGCAAGCTGTGCATTTCAAGTAGGGAACCAAGTATATCGTAGATAAAAAATAAATAAATCCATGTAATGGCCATTCATTTTTTCCATTATTCTTTCCACACCTGTCCTACTTCTTACATCCAATGACAGTCAGAATCTGAGAAATATTAAGGTGAATATATTATAACGCAAGAAATATGCATTATTACAGGGGCGAATTTATGGCAGTGCCAGTTTGCCAGCACAGGCATCAAACAGAGTGGAGAAAAGGGGAGTGGTGAGATCGGTTCCCTCACACAGTAGGTGGACTGAGAGGCAGGACTATCCCCATCCCATGTCCCTCTCTTATGCATGGTAACAGTAAGGCAGGTAGTGAGACTGGGAGCCAATGGTGAATGGTTTGCGTTAGGAGTCAACAGCTTTCTCTCTTTTTTGGAGAAAAGAGGAGGCAATTTCTAAACTTTGAATTTTTCTTAATGCTTGAGAAAGATGGCTAGAAAATCCAAAGAGCTCCCTCCGACTTTCTTTGTGAGATTTTTTTTTTCCCTGGGAGGGAGAATCAAGCTGGGGAAAAGAAGAGGAAAAATGGAGAGGAGAGGATAGGACAGGAGAAGACATGGGGAGAAGAAGAGAGTGCTAGCCTCCTGTTGCACCATCTGGGGGAAGGGCATAAAATTTTGGCTTCGCAAGGGATGCCATATTACCAAATTCCACCCCTGCTTATTATAATCTTCCTGTGACTAAATGTAAATAATGCTGACCAGATCATAGCTCTCAGATTCTTAAGGAAGAATTTGTTCTATGCAGAATTTGTTGGTTTTCTGCAATTTAAGAGATTAAGAAGGGAAAACGTATTGTTACAGCAAAATGTTCTCCGTAGGGGTTGTTTAGCAGATTATTTCTGAGTACCAACACTATAGATTTCAGCTACAAAAGCCATCAAAACACAACTGTAAAAACCTGCCTGAAGGGCAGCTTTCTATAGTTACCACAGGGGGGGAAAGAATTGCTTTACGTAGATCAATTTAGTGTCTTCTAAACACTGTATGTTGAATGTTGGGTCTCTTCTGATGATTCCAGTTACAGAGTCTAGAGTATAATTGTGCCTGAGGTCTAGTCATCATTGAGATGGTAGTCCATTTTCTGGGTTCCTGAGAATGCTGGGAGATACTCATGTGATTGAATGCTAGTTTGTACAAAAATTACCTCTAGCATTCTCCCTCACATTTGGTTTTCTGTCTGCAGGGATTTAGATGAACCAATTGGCTGTCTCGATTTAAAGCAGCTTCATGTATTGGTTCTAATGAGTAGATCTGGCAAGAGTAAGAAGAAGAAAACATTGACTTGGGATAGATGGGATTGGTGTCATATGACAATTGGAAAAAAACTTCCTACAAATGTAATTTTCTTTGCGGTGCTATATCATATGATCAGGCTTTACTAATGCAGATTACATCAACTGGCACAGCAGGATCTTTCCTTTTGTTTCTTTCTTTGTTTGAACATCTGGCACACTCAGGTTCTTGCAACCAGCAATTTATACATAGTTCAAAATAGGTTAAATACATAATACATTTACAGATGTTTTCTTCTTCAGAGACTCTGGAATTTCATGAAATGTAGTAACATTATTTCACTGGCACATTGTGTTGTGGCATATTTGAGAAATGTCCTCATAATAATGAACCAGGAAGTGGTGAAAAATTACAGAGATCCTGAAGAAACAAGTAAAGAAAATAAGTCAGCAATTTGATGCATGCTTGCTTGAGAATACGTCCCAATGCACACAGTATGACTTATTTCTAAGGAAACATTCATTGGACTTGGCTGTACAAATGTTATGCCAGAGCAAGCCTTATTTAAATCATTAAAGCAAAACTGGACAGTTTGGAGTCAATGAAAATTGTATTCTTGAATAACTAGAAAACATAATATGATTATAATTAAAATAGTCTTTCAGAGAAAGTTTGTGAAAATGCTAGCTGATGAATGCCTTTTGTTGTGCATAATATTAACTACAACAGGTATGCAGGGAAATAGAAGGGTGTTACAATCATTGACAGACATAAGACCAATCAGCAAAACCTGTTCCATTTCAAACAGTGGAATAAAGAATTAGAGATGCGGAACAAATCTGACAGTACAGGATGATATATGAGATTGTGCTCCGTAGAAAACTTAATTTGTTTTATCTCTTTTTATCTTTTCTTACTTTTTTTGCATAGTGTAAATATTGTAAAAAATAATGAAATTTTAGTTTTACTAATGAGTTTTTTCCTGACCACTTCACAGGTAAATTATCCAGAGTGACGAGCAGCACATGAAATACAGAGCTATAACAATATATTCCAAGATTTTTGGCTTAAGAAAAGGCCCTTAGAAACACATTCATACACCAAAGAGCATGAAAATTGTACATTAAGGCCCCTGTCTTAACTTCTAGGCTATGTAATATGTATAGATCTTAAATAGCTTCATATATTATGATCATTCGCAGCTTAGATTCCATGTGTTAGGAAACATTTTGCTGTCCTCTTCCAATCCCTGTCTGTTCCTGTTAAATAGTGAGCTATAATGCAACGAAATCAAGCATGGCTCTGTCTCTCTTGTTGCTGCCTGCTTCTAGCCCAGCTCTCTCACATGACTCTGGCTATTGCCCTTCTCACTACCAGCCATGTGATGAAGGGGGCCTATCCATTTCCCCTCTGGCACAGAGAAACTTCCTTTAATATACTAATGACTTTACTTGTGCTGGTACTTAGGTGGCAAGTAGACCCTTCCCTGGCTAATTCAACAATGGGATCCTCCATTAGAATTTAACACTTGCTGTTTCCAGGGAATTAGAAGGAACTGGCCCCTGCTCCCAAACTCACAACAATATATTCTTTTTCTTCTAGATGGATGACTGTAAAAGTAGTGCCATCTCCTCCTTAACATAGCTGTCAACTGTCCCTTATTTGGCAGGAAAGTCCCTTATCCCAGCACTGTCCCTTATTGATGATGTCCCTTAAATTTTCTGGGTTTCAAAGGAAGCAGCTCCTCTCCCTCCCTCCTTGCCAGCCAGGGAGGAGGGAGGAGGGAGCTCCAACTGTGTTGCTTGGCTATGTTGCTCACCCAATAAGGAATCTAAGAACGACTGGGGGGTGGAGCTTGCATGCCTTGTGCCAATCAAATCGGCCGTGTTGCCTGGGGACTCGCCTTTGCTCAGCGCTTCCCAGCAGAGAGGTGATGGTGGTTTTCCTTGCTGCATCCCCTTTTGCCAGGTTGCTGTGCTGTGGGAACCACTGCTTGAGGCTTCGTTTGGCTGCTGGCTGGGCTTTCTGCCTTTGGCTTGGAGGGGCTCAGAGGTTGAACATACCTGTGCTGGGAAAATCCCTTATTTTGGCTGCTGATCCCTTATTTTTGAGGCTGCTGGTCCCTTATTTTCAAATCTGTAAGTTGACAGCTATGCTCCTTAATAGCCTGCCTACTCTTTTAAAATTAACAGGTGAGGCTCTTCTCTGCATCCTGACAGTGGTGAAGGTGTGACTGGCTGGGATGCAGAATCAAGCCTTCTCTGTGACCATGGCTAAATTTAAAACTCTCTGCCTCATGCTTTCAACTGCCTAGTCAATACAAGTTCTGGCAAGTATATGGCATGCAGCGTTGGTGCATCTTTAGCAGACTGACCTCTTGTTTTAGGTTGTTTTTATATATAGCTCCTGCCTCTAGCAATTAATGGTTTGCTGTCTTGCTAATGTTTTGTGAATGGATTTTTGTAGTTGTCTTTTGCGTTGTTTGCTACCCTGAGAATCGTGAGAAGGGCAGGATATAAATCTGCTGAATTATATTGATAAACAACCATTGCATTTCCGGGCTTGAGGGGTTAGTAGAAATGAGATTTAATCCCCTGAATCTAAGACTGTAAACACATTTACTGGTTTAAAGCACAGCAAGGTTATTCTTCTCAATTCAGATCAAAGCTGATTTGGGATAAATGTATCAAAATGCAGTATTTTTTAAGATAGGCAGGATAGGTCCAGGATAGATATGAGTTGTGGCTAATATGGGTGGATCATTTCCCAAGTCAGTGGTGGGAGTTCACTGGATGCAGAGTGAACAGGAATCTGCACACAGCCCAAGACACTGTCAATCAACTTAAATTTTGCTTTCTGTCCTGCTAATGAAGCGCCACTCTGTTTTGAATTATTTAGCTGAGAGAGTGATAGATTTGTCGGTTTTAGTATACCAGATATGCCGGTTTGGATCTTGAAGTCATCTTCTCCAGGGGATTGAATCTCATTCCCTGAAGGGATCTGAAGGGATCTTGATGCCCTTCTCCAGATGTCTACATCAAATTAGGTATGATGAGTAGTTGTAAGAAAGAAGAACTTTTATGTTTGTGTAAAGTCTCCCTAGAGAAGCTAGCCTGATACCCATGTTATGAACCATTAAGCAAAAGTTGGAGACCTTGGCATTTCTCAGAGTTTTCAATATTAAACCCTTTGAGTAGTTTTCATATCGTTTGGATATTCTTGTACTTTTAAAATCCATGACAATTAGGTGCTGCTCTGAGCTCTGTTAAATTGGTTTTATTTTCTTCTACTAGTTTTCTGCTGTATTAGTTTTGATGGTTTTATAGTCTTGTTTTAATTTTTATTGGATACGCGGGTGGCGCTGTGGGTTAAAGCCTCAGCGCCTAGGACTTGCCGATCGAAAGGTCGGCGGTTCGAATCCCCGCGGCGGGGTTCGCTCCCGTCGCTCGGTCCCAGCGCCTGCCAACCTAGCAGTTCGAAAGCACCCTCGGGTGCAAGTAGATAAATAGGGACCGCTTACTAGCGGGAAGGTAAACGGCGTTCCATGTGCTGCACTGGCTCGCCAGGTGCAGCATGTCACGCTGGCCACGTGACCCGGAAGTGTCTCCGGACAGCGCTGGCTCCCGGCCTATAGAGTGAGATGAGCGCACAACCCTAGAGTCTGGCAAGACTGGCCCGTATGGGCAGGGGTACCTTTACCTTTACTTTACCTTTACCCAGAAAACCTATGTTGTCATAATATCATTGAAAGATAGAAAGACAGATAAATATGCTCAATAAAAACGTATTTTAATTTACCATTTGCTATCTACAAATACACCTGAGCTATTCCCACCTTTCCTTCATAAAATTTATATATCAGTTGATTGTAGAAAAAAAACTTCAAAGCTGGGTAAACATTTTCAGTTGGGATGGTATTTGGACTTTTATGAAACACATTCTGATAGGTTTCACAACTTTTTCCTTGAGTAGCTCCATTACATAAGTTGGGTTGTTTTTTTGCTTGAATGGCCATAAAGTTGCATTACTGATCTAATTTCATTCTACCATGTAATTGTTTTACTGAGTGATGTTCTGGGGTTACTTTAGAGTTCAGTTACTAAATTAAATCTATTTAGTTATTAATTACCATTATAATAGAATACAATTAATATAAAAATAAATGTTTTAAACTGTTACTACAATGAAGAACTACAAAATTTAATGGAGTAATATTAAGTCACAGAATAATGAGAACCAGCACTAATGGGAATGATTACAAATGTGAAGAACAGTTATGTCTCAACTAATCATAGAAGCTAGAATATATGATATTCTTTTGCTGAGTTTCTTTTGCAGAGTCTTGAATACTAAAAATTCCCATAACTTACATAATTGATCAAGATTCCCCCACCCCTATTTGCATTTTGTTTCCTTTGCAATGAAGTGAATGTGTTAGAATAACATAATGACAGTGTAATTTATGTAATTAATTATGTAAGTTACGTAAATTATGTAATTTAGCTACAGAAAGATAAATAGTGTAGTTGTTGGCAGTAGAGAGACTGTTGTGAAATTGACACATTGCTGCATGTAACAAACACAGGGTGAAATGCAAACAGTGCTTTCTTACATCCCTAAAAGTAACATATATAATTCTAAAACTATCAGCTCTGTCCGTGCAAGATCATTTATCCCTGCAACAAAAGTATAAAATAACATTTTCTCTCTTTTAGGAGGTGGGATACTTTAAGTGCAATACACAAAACTCAATTTAAATACACCCCCCAATCCTGTGAACCAATTTTAGCTTAAATGTTTGTTTCTGCAGTATGGACACTTTCAGAGTCTGCTATTGTTAATCAGAGTGTCACAACTGTGATTGGATGCATATTGAACCTAGAAAGTAGGAGAGTCTCTAAGGTAATAGATTTTTAAAGGTAAAGGTAAAGGGACCCCTGACCATTAGGTCCAGTTGTGACCGACTCTGGAGTTGCGGCGCTCATCTCACTTTATTAGCCAAGGGAGCCAGCGTACAGCTTCCGGGTCATGTGGCCAGCATGACTAAGCCGCTTCTGGCGAACCAGAGCAGCGCACAGAAACACTGTTTACCTTCCCGCTGGAGTGATACCTATTTATCTACTTGCACTTTGACGTGCTTTCGAACCGCCGACCTTCTGATCGGCAAGTCCTAGGCTCTGTGGTTTAACCCAGAGCGCCACCCACGTCCAATAGATCTTTAGACACATGCAAAACTAGGGAACCCGTCAAAATTCACCCATACATCCAAGACTGAATATTGCACAGACACAGGCAGAATGAATTATGCCAGGGGTTGAGCAGCAGTTAGGTGTAAATAATGGCTTTTCAGACTGGAGAGCTGAAAAACCAGCTGTGGGTCTAGAGATTAGCTGATTCAGCCCTTTGCAATAGCTGGGAAACTGCAGTATAGTTTTTATTTATCATGTTCCTTAGTGGATAATAAATTGGCATGGGGGTGGGAATTGTTTTGGTGCTTATTGTGATCAAATAATTATCTTAATACTTTTGGACCTTTGGTCAAGAAGCTTATCTTTCTCACCCATCATTCCATTGCAGTTTTTACGCTCAGCTATTGTGTTATGTAAAAATATATCCATGTAATACTGCTACTATGGAAACTTTATTATTATTATTATTATTATTATTATTATTATTATTATTATTAATTCATAAGGTTTATAGATGGACAAACGTTAGATAATATCATTGCAATATACAACAATAAAAATGAAATTATAAAGACAGATGAAAACAGTTTCCAAAAGAATATGATTCTGCCCATGAGTCAACTCATCCTTTTGGGAAAGCCTGTGGGTTTGTTTGTTTGTTTGTTTGTTTGTTTGTTTGTTTGTTTGTTTGTATCTAATGAAATGTGTTTTATGTTGGAGCCTGGAACTTCAGTGGGTAGTGTGATCCCCAAGGCAAGTGCCATGAAATGCTCAAAGAACACATGTCAGGAAGCTAGACAAGAAGTTCATTATATAACCAACACAAGAAACTCCTGGCTCCACCCAAATACAGTGAGGTCCATTGCTACCTAGTGACTAAACTAGATGACACTGCCTCTGCAGTAGAGTTCCAATCAGCCACATTGTTTGATTAAAAACCTTTGATTAACTAAAAAGTTGGCTTTTTGTTGAGCATTCACCACATGTATATGATTACTCACCAAGCGTTATTTAATTGGGTGGCAGCTCAAGTAAAATGAAATAGTAAAAGTGCTTTGCTTTAGGATTTTGGAACTTATGCCACAGTTTTATGGTTACAGGAATATATTTCAGTGGAGAGGGACAAAGAACACCTGGTTTCTTCTTAATCCTTCCTTTGAGCATGTAATTATCTGCTGCTGTTTACAGCATAGGGAAAGAAATGGTTAATTTCATGTCATATAGCAAAATACAGTGTCAGTTCATTCAAAATAGTTGTTTCTGTTTTTAAAGCAGAAAATTAGTCTGTCAATTTAACAAGCTGCAATCAGTTTTAATCTAGCAAAATCAAAGGCACAATCAAGAAAATTTACGCACTAATCTAGGGCAAAACACTTTTGGCTAGGAACTCGTTGTTTACTTCAGTTGAAAATAATGTATAAATAAATATTTTGATGACTTAGACAAAATTATTCATCTTATTTTCAAAACTATCAAAAATCTAGAACATTTGTTGATGTTGAAATAGCTATATTTGCTGGGCTGAATATATCCTGACATCTATATCTACAAACACTTAAGTAAAGGTTTAGAAGAAGGCTAAACTCAGATATGGTGTGTATAATTTCAGATTAGTCTATAAAATCCAAATGTAGAAATATATCCAATAAGCAGTAAATTTTAATGTGCTTCGACAGTTCCTATTTTGTAATTTAATATTGATTGGTCATTAAATGAATGCTTAGGAAAAAAAATTACGGTAATAGGCATGTAAGATATTAATGTACTTGTCAGCTACCATGGTTAATTCAATATTTCTTCAGTGATATATACATCATCTAGAGTCATAATGAGACATCAGTTTTGTTAGAGGTTTTTGGTCAGTTGCTACTGAACAGTTTTACAGTATATCAGCTGAGACATTTGCTGTGTTAAATGTATTATACATCGCTATCTAACAGAGCCATCCAAGCTCCTTTTGACATACCTGGTGAGGTGGATTGGGTGAAAGAATCCCCCTGTCCAGATCTGATGTACCTCCAGCTGCAGAGTGAGAGACCCATGTAACAACTGTAGTGTAGAGCTTTCTTTTCCACCTGCTGAAAATGTAGGTGGTGATGCCACAAGTGGGATCACCATCACTAGGAGCCAGCAGAAATTGACTTTTCTAGGGCTGATTGTATCAGGCTCAGTAGGGCAGATGACTACATTGGACCCCAAAAGAAAGCTGATCCAGTTTCAGTCTTGCACAGCAATCTGCCTGCTTCCACTTTCTATCCCAGTTGCCATGCACTCCATTAAAACCCACTGGGCTTGCAGGCGGGTTGAGAGTAGGATTGCTCCCTAAAATTCCTACCCTTTGATAATGCACTACTCTCTTTTTCACATGACATAATACAATTTGTTGTTGTTGTTGTTGTTGTTTAGTCGTTTAGTTGTGTCCGACTTTTCGTGACCCCATGGACCAGAGCACTCCTGTTTTTCACTGCCTCCCGCAGTTTGGTCAAACTCATGCTGGTAGCTTCGAGAACACTATCCAACCATCTCATCCTCTGTCGTCCCCTTCTCCTTGTGCCCTCCATCTTTCCCAACATCAGGGTCTTTTCCAGGGAGTCTTCTCTTATCATGAGGTGGCCAAAGTATTGGAGTCTCAGCCTCAGGATCTGTCCTTCCAGTGAGCACTCAGGGCTGATTTCCTTAAGAATGGATAGGTTTGTTCTTCTTGCAGTCCATGGGACTCTCAAGAGTCTCCTCCAGCACCATAATTCAAAAGCATCAATTCTTCAGGGATCAGCCTTCTTTATGGTCCAGCTCTCACTTCCATACATCACTACTGGGAAAACCATAGCTTTAACTATACGGACCTTTGTTGGCAAAGTGATGTCTCTGTTTTTTAAGATGCTGTCTAGGTTTGTCATTGCTTTTCTCCCAAGAATCAGGCGTCTTTTAATTTTGTGGCTGCTGTCACCATCTGCAGTGATCATGGAGCCCAAGAAAGTAAAATCTCTCACTGCCTCCATTTCTTGCCCTTCTATTTGCCAGGAGGTGATGGGACCAGTGGCCATGATCTTCGGTTTTTTGATGTTGAGCTTCAAACCGTATTTTGCGCTCTCCTCTTTCACCCTCATTAAAAGGTTCTTTAATTCCAATCTGATATATGTAACTTGACCAGTTATTTACTCATTTAGATGTTTTCTGCTTGACCTGCAAGCCAAAGTCCTTGGATAAAAATGGAATCAAGCAAGTGCAATGAGGGCAGAGGTGGACTTTGGGCTCTCAAGGTTTGGCAGTACCCTGTGTGACGCTAAAAGTCGGCATCCCCTGTCTCTTACACTCTCTTCTACAGCATTGTTGTGGCACCCAATGTGGCCAAACCAGTCGCACTTCTCTAATGCCACCTCTGACACAGGGTTCAGCTTGCAGCTTGCATCTACTAAGAGAGCAAAATGCTCTATCATGGGAAGAACAATCTGCAACCATCACCCATGCCTGCTATTCTAAACTTAATCAAAATCTTCCACTTTGATGGACTTGTGGGTTGGGGCTGTGTGACTAAACTCTACATCATGTACTTTCAGACAAGATGAGCCTCCACTGTGCCCTGCTGCCCGGGCTTGATAAAGCTCCTTAGAAATGAAGAATGTGCAGCAAGTTACATGGTTTTACAAGTTTTACATGCACAAATATTCAGTTAAAAAAGTTTAAACCTAGCCACACTTGAAAAATGCAGGCTTTTCACAGGCTTTCCCATCGTTCAAAACAAAAGCATCTCAGAGGCATTGATGTTAAATTTCTTTAATAAAAGCAGGTTACATGCTGTCTTCAAAATTAAAACAAAGGCAAAAATACTGCCGCGTTTTCCCACTTTTTTTGGTCTGTTTTATATTTCCTTGTCTTTGTCTCCTGAAACATGGTGTGCTTCACTTATGTGAATACATTTTATAGTTGGAGAGAGAACTTATATTACAGGGTTGTCAGTTCAAATTCTGAAAAATATATCAGGGGTAACAAATATAAGCATGCATGACTTTAGGGAAGAGAGTTTTTCCACAGTTTCTTTTTTCCATAGGGTGCCTTTCATTATAATGAAACTAATATTTTTATTACATCTCCTGTCTCTAGTATTGATGATACTAGAGTTAAACCTAAAAGGACTCTGAAGACGAATAGCTTGCTCCTGTGATATTGCACTCTACAACTGGAGCACATGGCATAGGGCTTCATGCTTCCAAACTCTATAGACCAATGCTTAAAAATAGGCAAGCAATGCACACTAGAGACTCTAGTCTCAGAGTGATTCAGGAGAGGGCTCCCAGTAGCCAGTGTGGAGAGCTATTTAAACCTGCTATAGCTTACTCTTCCTTCCTATGGGTCCTTTCCCTAACACCCTGCGCATAGCATGAAAGCCATTATCCATAAGAGTCCTGCTGGATAGGAACAAAGGTCCATTTAGGCCAGTATCTTATTCCCAGAGTGACAAATAATGTGCCCGAGGGAAGCTTGTAAGTAGACCCTGAGAACCACAGCAATCTCCCTAGCAATTGTGCTCCCTCTGAAACTGGAGGTGGTACACAGATACCCCTTTTCTTTGAATTGAGCATCATATTGCAGTTGGGATAATTACCCAGTTATCTTTAATAGTACTGCTCTACTGAATGTTTGGTTTTAGGTTAAGCAACAACTTTTGCCTAATTTAGGGATATAATTCATTTGGACCCTTTCACTCACAAAGGGCTATTCATTCAGTGGATGCATCCAAGAACTGGAGAGTAGGAGGTGATTTTTTTTACTGATGTCACCTTCTACTCCATTCTGTAGGGAGCCTCAAGTCTCTGGAGCTGATCTTCATGGTGTGCTGGGGAGACAGAGAACTGGCAAAAATGGCATCCCCTTCTCTGATCTGCTGGATCAGAAGCCCTCCTGTGAGGACAAGGGCACCCATTGCATTTCAACCAATATTTATAATGTATCTTGTGCTTTTCAACGTGTTAAGTGTTTGCCAGCTTTAGGTGTCTTGGAAGAAAAAGGCTACTGTGGATTATCATTGTTAACTGGTTAAATTTCAAGCCCCACACCATCAGAAATGCATGCTCAGAAATTGACATTTACTTCAATTGTCTTGTTTTGACAATGCTGAAATTTGCTTAATTAGATTGACTTCACTTAATTCATTTAGCTAGTTTTCTGGAGTCAATGCAGCCTAAACAAATTAAGCAAAGTCTGATTAAACTATCTGAACCTAGATTCTTTTTTGTTCAACGTCTTCAGTATGTTTGTTGTTTTTGTTTGCTTCTGTTTTGTATTTTGCTGATTGCAGCTTGTTGCCGCACATGGCAGCAAGGAGAACCTGGCAACATACCAAATGTAAGAATATGCACAAATTGTTTGAGAAATCCAAACATATTGACTAGAAATAGCATATATTCAATGCAAACTGTCAAAATAATGAGAACATGTTCAAGAACAATTTGCCAGACTTAAGAAGTACTCCTTTATATCTCTAGTTAAAAATTCATAATTTTTGGATTTGGGCATTCCGGTTTGGGGAAATGTAACGTTTGTTTGTTTGTTTACTTATTCATATTCCACTGGTAGTAAATATGGCCTACTCTGAAATAGAAAATTTCCTCCCGTCTCTGAGTGTGTTTTCCTCCATAGCTTGCTGAGAACAAGCTGGAACCTTAGTTTTGTTTGTGTAACAAGTCCTAGCTGCTATGCTGAGCTGTTGTTCTGTTGTTCACCAACAAATACAACTGTTGAAGTTATCCTCACTCCTGCTGCTTCCTGGTATTAGAGCAGGCTTTCCCTACACAGTGAGCATTCTTTCCAAACCCATGGGTTACCACACTACCCTTTCCTAAAGGAGCTCAGTGCAGTGTGCAAGGTTCTCTCTCCACCCTATTTTATATTCACACAAAAACCCCTGAGGTAAATTATGCTGAGTTTCACAGCAGAGTGGGGATTTTGACCTGGGCTAAACATTCCAAGTATTAAGGACTTTTGCTTGCTATTGTTAAGAGTGAAGATACATTTTATATATTTTGATTTTCGACTGTGGGATAAAATATTTGGGAGAAAAATGTAAGTGAAATATTCAGTAGAACCAAAGCTAGGATGAAGTCTTATATAGTCCATTTTAGTAAAACTGAATTAACAATTGCATCCAAAGTGTATTCTATGGAGCCGTTCTGGGGTGTGTGTGTGTGTGTGTGTGTGTGTGTGTGTGTGTATCTCAATATATATCAGCATTTAAGAAAAATAAATACCGCATTTTTTGCCCTATAGGACGCACTTTTTCCCCTCCAAAAATGAAGGGGAAATGTGTGTGCATCCTATGGGGCGAATGCAGGCTTTCGCTGAAGCCTGGAGAGCGAGAGGCGTTGGTGCACACCGACCCCTCTCGCTCTACAGGCTTCAGGAAGCTATCCGCAAGCCTTGCGCGCCCGGCGGGAGTTCCCCCGGGCGCGCAAGGCTTGCGGGTGGGAGCCCTCCGGAGGACGCCCTGTGCTTCGCGCAGGTGTCCGCAAGCCTCGCACGCCTGGGGGAACTCCCCCTGGGCGCGCAAGGCTTGTGGCGGCAGCCTGCAGCTCAAAGCACGGGGCGCGCTGCGGAGCACGCCCCGTGCTTCGGGCAGATGTCCGCAAGCCTCGCGCGCCTGGCGGGAAGTCCTGCCGGGCTCGCAAGGCTTGCAGGCAGCAGCCTGTTCTGGGGGCTGGGGTCGGGGGAAGCTCAGGCTTCCCCCGCGCCAGCCCCGCGCCTGGGGGGGAAATATTTTTTTTTCTTTATTTCCCCCCCCCCAAAAAAAATCTAGGTGCGTCCTATGGGGCGGTGCGTCCTATGGGGCGAAAAATACGGTACATTTTTCCCCTTGGTGCCTGTAACAGCTGAGTTGTTTGCTTTGGATTTTTTATCTTTCAAACTGATTGCCAGAAATGTCAACATCCTTCAGGAACAAAAACAGTTATTTCCCACAATTCATTTCCTGAGAGCTGGTCTACCATTTGGGAAGAGCCACTCAAGTAATCATACATTAGTAAGACTGATCACTTTGTTAGTCTATTTTGTTCTATATCTGTGTTTTGTCCATTTTTGTTTTTTGAAAAACGCAACTTATTTTATTGGTGTGGGCCTTGTTGCATCATTCTAGGTGAACAATCTGACAATGGGGGGCATAGGTTAAACCCAATCACAACGTCCTCCAGCTTACTCATTTCATGGTGTTAATAAGATATTGTATTTACGGTACTTATTTTAAGTAATTCTAAATCACCCTTAATTCAGGCTTGTGAACCACCCTGTGATCTAAAAAGTTCAAAAACTGAGTACAGTGCCTGCAAATATAGCTCATTTGAAAATGAATTTATACCTGAGCACAAAACCACACTGAACACAGTGTAAACAGAAAATCTGGAGTCTCCTGAGTGTCAGAGTTGACACTGCCATAAAAAGTAGTTTTAGTTGAAATGGCTGGTTAACCAATTATCACTAAGTGATTCTGTAGAGCAGTTTTCTCTTTGTTGCAATCGATGTGAAAGAATCTATATGATATTGTACCTGTAGCTTAATGACAGTAATGTTTGACTGAATGGATTGCATAATGCAATAAATGACTCCAGCGACTCCAATTAAAAGCCACGACTGTGACGGCCTTGTCATTTTGTTGGCAAGATAGGAGTAACAAATCAATTCATACCTACCTCACATGAGCATCAGAATTATTCAATTAATTTCAATGCACAAGCACTGAAAAGAATTGTGCAAAATCAGTCCAATCAGGACAGAACATTATCAAAATAAAGTCTCTGTTGCAATAACCTTCAAACCTCCCAGACCTGGGAACCAACTTTAACTGAAACAAGCACTGGGGACCCATTTCTCACATTATTTTAATCAAATGTTTAATCAAATCAAATGTTGTAGTTGAAGCGCACACTAGATCAGACCATGACCCATTAGGGGGTTGTGACCCACCAGGTGAAGACAAATGAGTTACCTTCTAAACAGCAAGAGGGGTACTAAGGTGGTATCTTGACATCATTGAATAGCTCTGTTTAGTGTTGTTCACTCTCATGTGACAACAGAACAAGAGGCAAAAAATTGGACAGTCAGTAGCAAGTGTGTCTGGAACTCTGTATGGTAGCATATATGTGCACATAGACTTCCTATGTGCTAAAAACAATTATTAATTGTGTGTACATTTGTTCTGTTGAGATCTTCTGCAAATGTGTGGCAGGAGAGCTGCATTCAATGAGCACATGTTGCAAGCGGGAATGCCTTTATTCTTTAAGAGTCATTTGAAAATGCTGCAGTGGTTCCATCCTTCCAGCATCCCAAGAATTTGTCAATTATGTAAATACTGTTAATTTGTTTGGAGGGATTGTAATGTTTCTAATCATATTCTGTGGTAGTGTAAGAAGATTCCTGCTGGATCAGACCAAAGGCCCATCTAGTACCTCTGCTTATGTTCACCTCCAGTTACGTATCCTTCGGGATATGGACGCAGCAAACCTGGAAGTATTTTTCCAGGTTTCACCCCATGCGCATGTGCAGAAACAATAAACCATGCTGTGCGCATGCACCTAAATGGCACATCCAAATACACCCACCTCGGGATCCGAATGGAGCTCCGGAATGGATCCTTTGCGCAACCGGAGGCACCACTGTATAGAATTTTGTTCAGTCAGGATTCTCTTACCACGTTTTGAAGTTAGTGATCATATAAAAGGCCACCCTTCTCATAAGGTCCAGAGTCTAAAATACCCAACATGAACACTGTGGCCTTTGTGACGTCCTGGTAGAATGATGAAAACAGCTATTGCAGAGCACACATCGCAAGCAGAATTCTTGCATCACTTCAGACACAATACTTTTCAGCGGAGATATTTCATACATGTGCATGCAAATGTGAATTAGTCTTGAATGCTATCAGGAATTAGCTGTATTATTGGCATACTCCAGGGTGTTTTTTGTAATGGGATGAAGGAAGAGACAAATTCAATCTGGATGTAAATTCTCTTTTTTAATATGACTAAACAATATTGAAGAAATGCAAATGTATGAACTGCAGATGTGAATACATTTTGTCCTAAGAGATTTGTAAGGAAGTAAAAGCCCTGAAGGGCTAAAACTGCTTCTGAGTTTTATGCATGTTGTGTATATCTTTGTGTCTGATGCATTAATCTTGCATTAGTTGTCTGGATCCTTAATTGACAAATGCTTGCTTAGAATATGCAGACTGTCTGAAGGAATGCCTCGAGCATCATCTCCATATTATTTATCTTATTAAAGCATCCACTCTGTGGGTGTAAAATATCTTCCAAGACTTACTTACTTACTTACTTACTTTATTTAGTTATTTATTTATTTATTTATTTATTTAGCAAACCAATTCTGGCCCTAGGAGACAGAGTAAAACTTTACTGTAATAAACTGTAAACAGCGATAGTAATAAGCAGATTTATATATATTTTAGCTAGTACATAAAAATGTAAACAAAAGACTTAAAAACACATGTATTTCTTGTTTTCAGGCCATCAGAGCTCTGGTGAAGAAATGCAAATAAGGTACAGTTTATTTTCTTTTAATATAGAAATGCTATAGGCAAAGTTAAATTTTACAATATGTTTTCTCAATTCCCCAAAATTAATCATTTTATGGGGTTTTTAATGGCACAGTGTAGAAATAACTATTGTATGCTCATTGTACCGCATTTTCTTGGCTGATTCCTGCACTGTCCCTAATGGTCTATTTTCTATACATGTTTGACCTTTATATGTCACATTTTTATTTAAGTTGCATGTATGTAGATTCAAGGGATTTGTAAGGATTGTGGTACAGATGAATGCTGAATATGAATCTTTAGATGAATGATAAAACCTGCATTATTTAAACACACAGCTTTTCATTGCAGTGGAGTGCAGGGAAGTTCAGGTCCTGAAAGGTTTTTAAAAATTCAGTGAGTGAAATGGATATGGACACCTCAAGGGGAACTTCAGTTCAGTGTTCTTAATTCTACCTGTTTAGTTACTTTGGCTGTGTCTACACATAACACTAAGCCAAATCATGACTTAGTATGAATGTGTGCACCCCCGGGCCCAAGGATATCCAGAGCTAAGAAGGAAGAGCTGGTGAAAGAGCCATTTTTGTGAAAGAGTATTTTTCTGTAATATTTAGTTAGTTAGTTAGTTAGTTTTACTGTCCTTCATCCAAAGATATCAGAGCGGTTCACAGCATAAAAATACAAAATAAAAACTCAAAATACATAATAAAACAAGAACAAACAAAACCAGTAATCCCCTCTCCCATAATTTATGTTGATGAACAAGAAAGCAAATCTGTGAGAGAACTTAGGCATTTTGCACCACACAAACATCAGTGTTAGACACAGTTTACACTAAAGAAAAGCAGTGCCTTTTACTAGCCTTGTCAGATTCGCCACTGTAGTCCACGCTTTGATAACTCCAAGGCTGGATTACTGCAGTGTGAGACTGCCTTTGGGCCTGGTTCAGAAACTCCAGCCCATGCAGAATATGGCAGCCAGACTGCTGATCGCCGACAATATTTGACACCGTTATTAAAACATCTGTACTGGCTTTCCATTTACTACTGAGCCATGTTCAAGGTCCTATTTTAATTTACAAAGCCCCGAAGAAGTTAGGTCCAGGGTGTCTTAGGTTGCCTAAAGCCTTGTATCCCAGCTTGATCACTGAGATTGTCTGCAGGCGTGTTGTTAGTCATTTTCTCAGTTGGTTAGGCTCATTTATCCGCAACAAGACAACAAGTCTTTAGTGACATTGGCATGTCTTGTGGAATTCTCTGCCAATAAAGAATCAGCAGGTGCCTCCTGTTTCAACCTTTAAACACCTGCTGAAAATGCTTCCAATCCATCAGGTTTATACAAGCAATTAAGAATACACCAAATTAAGAATACATGTTTTTAACTGAGCTCTGATTTTAAATATTTGGATGTTTTTTTTTATCATATGTATAACTGTTGTAAACCACTCTTTCCTTTGGATGAAGTGATTGCTGGATACTTTGTAATATTTGAGTTTATTTACAAGCATACAAATTGGCCACAGATTGAAGCAGACAGCTTAACCAAGGCAGTCCAACTTTTCATACTAAGTGGGCCACAATAATACTTTGACATGGAACCTGCAGGCCACACACTTGTTGTGTTGGAGCAGGGAAGAAGGCAAAAACTTGATGCCCCTTACCCCCTGCCCAAAGCCAGCTAAGTGAAGGACCAGGCTTGGGAAGGAGGCATGAAGCTCTGGCAGGGTCCTAGAGTCCTTCCACTTCCTTCCCTAAGCTGGGAAAGCACCAACTAGGCTCTGGGAACGAGGAAGGAGGCCTCTAGGACCCTGTCAGAGCCCTCACACTTCCTTCCCAAAGCCCAGCACCACATTTGGGGAAGGAAGCACAAGGGCTGCTGTGGGTGGTCAGATGTTGATGAGGGCCGCCAAAAAGGCACCAAGGGCTGCATGTGGCCCTCGGGCTGTGTGCTGAACTGGCTTAAACACACCAATAGCAAAATCCACTACCCCAGATCTGATTTCCAGAGAGTCAGCTGCAAAGACACAGGTTGTGTGTCCTACTTCCAACAGAATGACACAGTTAAGATTGTGCTGTTGTGCAGTCTTGCCTTTTGCTCAATCAGTCCGTTATATTATCCTTTCCCCATTCAGTCAGAAAGCTCGTGCTTTCTGGGCAATGGTAACGCTAGGATTCTCTGAGCCTCTCTCTTGTTGTAAAGGCTGCATAAGGGAATCACACTGTTTGCTTCCGCCCTTAAGATGTCATCACTGATCATACAATGGCAAGGGGGGCAGTGTCAATGCTACAAGTGGTCTCTGCACAGAGTGATGGATGCACTCAGCATGGTTATTAAATTTCTCTTAATGACCCATTATTTGGAAATCACTGTTTGGAATGGGCTTGGATGTAGGAAATCTCAGCTCACTTCTCCAGTTCACTAGGAAGCATATTGGATGGCCTTGAGCTAGTCACTATCCCTTAGCTTAACCAGCTCACAGAATGGGTAGGAGACTAAGATGTTACTCTGACTTCACTGAAGGATAAATGGACTTTGAATGCAAGAAATAAAAAAGGTTGAAGGAAGAGATAAAAAGAGGCAGCTAAAGCCAATACCAAATGCTGTGTCCTTTAAAGATTAGCACTTTTAAACAACACTTTCTAAAAATCAATTTAACAACAACACAGACAATGCATTATTCAAACCCATAAACAAACACACTTATAAGTCCATTGCATTTGGCAGGGAAGCCTTTATGTAAACTTTACTAAGTGGGAATTAAAGTAATCCAGTCTGTAGGGAATTTTAAAGTTTAGTGCCATGACTTCAGTAAATGCTTTACCCTTTGGTTCTCATACCTCTTTAAGAAATGACTTGTTCTATTCTGCTTTAATTTGAACAATTGTTTCCTTTCCCATTTTTAATTTTATTCTCACTGTAGAATGCAGCGGACGTCAGAGACTTATCTCTCCTTCATAAATGGTCATAGCTCAAACTATTAGTGCAGGAGAAAAGTGTGGAATTATATAAAAAAAATCCACTTTAAGACAAAAAAAAGATTAATCCCATAAGCTGTTCAATCAAGTATTAATGAAATATTTCCATTATTTCCAAATGAGTTAATTTTAACCACATATTTCAGGGGTTCTTGGCAATCTCTTGCCTTGTTCTGTTGGTTTAATGCCAACATTGCTGACATAGGGATGCCAGAAAGAAGACAGAAAAACTGGATGTGATAATGACATAATGCACCCTTTCCTGACATAGAATCATAAAATTGTAGAGTGGGAAGAGACCACAAGAGTCATCTAGTCCAACCCCTTGCAGTACAGGAATCATTTTGCTCAATGTGGGGCTTGAACCCTTGACCCTGAGATTAAGAGTCTCATGCTCTACCAACTGAGCTATCAGTCCAAGTCCTAGATGTTGTCTGCTCAGCATATGAAACGTACATATATTCACATACTTCACTATTATTTCACTGGAAGGATCTAATTTGCAGGCACCTCTATTTGACTGCTCCCACATGTAAAAAATATTGTGCTTGCTTAAATACCAACAAGCATACAAAACACTTGTGCATCAAGAGCTATGCTAGGCTAGATCCCACTGAGTTAAAGAAAGAGGTGAAACAACACAGCCTACCAAACAACCTATCAGAAGAACAATTTATTTTGCAATCACTTTTTAAAATAAAATAACAATTTATGTACTAATAGAAAACTCAAATGCTATATAGTGAAAGGGGGGGGGGTACTGTGAAACAAGAGGGAGGTACCAGCATGTACCACAAAAAAAATCCAATGAAGACTTTGCATTCTCAGTAGCCACAAAATGAAGGATTCCTTAGATAGGGATTGCTTATTAGTTCAACCTGCACAGATTGTGCATTGTTTATATTAGCAATCTTCATGAACCCTCTATATGCCATTACTTTCTGCCATTGTTTTCACTCATCCTTAGATAACTTCTAGTGTTTTTTTTTATTTCATAGAAAGAGTGATTTGTTCCTACAAGTTACATTGCTTTGATGCCGACTTTTAATTTAGCAGACTTCAAATTTCATTTAAGAAAACGTAGAAGAGGCAGTGACACACTGCTTCGCAAATGTGTTAGGAAGACATAATATTTTAGAATGATCAGAGCACTGTTTATTTTGAGACCTCTTTGCTCTCTTAAACAGGTTGTTTAAGGAATGTTACTGTGCATTTATTTGTGTTACTCCAGGGACAAGGAAGCTATAATAGGTGTTAAGATGAAGCCAATATGCTGTATTAAAAAACAGAGAGAGAAATCAGCTCACATCTGGGCAGTGTGAAATTATTTGCTGCTTTGGCTTCCTATTACAGAGTCATAGAATTAGAAGGGACCTTGAAAGTCATTTAGTCCAGCACCCTACAATGCAGGAATCTCAACCAAAGCATCCCTAACAGATGGCCATCCAACCTCTGCTTAAAAACCTCCAAGGAAGGAGACACCACCACATTCCAAGGGAGTCCATTCCACTGTCTAACAGCTCTTCCCATCAGAAAGTTCTTACTGAAATTTAGTTGGAATCTCCTTTCATGGAACTTGAATCCATTGATTCTGGTCTTAGCCTCAGGAGCAGGAGAAAACAAGCTTGCTCCATCTTCCATGTGACAGCCTTTTAGATATTCAAAGATGGCTATCCAATCTCCTCTCAGTTTTCTCTTTACCAGGCTAAACATACCCATTTCCCTCAACCATTCCTCATACATCCTGGTTTCCAAAACCTTGATCATCTCGGTCGTCTTCCTGTGCACATGTTCCAGCTTGTTAATATCCTTCTTCAATTGTGGTGCCCAGAAGTGGGCACAGTACTCCAGGTCTGAACTGACCAAGGTAGAATAAAATATTACTTTCCATGAACCGAACACTACAGTGGTACCTCGGGTTACAAACTTACCGTATTTTTTGCTCCATAAGACACACTTTTTTCCTCCTAAAAAGTAAGGGAAAATTTCGGTGCGTCTTGTGGAGCGAATGCCTACAGATGGCGGGGGGATTCTGCCTCAGTTGGGAGCAGAGGATCCATGGTTCCCCTTCCTTCCCTCCTCCGTGGCTCGCTTTGAAGCAGCAAAGCAGGAGAGGAGCGGCTTACATGGGTGTAAGCGGCTCCTGTCCGGTTGGCTGCATTAAAGGAACTGTGCTCTCTTTCCCTCCTTCCTCCCCGCTCAGCTTGCTGAAAAGCAGCAAAGCTTTTCAGTGAGCTGAGCTGGGGAGGAGGGAGAGAGGGAGAGCCTGCTCACTTTAAAGGAGCAAAGCGGGAGAGGAGAGGAGCTGCTTACACGGGTGTAAGTGGCTCCTGTCCAGTTGGCTGCTTTAAAGTGAGCGTGCTCTCTTTCCTTTCCTCCTCCCCAGATCAGCTTGGTGAAAAGCTCCTTCTCCACACACCCCAGATGTGCTCCTTGTCCCTTCAGTGTTTTGCCTTCCTTCCCCACTTAAAATGTGGTTACAAAGCACGGATCCACATGGATCCTCAGGATTTTTGCATTGAGCTACCCCAAACTCACCGTCAAATCACATGTCTGTGGCCACAGCATGAACCACAAAAATTATACATCCACTGTTTTGTTCAGAATATTTTTTTCTTGTTTTCCTCCTCTAAAAACTAGGTGCGTCTTGTGGAGTGAAAAATAGGGTGATTTGTTCCGGAGGTCCGTTCTTAACCCAAAACCATTCTTAACCTGAGGCATGCTTTCACTAAAGGGGGCCTCCTGATGCCACTGTGCCACCTGCGCACAATTTTCGTTCTCATCCTGGGGCAAAGTTCACAACCTGAGGTACTACTTCCGGGTTAGCGGAGTTTGTAACCCGAAGTGTTTGTAACCCAAGGTACCACTGTACCTTTGATGCAGCCTAGAATAGCATTAGCTTTTTTTGTTTTGTTAAACTGCTGCATCACACTGTTGACTCATGTTAAGCTTGTGGTCTATTAAGACCCCTAGATCCTTTTCACATCTACCACTGGCAAGGGTTTCTTACATCTATCACATTTTAGTCCAAATAGCATTTTTATATTAACATCAATCAGGCTAATGCACAGTCGTACCTTGGATCCTGAGCACCATGGTACTTGAATGGTTGGCACCCAAATGCCATAAACCCAGAAGTAAGTGTTCCAGTTTGTGAACATTCTATGGAACCTGAACGTCCAATGGGGCTTCCGTGGCTTCTGATAGGCTGCAGGAGCTTCCTGCAGCCAATCAGAAGTCATGCTTTGGTTTCTGAATGTTTTGGAAGTCGAACGGACTTCCGGAATGGATTCCGTTCGACTTCCAGGGTACGGCTATACATCCATTAAGATCATCTCAAGAGAGACAAAGCTGATGCAACTGTACACAACCAGGAGCCTTCCTGTATGGGGGCAAGGAATAGGAAAATATTGTCTATTGTGGAGCTTGTTTAGGGAGGAAATTATGGTGTAGAAGGCAGTCCTATTATTTGAGTTCTTTCATCAAATCATGTTTTCCAAATGCCAACTTTCCTTAAAATGGCATATTATCCAGATAATTATATTGATTCTGGAACAACTGAGATCATTACAGGCTCTGAGGTTTAGCAGATTTACATCAAGGAAGAATAATGTCAGAATAGGAATTTGTTTTGATCATTTTGTTTTAAAGTGAGAATAATTAAAAAAGCAAGTCATGCTCTAATTCCCTTGTCTTAAATTGCACTCTCTGAAATTGTTTAATTTTTTTATATGAGCATAGCTGCTCCTTGTCTATTCTTGATCACCGTTGTTAATGAGAATAAAAGATCAAGAGCATGAACTGTGTATTGTTTCACGTGAGCATTTTCCCAAACAAGCTGGCTTAAATATGTTTGAGTGTTCTCATTAGCTTCCTGATAATGATGGTAGCCTTATGGATACTTCCAGAGTGCTGGTGATTGCACATCATTTTTTAAAACTCTATGTTGATCTTGTGACTTTCACCCAGCATGGGGAAAACAAAATAAAAATTCAACTGCTGGAGCCGTTCTTCCTGCTGTGATTATTTTAGGAGGAAGAACTGAATCCACATTGAACTTTACATTTTCATGGCTTTAATATTACTTCATCTGAATGTTGCAACCTCAAACTCTTTGAGTATTGTTGGCTATTCAAGTGGTTCAATGTGCTATTTGAATATAAACAAACTTGATGATAATGATGATGGGAAGCACTTACAATTTATTTCAGTGGGATTTGCTTCCAAGTTTTAAAAAAAGAATTACTGTGTAATATTTGGAGAATAGCTCCAGTTTCAAAATGTAGGGTGCAAGGTGTTCTCATTAACCAACATTTAGCACCTTTGACAATTCCTTAGGTTTTGTTCTGTGTGGAATGCATGTGACAACAGGGAATATTTGACAACGAAGAATTTCACATTGTACAAATCAGTTTAATAATACTGCTTTCTGGGATTTCATACCAGAGTACTTCCCAGCCCTACCTGAAGATTCCAGGGATTGAACCTGAGATCCTTTTACTCAGTAGGCCCTGGGGCAGAACATTATACAGTTGGGGTGCCATGATAATAAATGCCATATGTCACATCCACTTCATTGCTAAGATGGAGAAGGAACTCTGATGAAGAGTTAATTCCTGGAAAGATTCATATTGGAACACGTGGTAGAGTAGCATCGTTTACCGACTGGGCAGATCACAAACTTCTGCTCCAGTTTCTCTTTTTGATACAGCTCCAGAATCTTTTCCTTTCAGAACTCTGCATGCAACAAAGATACATTTAACATGCAATGAGTGTAAGGAGGGGAAGAGTTCTTCACACTCTGCACAATTAGCCTATAAAAAAAATATTTTCACAGAGTAGCATCTAATGTGCCAGGTGCCTGGGACTGGATTCCTTTTTTTTCAGGGGGTGAGAATAAGGACTCTGAATAAGAAAGGACATTGCATGCAGCTCCGCACCCAGAAGCATGTCCCCAAGAGAAGCCCAATGGTTACTAGGGCACTTCTGCCCCAGATATGTTGCACTGTCATCTTGTGACTTGGAATGCAATAAGGGACTCCCTTGCTGTGGTGGAGTAAAAGATTGCTGGAGCAGCTACACTTTACAAGTAATTGGAGACACTTTCTTCCCCCCTTAGTAAAGGCAGACCTTACAACTGAGCTAGAACTACTGATTCCAAATGAGGCTCACCCTAAAGCTGACTGTTGCTGAAGCATTTTCCTGCTGAGCCCTACGTAGGGACTTGCCTCATAAGGGCCAGCCCTGCCATGATCTGAGGCTAGCCTGTTGGCTCAGACACCAGATTGGTGGGGTGATGAATTGTGCCCCCTCCCCACCTGCTCACTGCTGCCTCCACTGAATATTTGCCCTGAAACCATTTGCCACTTGTGTTCATCTCCTGGCTACTTACCTACCCAATACTGCAGGCTGCCCTAGCTACAAGGATGCTGGCTCCCTATGGAGCAATGTGAACAAAACCTGTGTTATCCAGGTACACATGAAAGGATTGGTGTTGTCATCTTAGGAATTGCCCTGGGCATCTGGTTAGTCATGGTTAGATAAAAAAAAAAGTTGAGCTCCATGTACTATTGGTCTAATGTGGCATGACATTACTCATGTTCCCTTTAAGACATTAGAAATGCCTAAGGGTTTAGGATTAAAAAGTGGATTCCCCCACCACCCACCTTATAAATTTTGAAACTCCTCACAGTTTCAGAATGTAATTGCCATGGTGTCTTGGAAGCTGTTGTATGATAAATACAAGACCTTGTGGAGTGAGTTAGTTGTTTTTAAGATCTAGGCCATGGTAGATAAAATCATTTGTTAGCATTTTGCAGCCTCCCTATATAATTTGCATTCATTATGGTCCCTAAAGAATTGCAGATTCTCAAAAAAGGATACCTTTCAAAAGTAATGTGTTGATGTTTACATAGGCCATGTATATAACATTTCACAAAGTAACATAAATACAGAAGACAGCTTCCCCCTCCCTGCAAGAGATGGAAGCCTGCAATATAATAATGATTGGGGGTGGGGGTGGCATTTATGTGCAAATGCAGTTAGATACCCTTAGGCTATGTTTTGTTTGGGGGGTGTTTCAAATTTCCAAAGAGGAAAATAACTTAGATGTCATTGAGTGTCTTCAATAATTTCCATACAGATGCTTCTTTTAAAATTGGTTTCTGCATCCATAAGAGTATGGAACATATGATATTGATGTGGTGCAAGAAAAGATTGGGGAGAAATCAAATTAGAAATGATACACATACCATTGGGAAATATGCAATCAATAAAGCTTTGCACGTAAAACTATGATGTAATATTTTATTTGCATCTGCACTCAGAATGAATGAAAGTGTCTTTTTATGTTCTATTCTGTCTTAAAGAATAAAAAAGAACTTTTTCCCACTAGTTTCAGGATGATTTGCCTCAGAGTATGTGAAATGACTCCCAAAGAAGAAAAATTAAAGCAGCACACACACATTTGTTTTCTTCATTTTATAATAAATTTTGTGTTTTTTCCAGTGAAAACTATAATAGGCCATATTCTTTGTAATCAAATTATCCTTTCTCTGAAATACAGCCCAATTCTATTTATGCCTACTCAGAAATAGGTAACAGTGATGTTCTCTTGAGTGAGCCTTGACAGGAACTTTGAGGATTCATTAAAGCCTGCCGCAAAGAAAGAAAGACAAGTTTCAAATGCCCCCTAATTTTTCTCCAACATAGACTGAAACCTTATCTAGAGAGGAATCCATAGTTTTGCACCTGTAGAATTTCCCCTATAACCCATACAGGTTTAATGTAGTTCAGTAGTTCTAATAGTCTGCCCTCAGCAGGGATAGTCAAAGACACCCTGTAGGACTTCATGGAGGAGGATGACCTCCTCCCCACTCTAGGCTTTCGGCTGTAAAGCATCCTTTTCATAGGGATTTATGAAGCCTCAGATTGGTTGGGGAATATTATCTAATCTTTTCCAATTCTTTTTTTTTGGGGGGGGGGGAAGAACTCAACTCAAGTTATTTCCAGGTTAAGTTGAGGGTTCCTTTTTTTTTTAATATATTTTATTAAGGGTTTTCTTGTTTTACAGTGTAAGTGTAATGCCTCGTGTATTTTTTTCCCCCGTGTAACATTTTTACAAATCCATTTCATTTGTTGAGGCATTAGGGGGAGAAGAAAAAAGAAAAGAAAAAAAAAAGAAGAAGAAGAAAGGAGGGTGGAAGGAGGGGAGATGGATGGGGGTGGGGTGGGGTAGCGGTGTTTCTATTATGCTTAATGTATGTAGTTTGGTGTCAGCGTGCTTGTGTTGTTCACTTGTGTTCCTTTGGTGGTGAGAGAGGTTGGGGTTGGCCTAGGATGTGATTGTTTGTTTGTGATTGGCTGTGGTGATCTTTGTTTTCGTGTGTGAGTGAGGTGGGTGGGTGTTTTGGATCAAGTTAGCCATATTGATTTGTATGCTGTTGGTGGATTATTGTCATTGTCCTGTTGGGCTGTGTATGTGATAAAGGGGAGCCATACCGGGGTGAAGGTGTCTTCTTCTGTTTGTCCCCGTGTCAGTTTCAGTTTGTTAGTTAATTTTTCTAGTAGGGCTGTTTCCCATACTATTTGGTACCATTGGTCCATGCTTACTCCTGACAGGTCTCTCCAGTGTCTGGTTATGGTGTTTCTGGCTGCTGTTGAGGGTTCCTTTTGAAGCTTAACCATCTGTACTCAGAAGTGTTCCTTTAATTTAATAGGATTATTTATTCCTAAATAACTGACGCTGGTGTTGGGAAAGATTGAGGGCACAAGGAGAAGGGGATGACAGAGGACAAGATGGTTGGACAGTGTTCTCGAAGCTACCAACATGAGTTTGACTAAACTGCGGGAGGCAGTGGAAGACAGGAGTGCCTGGCGTGCTCTGGTCCATGGGGTCACGAAGAGTCGGACACGACTAAACAACAAAACAACAACAACTGTGCATAGTATTGCAGCCTTAATCTACCCAAAAGGGGAATGATGTTACTCACATGGAAGCCTTCATCTACAGCATGTATTGTTATTAGATAACGAACTTATCTTATTAGTGCAACTAGAAAGTATGTGCCTAAGTAATATTGTAACCAGTTCAGACTAGGATTTAATGATCAGCAAAGATTAACTTGGGGGGGGGGGGATGCAGCCTAATCCTTTGCAGAAATATTTCACTATCTGTTGATGGGAATAATTTTTGTATAGTTTCATTTATCTCTTTTTGCTTTTTTCCCTCCAGAATGCATCCAGTTGCAATGAAACAACATACTCTTCTGGGAAATGAAGTGACCCTAAAGAGTTCAGGTACATTTCTTTTCTTATCAAAAACACATAATTAAAAAACAACAACCAATGTTTGCTACATAAAACATAACCTGAAATGCAGATATCATACAATTTGTTTACTTGTTTTTAAATATTTATATTTTATTGAAAATTTTCAGTATAGAAATGCAGTGAAGGGAATGAAAAGGAAATCCAAAAACAAAATCATTGCTTAAAACTATAATACAATATATATTATTATAAGGCAATATATGTATATTGGGTATATAAGTAATACAGATATTTAGACGAGAGTATTCTGGTTTCTCTTCATATTGTATAAATCTTTCACATTTTATGATTTACTTATTTTTTAAAAGAAAACAAGAAATATAAAGCCAGTTTGAATATTTGAATAAAATGAAATATTTTACATGCTAGGGCTGTAATCCTGTGCACACTCACAGTGGTGAAAATCCCACTGAACGCAGTGGGACTTGTGAGTAAACATTCACAATATTGCATTGTTAATTTGCAATATTGCAAATTATGCAATATTGCATATCGGTTCAAGGGCAGTATTCATCCTATAGAAGCAGTAAAAATGTGTGTGTGCCTGTAAGTAAGTTAATGATGTGATTGATTGTGTGCCCAGGTGCCATGAGCCCACCACCCCACACTGTGTATGAGATTGAATGACCACTTGTGACAAAATCCCTTTTGGTTCAAATTGGTCATCTCAGTACCTGAGGTTCGTTTTGATAATGCCAGATTGGTGAATGCATGATTGCTCACTATATCTTTTGTTCTGGATTTTCTGTTATACCGCAAAGTGTCCTTTCTGATATCCACAGCATGGAGTTAGTCTTGTGCAACTATTTTTGAAGTAGTGAAATGGCTATTTCTAGTATTAAATTAAGGGCTAACTATACATTACTGTAAACATGTCACTTAAAGCAACATCAGGGATTTTTGTAAAAAAATATTAAAAACAAGTTTAGGAAGCAACTGGGTTTTGGGGGGGGGGTTGTTTTCAAATTTCAATTTTCCATGCAGAATAGCTCTTTCCCCCCTCCCTTTCAGGATTGTAGTGGAAAGGGGTAAATCCCCTCTTCCTGCCCCTCTTCAGGAGACCTGAACTTGGTTGACTCTAATCACACATTTAAAGTAAGGTTAAGTTATAGCCTTAGGGGTTTTTTTGCATGTGACACTTAAAACATCACATGGAACCATGCTTGAGGTTTTTTTTTTTTAATTCACAGCCAATCTAGGGCTGATATTTGAATTACAGACTAGCAAATTCAAAAACCAGTTTAAATCTTCTATGGATGTTTTAAGCAACACACGTTGCTGCTAAATAAAATAAAATAGCTTTTTCCCATTCTCAAACAAATCTGCCAGTCCATCTTCCTTCTTTTTACTAAGCTTTCACTTGTCCCTCCCCCTGAAAAAATGCATATGAGGAATATCTCATTCTAACTTAAATGTTCAAATAAGCTGTAACAAGCTTATTCATTATTAGCACTGACAAACTTCAGCTGGTTTCAAAGAGGATAAAATACTATTTAAATGCAGCCAGTCAGTCACCAACATCTCTTTGCATCAGGTTGCTGACAGGTCCCTGCGTTATACTTCAAATTTAGTTGGGAGGAAACAGGTTGAAGGGAAAGCAAAGCCAAAGATATTATGATGAGTAATCCACTGTAGTTTCATATATATAGTAGTCTTAATTTCCTTTGGGACAAGGACAAAAGGGGCTATAGGGCGAAGAAGCAAAATAATAAAACATGTTAACATGAGAAATGCAGGCTAGCTTTTGGATGTGAGGTTGTTCACTGTGTATTAAAACTGCACTGTGATTTGTGTTCCCTGGCTGGCTTCTTGGTGCTCTATTTTCTTTTATTCACTGCCCTCTAGAGGTACTAACAATATAACAACAACTGCCAGCTGCCATTTGCTATTATTTAGCAGGTAGATCTTTGCTCTATGCACCTCCCCACCACCCCCAAAAATGAACTTTTCTGTCATTTTAATCCCTCTCCCTCCTTTCAGATAAATTCACAATTCCCGGATAAAATGGATACCATCCATTTTAAACAGCCGTGTGCACTAAAGTGCTTATTCCTATAACTGTGTGTTCATAAGCAATTTATGTGCTGGCTTTGCTGAAAAGGTCCATTACTCATCACACTTGAGGGATGTAAAAATGTTGGAGTTATCAGCTTCTCTCAGCCCCACTCCCCGCTCCCCCTTGCCATTTAAACCCAGCTATTATGTCTCCATACCATTGTGATTTGACTCATTTGCAGAGTGTAGAAAAAGAGGTCAAACTCTCAGTGTCGTCTTTCTAGAGAGAACTGAGTAGGAAGCAGCATGCAGTTTCCCCCCACTCTTTTTCTTTAATTTCCTTCTGTGCTTCAGTTAACTCTCGACATCATCTAACTCTGCCAGATAATGCTGTATGACTATCAGTCTCTCAGCTTCTCTGCTGCTCCTTTCTCTGACCCCGGAAAAGTGTCAAAGGATGGGGGTTCACCCCTTGAATTCTGGCTCTGGTTTCCAGCACTTGCTGAAAGCATGTGTATGCACAGCCTTTCAGCTTTCCTTACCTGACACAACCTGGGGGGGGAAAGGCTTCTCTGATGGCATTTCCCCAGAAATAAGCAGCCTGGTGTTGAAACCACAATGTATGCTCTGCATACTTACTAGGGGATTCCAGTGTTTTCCCCTCACCTACATGTGCAGCATGAAGTGTGTATTATCCTTGGGTGAGATAGCAAGTTTTTAAAAATAATAAGAATAATAAGAATAATAAGAATTCAAGAAGCCTATCCTTGTCAGAATATGTGCCATATTTTCTAGTCAAATGGTGCAAACAATTCTGCTTGAACAGTAAATTTCTCAGTGGTAATCACATAATGTTCCATATCAGTATATTTTAGCTACAGCATACTCCTTGAAATGTTGCTTTATAGCTTTCAACATCATTTTTCGTTTTGGCCATGGCTGTTAACACAAGAAGGGTCATTGCATGCTGCTGCTTCTGCTACCCAAGCAGGATAAAAATCAGGGCACTCTTCACATAATGGGTTTCTGTTATAGGTATGGACATTGGGGATTTGCGTCCTCTTTCCAACTATATGTTAATTTAGCACAGCCTAAGCTGATCTTATGGGGCCAGAGGGGAGATTGTAGTGCCAGTAAACGGTGTTTCCTTGCGCTCTGGCTTCTGTCATGGTGTCCTGTTGCGCCAGAAGCGGTTTAGTCATGCTGGCCACATGACCTGCAAAGCTGTCTGTGGACAAATGCCTGAAAGCGAGATGAGTACCGCAACCCCATAGTCGCCTTTGACTGGACTTAACCATCCAGGGTGCTTTACCTTTTTTTTACCTGTAGTACCAGACTGACAGCTATCAAAGTTCAGTCCCTTCAGAACCTAAACTGTTTTCTGCCACCCAGCTCCAAACTCTGGCTGCTCAGCAATCCTTTAGCATATTCAGAGCCTGTTTAGTATTTCAAAGATTAAACTTCATCACATTAAGACTGTGGTGGGCTGGAAGGGGGGATACATTTAACATGTTGGTACTTCACATAGTATTAATACTTGTGAAAAGTCTGGCATTAATCAGATTGCCAAGTAGGTGTCATGGACTGGCTGAATATAGAGGAATGGTAGGCGGAACCAGCCGGGAAACCCCCATAGGAACCCCCAGGGGGAGAAGGCTCAGAGTCAGGAGATTGGTAGTGGGAGAACAATGAGTGACCAGAGGGAGAAGACTGGGGGGAGGAGGTGTGGAGGAGGTGCCAGAATCTGGAGGCGCAACATGGTTTAGTGAGCAGGAAGAGTCTATGGCAGAGTGCAGAGTTGCAACCAGCTCAACTCCCCCTCTTGGTCTCTGAGAATAAAAAGAGCAGAACAGAGAGTAGTTGTGCACAGACACAGTTTGAGACTATGTAGGAAAAATTAAAACTGGATTTACAACTGAGCCCAAAATTAATGGTTGGCAATATGGGGGGGGGGGCAATTTTGCAAATTATTTTCTGGGAAAAGACTAAAATTCTGAGATATTATAAAGGAACTCAAAAAGAAAGAGAAAAGCTTCAAACATTTGTCAGTAAATTATTTTCTGTGAAATTTCAACAGCACTATTTTGTTGTCAAGTTATTTGGGTGTGATCCTTATTTGACATCTGATACTGTTTCTAGGAAATGACCACCCACTATGTTTGTAGGAAAACCGATAATTCCCAAGGAATGACAAGGCTTTAGATCCTTAAATACCAATGAACTGGTATCTCCTGGGTCCATTGACTCTTTCTTGTCAAGAACAAAAGTGAATAGTACTGAAATAGATATACTCCTCAGGATCAGTTAGAGAACCCCTTCTCTACAGGAACAGATGTTACACACATATAAGTAGAAATTAAATTGTTGGCCCTTATGGGAGAGATCAGCAAATCCACTTGCATGTCTTTCCTAGCAGCCATACTGACCTTGAGGCCCATAAGTTTCCTCAGGACTGAGAAAGGAAGAGAAATACCAGCTATGGCTTATTGCCACCCACTTTTTCTGTTGTATATGTATTTTGCTCTGTTGCTAGTGTGGTAGTCTTTGTTCTCTTCTCTGGAATTGAACACATTCAATGAAGAGCAGGCTATAAATCTTCTTCTTCTTCTACTACTACTACTTATTATTTCTATTTCTACAATGGAATAAGCCTTTGATTTTCAGAACAAGTCACATGCAAAAATTACTATTTGTAATTTGTTGGTGTGTTAGTTCTGTGAAGGACATGGTGTGCAGTGATCAATTCATACAGAAAAATTTGAGGAGCTCAGTTTTTGCACCTGTAAAACACAAAATAACAGGTGAAAGCAAAGGTTCCTCAGACACTTTTACTGGAAAACATTTCCTCTGGTGACTCTGGGGGCAGTCTGCAAGGTCATCCAGTTTTGAAACTATATAGTCTTTTTATGTTGTTGTTTTTAGCTCTGTTTCAGTAGATTTTATTTCTTCATCCTGGGGAGAGAGAAATATATTTCACAGAATGCTTTGCACCTAATGATAATCTGTGCAGGCAAATCTATATAACATACCATCCGCTTTTATTACTGAGCTCTGCATGCTTTCCCAGGATATGTCAAAGAAAGTTTAGGTCAAGAGGTATCATTTTAAAAACTGCCAAATCCATTAAACATTGCTGTGCATTTTTTATCTGTTTAGTGACTTCAAATACTTACATGGCTTTTGCAATATTGTTTTGATATATTTTGGGAAAGGAAAAAAATCAATAAATTGTCATGGGCACTCTTTTTGCTTTATTGGTTTAAACACAGCCCACCTGGCTCACTTTTCATGCAAACAAACTAAGTAATATTCTGTGGTGAAAATATGTACCATGAGGGGTAGCTACCACCTTTTTCCACTGTTGTCATGACAACTGAAGCTAATCTCTAAACGTTTAAGGGCAAGGTGAAGAAATTGGTTGGAAGATGCAAGAGATCTTCAACTGAGTATTCGGAATCTGTCTAATCAGCAAGCTTTTTTCTCTGAAACAATTGTGTGGATACAATTTCCAAAGGCCTCTCTAACTGTTCACATGTCCAAAACCAGTAAGCATTCATTCAACATGGGGTTGTTCTCAATGTGGAAACATCATTTAGCTATAATGAATTGTTGCTGTTGATTAAGATATTCTCAGTGAATTTGTCTAGTTACCCCTTTAAAGCCATGTGTGCTAGTAACTAGGGGCTTATTTGGGCATCCTGGCTTCCATAAGGTTTGCAGAGTGCAATAAAATGCTTAGAAATCAGTGTCCATTTTTGTTGTTGCTGGGGTCAGGAACTTAAATCCACTTAAAATGTGCCATAGACAGCTATGGCAGTGAAGTCTGGCTGCATGGCTATCACCAAGACCATTATACTGGACCCTACTAGCTGCTGTGATTTATAAAGACCCATCAGACTTTCCAGTAATCAAAGTCGTAATACTTATGTTTGACTATGCAATCTACACCAAATTAAAGAGATACTTCAAATTACTGTGCATGGAGAGCTGAAGGTGTAAAGGGCTCATTAAAAATATTTCTTTTCCCATTGGAAATAATCTTTACAGAAAATTTGCAATTGCAAGGACGGTGCTGGAGTTGAAGGCAGTGAAGATGGAGGTTACACAATGAAATGGGGATGGAAAATATGCAGAGATTATAAGACTAAAGTTACTGGCTGATAAATATTTACTCAAATTAATAACATGTAAATTTAAAAGGAGGCATTTAAAGAGAACAAGAGCATAGCAGCAGCGACATGCACATTTTTATTGTTTGAAATTGTTATCGCCTGCAATTTCATAAAAATATATCAAGGTGGTATGCAACATAAGCATCAACAGAAACATCAACAAATACTGATTGGTTAAAAGGGGGAGAATGTCTTAAAGGCCTGTCTAAATGGTTCAGTTTTCAGAAGATGTCTGAATGAAGGCAAAGGTTCCTGCCAAACCTTTACTGGTAAGGGTCAATTGAACTTGATTGGTGTGTGGGACAACCACTCATCACAGGACCTTAGTGATGAAGGTGGAGCAAAATGGACCAGGCAGTCCTTAGGCCCAAGTTGTTTGGGGCTTTGTGAAACAGCAGAAACTTGGCCCAGGAGCAGGTATGCAACCAGTGAAGCTCTATCAGCAATGGGGTAACATGTTGCCAGTAACTTGGTGCTATGAAGTATCTGGCTGCTGCATTCTGCAATAGATGCAGCTAGTTATAGCTTTTACTAAACTAGTGTACCAGAAGGTTTGCAGTAGAATTTTTATAAAAGCGAACTGAATAAATGAGACCCTCACACATAAGTGCACCCTTTTCCTCTATCCTCTGGCACTGCCACAAGGAGGAAATTCTCAACTTTTACTTCCATTTTCTTCCTAAAGGTAACTTTAAACAGCTTTAAACTTTAAACAGCTTTGATATCAAAACTCCATCTCTCCTCCACCCCAGCCTCCATTGCAGCCTGAGGCTGTGTGTTCCTGGAAAGCTTCGTGTAAATCCTTACTCCCACAGAGCCCAGGAGCAAAGACTAAAGGCAGCTCCCTTTCTAAATTGAGATTTGTAACCAAATACCTTTGTCACATGATCTAAGGTTAAACACTCATGTGTTAGCTAGCAGAAAACAACAATAGGTACTTATCAACCCACGAGTTCAGTTGCTACTTTAGGGTTGCCATATTATGAAGAGCAAAAAAGAGGACACATTTGCTGACTTTTACTTTTAACTATGGATCGCTTTGATGACTCATTTTGCATACCCATGAAAAAGAAGGCGTGTCCTGGAAAAAGAGGACATATGGCAGCTCTACTCTGGTGGAATTTCTCCATGCTAAAGCCTGCAGTAATACACATTTCAGCATTCCCCATTTCAGTGTCAATTAAACAATTATACTAATAGGCTGGAACAGCTAGACTTCTAAGTAAGATGTGGGGAGTCTGTCTTACTTACAATGGAGGCTTGACCCTCAGTCCCCTGCCAGAGACTGTCTTTAGGCTGCTCTCCTAAATCCCAATGGGTGGGGTCAAAGAGAAAATACCTACATTCTAGGTTTACCCAGCCATCTTTCTCCAAAGTAAAGCATAGGTATCCTGAAATAAAGCCACACTTTCTGCAGACCAGGTGTAAGTCAGCGATTTCTTCAACCCTTTACTCAGACATGGGCCCATGGAAGATATGAAACACCCCTCTTTTGATGTGCTCCTTCCCCTGGGCATTCCAGGGGGTCACTACAGAAACTTTGTAACTAACAACAGGTGCACTTTGATGCAGCTACAGCATGCTGCCACTGCTGGTTTTTAAGCCGGGTTCACATGACATTAGCCACGATCTGCCTGTACCCTGTAGAGAAATATTCCTCTTCAATGCTCTTTTTCTCAAGCCAGCTTCCGTGCTATGTAAAAACAGAAGCTATGGTTCCATTGTGGTGTGAACAATTCCGGTGGCTTTTGCCCATGCATATAGATGGCATGTGTGCACACAGATGAGAGCTTCACTGAATTGGAGTTTTGATGCAGGGAAAGAAATCATTGGATCAAGACATCCCTGCCCCTGCTTTGATGTGAACAGCAGTGGAAGAAAGTGCCTTGGAAAGATAGTTGGGGGAAACAACCTCACAACTTTTCAAGCTGCTTTTCAGTGGATTTCAGTTTGTATGAATACTCTCCCAAAGTGATATCTAATCTATTTGTGGTGTTGTGGTGTGCTAATGAACTATTGAATTGGTAAAGGTAAAGGTAAAAGTAAAGGTAAAGGTACCCCTGACCGTTAGGTCCAGTCGTGGATGACTCTGGGGTTGCACGCTCATCTCGCTTTACTGGCCGAGGGAGCCGGCGTTTGTCGTCAGACAGCTTCCGGGTCATGTGGCCAGCATGACTAAGCCACTTCTGGCGAACCAGAGCAGAGCACGGAAACACCATTCACCTTCCCGCTGGAGCGGTACCTATTTATCTACCTGCACCTTGACGTGCTTTAAAACTGCTAGGTTGGCAGGAACTGGGACCAGACAACGGGAGCTCACCCCATCACGGGGATTCGAACCGCTGACCTTCCGATCGGCAAGCCTTAGGCTCTGTGGTTTAGACCAGTGTTTCCCAACCTTGGGCCTCCAGCTGTTTTTGGACTACAACTCCCATCATCCCTAGCTAGCAAGACCAGTTGTCAGGGATGATGGGAATTGTAGTTCAAAAACAGCTGGAGGCCCAAGGTTGGAAAACACTGGTTTAGACCACAGCGCCACCTTCGTGAATTGGTATTCGACAGCAAATATGTTTTTTTGTAACAGTTGTTAGTTTCACACATAGTTTTTTGATGGTTTTTTATTTCTTTACTCAATATTAAATTCAGAGGAAATGTGGCAAAAATTCCTCTTCCACAGAAGCAAAAAGATTGACAACCAGAGCATCCTTGGATAGACTGTCAGATCTATTTGCTCTGCAGTTGGAGTGAAATAATAAAAATGCAAGGGATTCAGCATTCATTTAAAATCTAATTCAGGCATATGTAGAAATGTAATTTTTCTAGTGTTAACAGACTTATTTTTGTGGCTTGCAGCATTTTTAAATGACAAAATTATTCACCTCACTGATCTGGGTTTCCTCTTTCTTTGAAATCCCCGCAACAGTAAATCAGGTAGATTAACTAGGGATAAACCACAAAGAACATCTTCCCAATATATAGGTGCATACAATGTTTGAAGAAGCCTGAAAAGATGTTCAGAAATCTTTAATCAACCTCAGAAAGTTTACTGTAGCAACAACAAAAAACAACACTATGCTTTTCCTTACTTTAGTGCTCAGTAGTTGTGTGATAAAATAGACTTGAAAATGATTGAAATGTTACTGGTGGTATTAGCATTTTTAAAATGTTTTACTGTGTTCTTGTGGATATGCTCAATGAGGAAGCAACTGCAAAGGAATCAATAAGCAAAGTACTGTAATAAAACACACACCTGCTAATTCTCAATTACCAATATGACTTCTGTATATAGACAGGGATCTTTCCATTCATTAAAGGATTCTGGTCCAACAGAAAATCCTGCTAGTGGGAGGAGGGAGGCAGTTTTCCTGATTTGTCCTCCAGTCTCCCGCCCAACACTATTCCAGAAGGTGATTTAACATTCCAGAACAGATTCTGTGGGAATGACCCAAGAGGGAAGGGGAAATAAGTGAAAGTTACCTTCCTGCTTCCACCAGTAGGAGTGTTCCATGGCCAGAATTTTGCTTGCTAATTTATTTGTTTAATGCTTGTATACCACCCTTTCATTAAAAAAGACCACACTGGTGTACAACAGATACATGTACAGTGAGAACCACATAAAAATCTAAACTGCAGCCCACTAACCAACTATAACATAATTTAAAAATTATTATTTAATTGTCTGGATCAGGCTAGCAGCATAGAAAAGAACACTGGGCTTGAGTCTCATGTTGGGCGAAAGATTCCTGCATGTCAGAGGGTTGGCCTAGAAGACCCTTGTGGTCACTTCCGACACTCTAAGAGCATGCATTTTCTCAGAGAAAGATAGATACATAGATGATCGATAGATGATCGATTGATGATCGATAGATAGCTAATAGTATTGTTATGCAGTGCCAGTTCAAGATATTTTGCTGCCTGAGGCTCAGTGTAAGTGGTGCCTTCCATTTCTAAGGCCAACACATTAAAAAGCATTGCTGCATCATTGGAAAGGGAATTCTCACCTTCATCTGTCCCCATTCATGGTTTGCCTAAAGCAAGAACCAATTACTAACAACCACCACCAGTGGGGTGGCATGCAGTAGATCCATCGAAATTAATGAATGTGACTCAGGTCCATTAATTTCAGTGGTTCTACTCTGAATACTTGGTGGAATAGCAACTCATGTCTCTTGCTTTCCTTCCCTCTAATATGTGTGATGCTTGTTAGAATCCAATACTAAAAATTTATCAAAAATGTATAACTTGCTGTTGAAATGGAATACGCAGGATGAAACAGTTAAATCAGCTATGATTAAGTGGGCGCAAGATATTGGTCATAACATTATGTTTGCTGACTGGGAAAGGTTGTGGACCACCGGCATGAAATTTACGGCGTGTAACGCCTTGAGAGAAAACATTATGAAAATGATCTATAGGTGGTACATGACCCCAGTCAAGCTTGCAAAAATTTACCACTTGTCAGATAACAAATGTTGGAAGTGTAAAGAAAATGAAGGCTCATTCTTTCACCTCTGGTGGACATGCCCAAGGATTAAGGCTTTCTGGGAAATGATATATAATGAAATGAAAAAGATGTTTAAATACACTTTCCAGAAGAAACCAGAGGCCTTTCTCCTGGGTATGGTAAGCCATGTGGTGTTAAAGAAGGACAGAACTTTGTTTTTGTATGCCACAACAGCAGCAAGGATCCTTATTGCAAAGTATTGGAAGACATCAGATCTACCCACTCTGGAAGAATGGCAGATGAAGATGACAGACTACATGGGACTCGCAGAGATGACGGGCAGAATCCGAGACCAGGAGAAAGAGACAGTGGAAGAAGATTGGAAGAAATTTAAGAACTATCTTAATAAATATTACAAGATTAAAGAATGTTAGATTGACATGGACTTAAAAATATTGGTTTTCAGAGACATTAGAGTAAGAAAAGGAATGGAATTAGTAAAAAACTTTTGGGAAATAAGGGAATGGAGTTGCTGATAGGATAATGAAACTAGAATACAAAACGGTGAGGTATGAGGAAGTCGGGGAAATAAGGTTGAGAAAATAAGTTTTGAAATTATACTTGTTGTTTTTTGTTTGTGTTTGTTTTCATTGTAGTTGTTTTGTATTTGTATGTTCTTATTGGAAAATTTAATAAATATTATTAAAAAAAAATATGTGTGATGCTGTGCTGGTTTTGGAATTTCTTGCTGTTTAAGGAAGATGGGAGCACACGACAACACTGCACATTTATAACCCACAGACTCTAAGCACCTAGTACTTACCAAGGAAACTCACGGCAGCACATATTAGATTACGAAGCAGTTTCATTCCCATCCATTTTGTAGCTCAGCCCAGACCTTCTTAGCTACAGACTGCCATCAGACACTGCCTTCTCTGGATCTAATCTCATTCTTTTAGTCTTCACAAAACACAAATCAAGTATTCTCACCGCATTGTGGGCTGTGGAAACGTCAGTCCAATGTATTTCAGTTCTGTCCTCCCCAGTTTTTGCCCTGGGGGCCGTTTGCAGGGGACCTGGAAAGAGGAAGCTAGTGTCAGTGGCAGAGATGAAGGGTGATGATCAATCCATGTAAAGTAAAAGCAGACTTTTTGCCAGGGAGGGGCAGAAGGCATGGTCTGTTTTATTAGCAAAGCCCTGCTAAATGTGCAGATTGTGGAAGCATGTACCTTGTTATTGGCTCACTAAGTATGTTGTCTGCTTCTCTTTCCCACTGCTGTTTTCGAGCACCTCTGACCCTGGCACTGCCAGGCCCCATCAAAAATAATGAAGCTTGACAAATGCAGCTTTAAATCTTATGGCTTTTCTCCTCCAGCCTACTATGCTGCTCCTGCTTGCCTGTTGTTGTCATCATTAGGCGTCTGATACAAACTAAAGTGGTGGTTAGATTTGATTTACAAAATGGAAAAAAAAAATCAGTTTAATTATCAGTTTAATTATCAGTTTAATTATCAGTATATAAATTTGTAATATGGCATTGAGGCTTCCCCCCCAAAAAACAACAACACACACACACACACACAACCCAACACATTCACTGGCTGGGGATGAGGTTGTGCTCTTATCTAGAAGTAATCAGACATAATACAAAAAAAGAGCAGAGATGTGAATTCATTTTTTTTTAATGCTATGCTTGCCATCAATGGGAAGGTCAGATATTTATCCAGCTATATGCATGACTGGTGCCAGAAATATTGATGCTAACTCAAAACTTATTTATTTATTTATTTATTTGATTCTGCTTATTTGTTTAAATTGTTTTTCAAGCTCTAAACAAGAGAGTCCTTAGCAGATGCTCTCTGAGAGCTGGATATGTATTTTAAGGCAGAATCTAGCTTCGCACTATTCAAAACATTTTGTTATCCTAAAAAAAAAATTGGTAAATTGCTAAGTGAACTACCTACTGTACTCTTGTGCTACTGAGAAAGGATTCCAGAGTAGAATCAAACACTCATTGTATCTGAAAGATCTCCTTTTGCATCTGAATGTGAGACAACAGGACATTTTTTGCTCAGTCTTACTATGTCTGAAAAAGAAACTATCTGCTTATCATAGAATTGTTTAAATAAGCAAATGTTGTGTGGTAGGAGAAATAAATGAAGTTTTATTTGGGTCACTATAGATTAAAGGTAAGGTGAACATTTGCTTTAAGCTCTTTCTAAGTTTATGGGACTATTTAAGACCTGGCGGAATAAGATTATCCACTGTTCAGGTAAGCATTCATCACACCCCATAATCCTTTTAATTAGTGCCTTAAAATTTCAGACCTCCATACAAAATGCAGCTGTTATTTTTCCCTATGTTTAAGCTTTGTTTGTTTAAAAAACCTTATTTTTACAACTAAACAACCAGGGATACTGCAGTAATCCACGAGTTTTCATTTCTGACATTGATGTTGTAGATCCACTGAGTGAGCAAGTATCTGTTTAGTTTAGTTTTCATAAAGGTGATAAAAACAATTATTTAGAAGTTTTCTGGATGCATAAACTCATGTCCACACTCCTCGGAGAAACCAATTATTTGTGCCTGGATGCTTTGCACAAACTGGCAGATTTGTGTGCAAGGGACACAAAGAACAGATATCACTGATGCCGAGAAGCCTTACTCTAACTCTATAGTATGATTATAAAAAGTTATTTCACCATGGAAATGGATTCCACTTCAAGCTTGTCAGTTTCTTTGGTGTTGTTTGCAGCTTTTGCAACAGGTCTTGATAGTACATAGTGTGTTCTGTGTTACATCTTGCATTTCTTTGGAGAGTTGTACATGGAGGGGGCAGAGAGCACAGTCACTGCCAACATTCCCCCCCCCTCACCTCTCCACCAAGGCTATATATATATATTTCTTCAGAGTAGAACTTAAATAGAGGTTCGAGGCTTTGGGGTGGAGGCAGTTTGTCTGTTTCCACAGGGGGTTGAGTAAATAAATCAATAACAATGGGTTTTCCAGGGCATAGAGGATGAAGAGACTTTTTTAATTGAGAGAGAGAAAACGCATTTCCTTTTTTTTTTTTTTTTTTTTGGAGGGGAAATAAAGGCATGTGTAAAACTTGTTCAGAAACCTCAAAATTCTGTGGTGTTTCCTGGAATATCTGGCACTGTTAGTGGAATTTCAAGCACCGCACCATCAGCTCAGCTGAGAGACAAGCTCCTTCTGACCTGTCCTTCTCCAAATCTGTTTTCATCTCAAATGATCTTTGTACCTTTAAGAACTGGTGTCTGTTTGCTTCCCACCCACCCCTATCCTTTTTATTTTATGTTAAAGTTTTTTTTTTTTTTGCTTTGTTTTTTTAGATTGTAAGTATAAGGACTCCCTTCTAAGCTGAAGAGGGAGTAGAATGTTATAAATAAATGAATGAATGAATGAATGAATGAATGAATGAGTTTCTGTACAGATCTGATACTATATCTGGGATGATAAGGGCAGCCTGCTGCACAGTGACCTTGAAGGTGAGACACCACATGGAATTTCCCCTCCCATGTCTCGCTTCTAAGACACCATTGGGGGTTATGGAAATGGCAGATAGATGATATCAGAATACTCAGTGAGAAGCAGGGAAGAGCTTGCTGAATGAAAGACGGGGAGAGGAAAGGAAAGCTCCCAGGTGAGAGCTAGGAGGCTCTGTCATTTTGTGTGTGTGGTTTGGATTAAAAACTACTTTCAGCAGAGAGAAGATTCAGTAACGGTGCAACTGTTGTTGTTGTTTTTGTATTTTGGGGACCCTGGTACCAATTTTCTCCTCCCTTATCTCCTATGTTGTTGCTCTTACAATAATATGTATTTTCTGAGAATCTGTATTCAATTATGTCTTTCTTATTATTATAATTGTGTTTCTATAACTGTTTCCCCCCATAAGCAGTTATGGAAGCTGTTTCCTTAATGCAATAAGATAAAAGAAACAAATCTAAATAAAATCAAAAACAGAAAAAGGGAGCTCTTAACTCTTGTCACCCACAGAAAGTGTGGAGCCTCCCAGCTCTCATCTGGGAGCTTTCCTTTCTTCTCCCAGTCTCTCACCTTGGAAGATCTTTACTTCCCTGCTTCTCACTCGACATAGTGCTTATATATAACTTGTTTTTATTTTTATATTGTATAGATATTATGTCATTTATTGACATTTGTGTTGTGTTGTGTCGCAAACTGCCCTGTGGTTTTTTGATGAAGGGTGGCATATAATTTCTTTTTTTTTTAGTATCAATAATAATAATAATAATAAAATAATTATAATTATAATAAATAAAGTAAAACAAGTTTTACACATCTTCAAACAACTCTCAATTAGATAATCTAGACATGAATTTAAACACTTCATATCACTGGCTTTACAGACATTTTAATGGATAGCTACCATTGCACAAAACATTGGAAAAGTTTGGCAATTCATTTGCATTTAAATTAGCATGTGGAATCGAAATCATGAAGAAAAATTCTGTGTCACACAAATAACAACAACAAAAAGTGGGGAGGTGATTGAATTCCTTCCTAAAACGATTGGAATGTAGGTTGGGCCAGTTAAGAACTAAGAGAAGAATAGATATTCAGCTCTTGCCCATATTAGGAAATGCATCCTTGATATCAGTTTCACCATTGTGTCAGTAAGAGTTCTGCTACGAAAATAAACACCAGTGACTTCTGCATGTGATGAAATACATTTGCAAGTGTTTATCCATTGCATCCCTTTTAGTAGTCTATGAAAACATCCCCAAGAGATTACCATTCATTTCTCACTGCACTTAAATGTGGTACTGAGTCATATTGTTGGAAATGGAAGTCATTTGCTCACATGAACATCTTTTTTCATGGGCTCTCTAGAACTGGAAGCCTTCAGAAATGTTTGGATGGGTTATTCATAAGCCTCCCCTGTTTCCTCAGTGGGAGTCTTCCTTCTGCTATATCAGAGAGCCTGTTAACCACCTCTTTTTTCTGTGGGGTGGAATGAAGTAGAGAATACCTTAATTCTGCCCAGAGGCAAGCAGAACTCTAAAAGCTGATGGTAGCATCGGGGGTCCGGCCAAGACGGATCACAAATTTAATGAAAAGCTTAATAAAACATGTGAACAGAAAAGGCAGTAGGAAAAAGTTTGTCAGCATAGTCTATACATATTAAGTGGCCTATAACATTGAAATAAACTGTAGGAAGGAAGGCAGACCTGAAAGATGCTTAAGTTAGGTTTCAAGGGACTTCAGCAAGTTACATCAAGTGAACAAAAATGATGAGAAGGACAAAACTAAAAAGGGCTATGTTGATTGTAATGGAAATTAGATATTACAAGTTTGATTTGGAATTTATGAATTTTAACACAGAAGAAAATAAGAGATAAATGGGAGTTATTAAACAGCAGTTAAATGGAAAGAGTTAAAAAAATATCCACAGTATCATTATGGGTATACCTTGGGGAAGAGGCATATCTCAGTGGGACAGCATATGCCCCCAAGTCCGTCCCTGGAAACTTGAGGTGGGACTGGGAAAAACTCCTGTAGGAAACCCTAGAGTGTCATTGGCAGTAGAGAATTCTGAACTCGATGGACCAAAGGGCTGACTTAGTATAAGGCACCTTTCTATGGAAAGATAAATTATACCTTAGAACTTGAGGTGGGTATCTTACAAACTGAACTGTGGATCCATAAGTCATATCAGTACATAATGAGCACCGTATTTTTCGCTCTATAAGACGCACTTTTTCCCCTTCAAAAATTAAGGGGAAATGTGTGTGCGTCTTAGGGAGCGAATGCAGGCTCCTTGGCTTCAGCGATAGCAATGCGAAGTGTCCGAAGCACAGAGGGAGAGCTCCCCCCGCGCTCCGGAGGCTTCGCGTTGCTTTCGCTGAAGCCGCCTGAAGCCCCCAGAGTGCAGTGGGAACTTGGTGATGTACATGCAAATATAGACTGAGCAGAATATCACACAGCTTGATCGAGTCAGGTTCGAGCTGCATTTATTCTAGGAAAATGGGTTTAGAAGTAAAATATTGTGTAAACATTCAGCATAAAACTGTATCATCACCCCACGCATCATCAACATGCAATTTTTGGTGCTCTGTTGTGAAAAATGATCATATTGGACTGGAATAAGGCTGGGCCTACCCAAATTGTGAGCCAACAAGAGAAATGCAAACCATCAGCAACCTCCAGGCTGGCTAGATGCCAGTGTAAAATTACCCTTCAGATAGGTACCAACTGTACTTTCTTCTTTCCTTCATAGCACAAAGACAGCACTGAAAGTTGTCAAATGCTTTACTGGGGGATGAATGTTCCTGCAACTCTCTCTCTCTCTCTCTCTCTCTGTGTGTGTGTGTGTGTGTGTGTGTGCGTGTGCGTGTGTTATGTAGCCTAGCTTTTGCCTCCACACCAACCTGCTGGTTCACCACTGTCATCTTTGAAGTTCTCCTCCGGGTGCCTTTGCCGTCTAAACTGTAATAGATGGCAATCAGGGAGAGAAGGACTTTTCTCTGTTTTTAGCTGTTCTTATTTTTTATCTGTAAGCCACCTTGAGTAAGGGAAAAAGTCGGGTATAAAAAAATATATAACGTAAAGGGTGTTTCCTCTGCTTCTTTCCCCAGGGTTTTAGCCTGAATCCAGTGTTGATGCCGTATAGGCACCAGGTGTATTTACTTTCTGGTCTAAACCACTGAGCCTCTTGGGCTTGCCGATTGGAAGGTCGGCAGTTCAAATCCCCACAATTGAGTGAGCTCCCATTCCTCTGTCCAGCTCCTGTCAACCTAGCAGTTTGAAAGCACACCAGTGCAAGTAGATAAACAGGTACTGCTGTGGCAGGAAGCTAAATGGTGTTTCGGTGCACTATGGTTTCCGTCACAGTGTCCCGTTGTGCCAGAAGCAGTTTAGTCATGCTGGCCACATGACCCAGAAAGCTGTCTGTGTACAAACGCCAGCTCCCTTAGCCTGAAAGCGAGATCAGCGCCACAACCCCAGAGTCACCTTTGACTGGACTTAACCATCCAGGGGTCCTTTACCTCTTACCTTTACTATCTGGTGGGTTTTCACTTTGTGTTGCAATCCTTTTTATCATTAAAATATGTTTTTTATTAACTGTAGTTCCTCTATTGTATGTTAAGATCTTGTTGTAAATGTTCTGGATCTTTTTAAAAATAAATAAATGAAGAAATAAGTTTTAAACAAACAGATGCTCAAAAAGAATTCTTACAGAACGTAGATTGGGATAAATAGCTAAGTGATATCATGAAGACGGCATGGAGTGAGCAGTATTTTTGGCATGCTGATCAGTAGTTCAACATATGCTCTGGCATATCGCAAACATGTGGTGAGGGTTTAACTCTCTGTCTTGTAGCCTAATCCAGATTTCATAGGTTTAAGCTCAAATGCAGTAAAGTGCAAACTCCTGGCATGCGTACTGCACATTCACATGACACTTTACAGTAATCAGAAAAATAATAATTCTTCAGTGGTTTCAGCATCCAAGGTTGGGTGTTTCATTGCACCATTCTGAGCTCTTCATCTAAATCTATGCAAAATCAAACCACTTCAATTTTGCCTTGTCTTGATATCTATTTGAAGCCTTTTTATTGCCTCTGGTGTTTTTAATTTGTTGCTAGTTTTAGTCTGTTTGATCTTTGTTACATGTTCTGTGTTACTGTTTTTTTGCAAGAATCTCTGAATCTGTTTTTAAAGTATTTTGTAAATCGCTCTAAGAATTCCATTACAATAATTGGAAATGCAATTAAATGAGCAATTAGATATTATAGGTATTCTACAGTCACACAGGTTTTGAAATAAGTGGAAACAATTCTTTCAGTGGGTTTTTGTTTTGTGTGAGCCCCAAAGATGTGGGAGGTTAGAAATTGAAATAAATAAACATTACTCATCTAAAGCATATCAGATCACTTTGAACCGCCAAGCATAAAATTTAGTGGTAAGTGAAAATCATTTCCCCCTATACCACCCTTAAGTAATAATGCACACATTTTGCCATAATAAACACAGCAGTTGGCATTCAGCACCAAATGCTTATGTTTGAAAATAAATGGTAATAGTCTGGCCTGCAGGTCTGATGGCAACAGATTGATTTGATTGTTAGACTTATTCATTAATATATGCTGTACTAGTGTTTGTCACACAATCCGTGTACCTTAAAGTCTGATGCCAATTATTTTCACTGCCAAGTTGTCAGTTGGCAGCCTGCTTTTACTTGTGCAATTTTCCCTGAAGACTATGAAACCAAATGATGCACAACGAACGGAAGACATGTTTTATTTAGAATGATTATTTCAGGTGTTTCTCTCTGAAAATGATTCTCTGTGAAGCTGTACTGTAGGCATGACAGTTGTGTATATGTGAATGGAAGTTGGTTCTCTTGTTTCATTCTGATGAAAGGTTCTGTTCTAGAGTCGGTTGGTGTATTTGTCATATAACTTTTCTCCCCAGAATGCTGTTGCTCTAGAGAGGATCTCCAGAAATTGCCTGCCACTGGTATAAGGCCTTGCAATGGATAACAATTGCAACTCCACTGATTACTTGTTTTCACATTAATATTTATTTAATTTGAATTGCCTCTCTTCAATGTTGAAGTCTACTTCCAATAAAGAAAAAATAAAAGACGATTTCATCCCCACCCTAACAAAATCACAAAGAGTAATCGGATATAAATGGTGAACTCCCGGCAGCAGTACGCTTTACATCTTCCCTGAAGAGCAATACAGGTTTGAACTCATTTGATGAGACTGTTTGATAACTTGGAAGCAGTTGCGTGTCGAGGTCCCCAATACACCCAAAAGGAAAACACAATTGACACTTAATTTTTGTTTATTTTTTTGGCATAATTTTGGCCACAACTTTATTCAAATACAGCAATGTGAGTGGTTGCTTAGGCATTGGTAGCACTAACTGCCCCTGCATGGGGACAGCTCTGACATTCGCACCCCCCACGAAGTCAGGAAGGGTAAGTCACCTGGGGAGAGAGACGGGACTGGGAACCACGCCTCACCTCTCCCCAGCATGCTCCCAGGGGCTTGCGTGGCCCTAGCCCCTTGCCAGGGGGTTTCAGACAAAAGCATGGGGGAGCCCCTGGGTTCCTTTAACGGTAAAACCCTTCAGCAGCAGCAGCATTTTGGAGGGGCAGGCACAGCCGAATCCATACCCCTCCACCAGCAGCAGCATTTGGGGGGGCAGGCACAGCCGAATCCATACCCCCCCCAGCAACCAATTCCAGACCAATGCCTAACCGCAAACCTTACAAGTTGTGACGATTTGCTACGCGGTAGGCGAAAACCAAGTGGCACACACTAATCAGCCAAATGGCAAAATTCCTACCGGACCCCTGCCCCAAAGCAGACGACCCCATGACAGGCAATAGCAAGGTCAAGCAAACAGCCTAACATTAGGGAAGGGAGGGCGGGTGATCCGAAGCACACAGCGAAAGAGGACGTCCGTTGCTGCGTGCCTTGTATTTAACAAATAGGGCTGTCAATCACTAAATGGCAACATGTAATTTTCCCCAGTAACAACCCGCCCCTGCTTACGAGTTGGCCAAACCATCTGCCCAGAAACAGCAAGGTGTCTTGGAATCCCCAACCGCAACACGTGCTCTCCGTGATGGAGAACACGCTTTCTGGGGAACACCCTGCACTTTGCCACTGATGTCCACCTCTTACATAGTGTAGACACATAAAGCAGGTCCTGCTGTTGTTATTATTATTATTATTACAGTCATACCTTGGAAGTCAAAGGGAATCCATTCCGGAAGTCCATACGACTTCCAACACGTTCAGAAACCAAAGTGTGGCTTCTGATTGGCTGTGGAAACCCTGTTGGACATTTGGCTTCCAAAAATAGTTCGCAAACTGAAACAGTCACTTCCCGGTTTTGCGGTGTTTGGGAGCCAAAAGGTTTGAGAACTAAGCTGTCCTAAAACCAAGGTACGACTGTATTTATTAAATTTGTATACCGTCCTCCTTCCATAGATCTCAGAGCGGTTCACAATGTAAAATTCAATATAGAAACACAAAATGCATGATGGAACAAAATCACACACATGAATAAACCTTCCAATCCCCTCCCATAAACACATTTAAATGGGGTATAAAATATTTATCAGCCAAAGGACAGACAGACAGTAACAACTTACAGCAAAAGTAACAAAGGGTCTTTCCAGCAATGTGTCCTCCTTGCACCATTCCAACATAGATTAGGTTCTAGCCAAGGAACAGGGACCAAGGCAAACTTGCTACAAACACCAGAGTATTTAAACTTTATATTGTGTTGAGTCACTCTCTGACTGATTCACTCACATGTTTGCTGGCTCACACTTAACCAGCTGCCAGTGTTAGACAAGCACACCTATGTTAAACCTTTCTTGTCCTTTTTGTCTGCATGCCTAACATGCACTAACATAAAAGTCCTCTTATTTCCCCCATATTGTCATTGCCCTAAATTCATTGTCTCAGTGGATACAGAAAGTGTAAGCACTTGCAATAAGAATGCCAAGTCTTATAATTTATTGAATTGAACAGCATGCATTTGTTTATGGAGAGAGAGAACCAAGTTTTCTGCCAAGAATAAATTAGTTTTATGTTGAAACTATAGCCCTCTGCTGAACTATAGGAATTGTTTATACAAAAGTTCCTGATCTCCATATAATTAATTATTTTATTGATTTCTATGGTTCTCCTTAATTTACTTCAAAGAGGATAATAACTGTATTACCCTAATCCACATCAGCAAGAAATCAAAAGTTAAGAGCAGTTTCATTTGTGATCATGTTGCAGGAGGAGGATTGAACTAAATGAATTTATTTCAAAAGTTGCTTTTTTCATGGTAGCAGTCATAAAATTCAAACTAATTTGTATTTTTTGTATGCAGTAGATTCTTTTTTTAAAAAAAAAAATCAACTTACAAAGAAATAAAAAGAATTGATGAAATTATAGCACACCATATTAGGAATTATATAAGCCACAGTATATAACACGATACAATGAATTTTTTTTATTCTGATTCATTTGTAATGGAACATAAATACTGAAATACAAATCAAATTTGCTCTGTAACTTGTGTGAATAACTAAAAGAATGAATTTGTAGTTTCTGTTGACTATGTCTGGACCAATTTCGTAAGCTGATGGCACAAATGAAAAAGACAAATATCACTCCTGTCAAACTGCATGAGCTGTATACTTCACAGCACAGCACAATTTAACCTATTCTTTTGGCAAATAACCTGACCAAAAGGTTTACTTTTCACACTGCAAAAACTGAAACTCCTGAATGTCACTGGCAAAGGACAGGAAGCTTCATAAATAGGAGCAAACAGAAAGAATGGCTGGTTTCAAGAGAGCTCCTCTGTGCAAAAAAACTCACTTCCATCCCTCATACATATCAATATTCATTTTCCTCTCTCTCATCTCTTTTTCAGAGAATTTGAACTGCTGAAAAAAAAATCCCTTGCAAATAAAGGTGACTTTCCCCCCCTTTAATATACCCTGCTACTAACATTCACCCAAGCAGGTGGTTATCCTCCAAAGCAAAATATAAAGTGCAAACCAGCCCTATATCAGTGTTTTGTCTTCAACTGTAGGCAGCAGTGTGCATGGAAATCTCCATTAACATGTATGGAAAAAGGGGGGAACATAGTTATATGTAAAGCATAGAAATTATCGAGTAGAGAAATCACTCTTCCATACAAATTCAATCTGTTCTGCAACTACAGTGGTACCTCGCAAGACGAAATTAATCCGTTCCGCGAGTCTCTTCGTCTAGAGGTTTTTCGTCTTGCGAAGCAAGCCCATTGACGGCTTAGCGGATTAGTGCTATTAGCGGCTTAGCAGCTTTTAGCAGCTTATCGGCTTAGCGGATCAGCTGATAAGCGGCTTAGCGGCTTAGAAAGGGGGGGGGAGAAAAAAACCTGCAGGAACTCGCAAGACATTTTCGTCTTGCGAAGCAAGCCCATAGGGAAATTCGTTTTGCGAAGCACCTCCAAAACGGAAAACCCTTTCGTCTAGCAGGTTTTCCGTCTTGCGAGGCATTCATCTTGCGGGGCACCACTGTACTGATAATACCAGAGTACTGTCTCCTTTCTTTCAGGTCATCCTAGTCAGAGTGCACTAAAGCAAACCCATAGTCATGTCCATGTAGATTTGTAACACTCTTCTATTTACCACTCTATCTGACATGCAGTTAGCTGACCCCATTGATGATTATCTAGTCTAACTTCATGTTTTCCAAAGTGACAGACAGATGCTTCCAGGAAGCCCACCATCAGAATGTGAAAACAACAGTGGTCTCCAGCTGTAGCTATACTACAGGGCTGGTCAATACGGTGCACTCCAGATGTTGTTGGCTGTAAGTCCTGGAAGACCTGCTCCCTGCCTTGCAGGCCCTTTCCACCCAGCCTGGGAGGGCACTGCCTAGACTGACTCCAGCTACAAAAGCTGAGACTTCTGAACAGATTCTTGGGCTGGTGTATTGTTTTGTGAGGGATTGTTGGCAGGGGTTATTGCTGTTGCTGCTGGGTTTTATTTTTGGGGTGTCTTTATTTTAGAACTTCTTGTGATTTATATGAAAATTGTTCAGTTTGAATGTGTATTTTTTAATGCTTTATTAATTGTTTATGACTACTTTTGTTATGTTGCAGTTGTGTATTCTTTCCATGTTGTAAGTGGCCTTGAGCATGGTTTGAGCTATGGAAAGGTGGCATACAAGTAAAATTATGCATCAACCCCCAAACAGCACGGCCTATAACCAGGGCTGATGGAAGCTCAAGTCCGGAACAACTGGAAGACATAAGAGTTGTGGAAGGCTGCTCTAACATATGTGGTTGAAAGTGCTGCTCCCTGTTAGTTCCCCTATTGTGGAATGCCCACCCCTGTGAGGAACATCTGGTGCCAAATTTATTTTTTATTTCAGTGCCAGACTAAGACCTGGTTGCTCTCTCAGGCATTTATTATGTAGCTGAATATTTCATTCCGAGAGAACAAGTCATTCTATTGTTGTAAGGGGTTGTGTGTGTGTGTGTGCGCGCCACGCACCCACGCATGCGCTTTCATCTCTTCTGATTGCTAATGAAATCATTGTTACTAATTGATTTTTTGTGTACTCTGCCTTGAGTTCAATATGATATACAGTGGTACCTCGGGTTAAGAACTTAATTTGTACCAGAGGTCTGTTCTTAACCCGAGGTACCACTATAGATAGATAGATGATAGATAGATAGATAGATAGATAGATAGATAGATAGATAGATGACTACCCAGCACATTTTTGGGGGTCATATGCGTGATCTCTTGCTATGTCTGACTTTATTGCATATTGGCTTTGGTAGATTTATTTTTCCATCAGCATCATTGTACTTCATAGAAAAGAAACTGTCATATCCTCAAAGGGAAGAGAAAAGCCCAACAACAAACCTATTTTCCAATAGGAGGAAGTCAACGTTCATTCTTTCTACATCACCATTGAATCTTTGATTTGTGTACACAGTCGTCCATAAAATAGCATTATAGAAGGAAATGCGATGGGTTCCAAGAAGTGAATAGCAAAGCTATATGCAAAGGTAATCAGCAGTAAGTAATATATTCTTTGCCATCAAAACACCAGTCACAGAAGCTTCTGCTTATGCAAGCAGGAACTTATCTCTCTGATGGCAATGGTGATTGCCTTCCCAAAGGAAGGTGCAAGATATTACAGAATGAAAGTTAACATATTTTATGGATAGTAAGCGTTGCAAGATGAGTTCAATTGAGCAGTTACCCTTCAGACTTAGGAAAACAAAGATTATTGAAACATTTCAGTGTTAAATTGTGATTCCAAAATGAAGTTATTAGAGAGCAAATGAGCTGTATTTGTGGCATGTGGATTTTGATTAAAATTCTTAAACTATATTAATTAAATACTGTGATGACATAACTGAAAAGCCTTGCCTTGGCAGAAGAGACACCAGGCCTCAATGCAGAAAAACTGGTGGTTACAGGATTAAAAATAGCTCTTGACGTTGGTAAAATCAAATCAGATATCTGTTATAGTACCAAACCAGCATGATGTAAATGAAAAATCAATTGAAAACATTAAATCATTATTATTTTTTTCCAAATTTTACTCACATTGCATTTACATTATTATTTTTTAAAGCCCCAATCGGCTATTTGTGATTTGCAGAAATAAGACATCCTGTTCAATAATTCAAGGATTTCCTTAAATCTAACATCAATTTTGATCTAATTTCTGCATGACGGACTCTGTACAATAAGACATGTGTGACAGACTCAACTTCTCTAGTCTCACAAGGATTGAAGAAGAGAAGAAGAGTTTGGATTTGATATCCCGCCTTTCACTCCCCTTCAGGAGTCTCAAAGCGGCTAACATTCTCCTTTCCCTTCCTCCCCCACAACAAACACTCTGTGAGGTGAGTGGGGCTGAGAGACTTCCAAGAAGTGTGACTAGCCCAAGGTCACCCAGCAGCTGCATGTGGAGGAGCGAAGACTTGAACCCGGTTCCCCAGATTACAAGACTACTGCTCTTAACCACTACACCACACTGGCTCTCACCATTGAATTCTTCCTTGCAATACTACAGAAGATAAAACCTTGAACTTCTGTCATAATGTTAAGTCTCTAAAGGCTTGCCCACATTTTCCTTTTGCCTTGCATCTTCTAGGCACAGGTCCGCATTTTTCCGTTCTGTGCCTGATTGCTTCCCACCCCCACCCCCGCCACTTTCTCCAGGAAAATCTGATCTTTATGGCTGAATTGGAGCAAATTACAATTTAGATTTGCAGGAGATTTCCATTTGCTCTGATTCAGTGGTAAAGAATGGGTTTTCTTGGGGAAAGCGGCAGAGCAAAGAGAAAGAAAAACTGCTCAAACAGGGAGCTTTAAAACACAGACCTGTGGCTTGAAATACGGAGCAAAGGTAAGCACTTATGAATCCTAACAAGAAATATCTCAATCTCAAACCTTTATTGGCATATAGACAAAATTCTGAAAGGTTCAGTACAATAAAATCACTCAGCAAAATAGGCAGCAAGGAATATTTCATATTTCTACATATATATTTTTTCATTTTCATTTCTTAATTGGTATTCATATCTATAAATAAATATATTACTTCCTAGAGACTGCATGCTTTAAAGTCTACATCCATAGCTCTCTGAATGATTTTTTTCTGTTTATCTGCTTAGCCCTCATCATTGGGACCGGGGGCAGGGAGGCAGATCTAGTATATATCTTAGGCCTAAACAATTTCATCCATGCAGAAACATATATATATATATATATTTTACATAGGTGACCAAAGAACCCTGTGATCTGAAAACAATATAGCCAAATCCAAAAGTTCAAGGCACTCAGACAGAATCTTTCTATAAATCACTTTGAGTTACTTTTGTGAAAACAAATAATAATTAGTACTACTGTATAATGAATAATAATAATATACTACCAAGGTCACTACAAAATGAATAAAAGCAGAGGTATTTCATACCCTTTACACACTACTCTCGTGGTTAAAATTGAATCACAAAAGTGTCGCGCTTGTCTGCCTGCATTTCAGCTTGGCTATAAAAATTCCAGATTGAAAACAGAAGTCTGCTATCAATGACCAATGTCTCCAACCCTGCCCATAACATATTCATTTCAAAAAGCCTTTGGATTTGAGTGCTTTCTGCAAGATGGGACAAGTGGAAACCATGATCTATGGCTGATTGGCCTGATCTAATGCCAATTTGTTCATCTTCCAGAATGTTTACTTCATCCATTCCAAAACTTGATTCCATAAAAGCCTAGCATAATTTTTGCCAGTTACAGAAATAAGACTAATTGAACATAACAGGATATGCTGACCCATTGGATCAGATTGATCATTGAAAATCTTGTTAATTACTGTCAAGGTCATGGCACCAAGGGAATTGGCATCTCAATAGTGAGTTCTACACAGAGACACATATGCAAGCACACCATATTTACTGTTCAGAAGTGGGGTGGGGTACCTGTGGACATCCAAATATTGTTGGCTTTTAACTCCAGTAAACCCCAGGGGCTAATGGTAAGGGATTATGGGAACTGTAGTCCAGCATTGTCTAGAATGTCAAAGGTTTTCCATCATTGTTTCAGATTGACTCACAATATAAGTTAGATAGAAGTTGGTGCTGTTGTATCTTAAGTTTCTGTGTCATTGATTTAAGTTGTAGGTAGACACAATCTTTATTAGTTGTCCTTCATATACAGCTTGTGTATGTGTAGCAGACATAACATCTAGACTTGCTGTAAAGTAAGGTAGAGTTAGAAGGTACCAAACTGCAAATTTGAAACACATTAGAGAAATAGTCCCACTCTATTCTGTCTTGGCTAGTCCACACCTGGAATACTGTGTCCAGTTCTGGGCACCACAATTTAAGAAGGATCTTGACAAGCTGGAATGTGTTCAGGAGAGTGAGACCAAGATGATAAAGGGTGTGGAAACAATATCTTACAAGGAACAGTGAAGGGAGTTGGGTATGTTTAGCCTGGTGAAGAGGAGACTGAGAGGAGATGCCCCTCAGAATCCCTCTCACCTTTACAATTCAGAAAACAAGTGTTCTACCACTAAACTAGAGTCCCTCCCCTATCTTCTGGATGCCTGGCAGTATTTTTCTGGCATGCTTAAAATAGGGGTGTGCATGGCCCCCTAAATCCACCTTGTATCCATAGCTGTCGTTTTTGAAAAATGTCCTCAGTCTACTTTAATTTGTGATTCAGGTAACAAGCTGTACTCTATAAAATAAAGCTCTGTATTCCCCTTAAGGGAAATCTAAAATCTAAAAAATGCTGTAACCCTTTTCCCTTAAGGCAGAAGCTGGTGAAATTTGCAGGCACATGAAAGCTATAATGCACAGGAGAAAATGGAAAGTGAAGAATATAAAACAGACAGTGAAGCATAAGCCTTTGTGTATGTTTCCATCTGATTTGTGGCACATAGTTGACATCACAACTCTTGAAAACAAGGGATTTGTTCCCAGTACAAGGCAGTTGAAAATTTATAGTTAAAAACAGCCATGTCTTAAAAGAGCTCTTATCACACAAACAGCTTCTCCAAATAGATGTTTTGTAATAAAATATTATTAATTACTGCAGCATAGAAATATTTCCTTTGCATCTTGTTAATAAATTACTATCCAATTTGAACTGATAGTGAAAGGATGTGGAAATATCTTAAATAAACCTCAGTAATTCCCAATGTATAAGTTTCATACCACATTTTTGCAGAGTACTATAAGTTAAGTATACATCATGTAAATTGCATATTGCTCAGCTGATGTTTTGGGGAGCCTGCTTTTTCAGGTTCCTATTGTTATTCATTTTGATGTGCAATATCAGTGGCCTTGATTTCATTGCATTTCATTGCATTTTGCTGATTTTGTTTATCTGTAGATTAATAAGACTAAAGACATCAGCTCATTGTCCATTTCATCAATTGAGAGCTTCATTGGCAAGAGTGTCTAATAAACATTGACTTAACTCATCCAGATTCCACACCTTTCCAGTCACTGCTTTCCTGATGATAGACATTCCACTTCAGCAGGCATTTTTTTCAGTGTCCATGACATTAACTTATTAATACTGATAAACATTTTAATTTATGTAGTGGACTACTTTCAGCCAGATGTTGAAGCAGTTTTACTAAAGCAGAGTTTTAGCTACCTTCCAAAACTCAGTGAAGAGAGAAACTGAGACCTATTGAGACTCAAATAGATCAACTGTTTATAGGTGTAATTAAATGAGAGTTTATTTTCCCTACATTCATTCTTCAATTCGTCAAGGACAGTTTGAAGAATTGGCCTATTTATTATTTTTATACCATCTAGGATCTTAGAGTGGCATACATTATCCCATTTTATTAGAGTGGCATACATTATCCCAATAAGTTGAGAGATAAGTGACTAGCCCAAGGTCACACAGTGAGCTTCTTAGTGGATGAGTGCAGATATGTATGTGTTCAAAGACCAACATTCACTGTACCTTACTGTCTTCCTCCTGTACATCTAAATTTTGATTAAAAAGGTTGGCAGAAAATGTCCCTAAGAATGTCTCATTAGTGTTGCCTAAATTCCCTTTCCTTCCCTCAGAATTGCGTAGGTGTATCTCCCATGTAGGAATGTCCAAATTTACCATGAATAGTCACTTTTGTGAAAATTCAGTAGCAACACTAGTTCCAGATTATATCAGCTTTGCCCAGTGCACAGTGGGTTTGTTCATGTAGTGTTGACAAGAATCAGCCACCACACACAGAATTGTCCTGCACTGGTGTCTTTGTGGGTCCTATTAGGAATGCATGAAATTTTGCTCATCTTAAATTTTCGCTTCTCCCCAAATTTCCAGGATATTTTCCTTATCCAGGAACCTTCAAATGCACTTTGAAGTATTGGGAAGCAGATGACTCTTACAGGATATGTTTTATTTCAGTCCGATGGCCTATTTGTCCTAAGCATTATATATGCCTCTCTTTTTACCTCCAACAGTTCGTTTCAGTGCATTTGTGCACCTCAAGAGAGAGGTAAAAGGAACGTAGGATAAAAGAGTATCTGATTAACATACACTCTTCAGGGAAATCTTGGACCATCCTAACATAGCTCTCATGCCTAACTTATCTGTATGACATAAAAGGCAGCGTGACGGAGGGGACTCCTTCCTCTCTCTGCCTTTTTTTTTTAATGAATCATTTTTGTTTTAATTTTAGTACCCACTGGACTTGAATTGACATGAAAAAAATGAAATTGGGGGAACTTAAAAGTCTTCAAAGAGGGTTTTTGTGGATATTTTTGGTTTCCATTAACTTTCAGTCTATCTTCCTACATTGTTTCTCCTGAGGCATGACAGCTTCTTGACTCTTTACCAAACCTTCATGTAACAGTGCATGTTTTGTTATTTTTTAAAAAAGAAAAAGTGTTTAGTTTAGCAAGAGAATAAGCAAAAAGTATTAAGCAAAATACAGGAAACTTGCTTATTTAACAAATGCACTTGAACCTTTAGGCACGTTGCCCAAAAAATAAATATAAATAATTAAGAATTATGCAAAAATGAGAGACACTTGGGGGGAGGATAAGGAAATGGTGTGAAAATAGCATGCGTGGGGGGAAACGGGGAAGAGGCAGTTCGAGACAGTGATTGGAAAAGGCCTGAGAGTTTTGCAGAGGGATTTGGAGAGCCAACAGATGGGGTTGGAATGCAGAGGTGGTGGTTGACAGAGCTTCAGACGGAAGAATGACCCTAAAATGCAGGGCATGATGATGATCATCATCATCAGCTACTGAGAAACCAAAAAAGTGGAGGGTGATTACCACGCTGGAAGTTGACTGTCCTGGACTGCTTGAGATGTGGTATGTCTGTGTGCTGTGGCATACAGATTTGGCTGGAACAAGCGCAACATCTGTGTCATCAAGGTTTTTGAGAAGGAGAACTGTGGGGCTGTGGTAGCAAGTGCCCCACTAACAGCATGTGACCAGCCAGGAGTGGGATAAGGCTTAGGTGGAGACAGAAAAGGCACTGAACTTGTGGCAGGGAGACATGAACTGGAAGTGTGTTCCTGTGGATGGCAGCATCTTGCACGAAAAGGCTCTGAGCCTCCATGACCACTTCAGACCTTCCAACACAGATGAGGACCAGCCTGCCAAGGAATTTAAAACCAGCCCAGCTTGGCTTAACAGCTTTAAGACCTGCTTCAACCTGAAGAACGTCTGGACAGCAGGGGAGGCTGTATCTGCCGACAAAGAGGCTGCAAAAATGTATCCTGTGCAATTAAAGTGGCTGCTGGATGACAAGGCGTATCTTCATGAACAAATCGCCAGTGCAGACGAGACATGGTTTTTCTGGAAGAAAATGCCTAAGTGGACTTAAATTGACACAGATGAAAAGCAAGCCCCTGGCTTCAAAGCTGCAAAGGACTGAGTGACTGTGCTGCTCTGCAGCAATGCGGTTAGAGAGTTGCAAGCCAGACTTGCTGTCCAGGTCTCAAAATCCCTGTGGCCCAAAAGGCAATGACAAGAATCTGCATCATGTGTTTTTGCACAAAGGCCTGGGTGACTTCTTTATCGTTTCTGGTCTGGTTCTACAACTGCTTCATTCCAAAGGTGAGGCATTACCTCAAGGAGAAACAACTGAAGTTTAAAGTGATGCTGCTTGTGGACAATGCTCATGAGCATTCTGAGGGACTCCACTTTGCATGCAGTGAGGTAGAGGCTATCTTCCTCCCTCTGCCCCCACAATATGACCTTCCTCATCCAGCCTTTGGATCAAGGTGTGGTTTGCTACTTTAAGTCTGTTTAAACGAAGCTCACTGTGCTGGTCCCGGGGGGCTACCGTGCGGCGTGGGCTGAGGCTGTCCGTCAAGGCTGAAGCGGGGTCCAAGGCAAGGAGTCGGGTGTGTTCAGGAACTCTGGCAGAAGAGCAGGACAGGGTGCCGGCAGGAACAGGTTACCAACAATGTTGCTCTCGCAACCTGGGACTGGGCTGGCTGGCTTTTATCTGCCCTGAGGCATAGGGCAGTCCTGGTCCACAGGTGACTCGCCTCTCCTGGCCTGGAGGCGAGCACTCCTCCTGCGAGAACTTAGTTCCCTCCGCCTCTCTGCCCTGAGCCTCTGCAGCTCAGGAGAGGCTGGAGGGTTACTGGACCCAGAGGCAACCTCACCTTCCCCTGACGGGGCTGAGAGTGGAGCACCTGCAGGCAATGGGTCCTTGGTCACCTCCGGAGCCAGAGCAGATTGAGCTGGTGTCTGCTCCTGAGGATCCGGCACAGGTGAGGGCCCTTCAGGTTCAAGCCCCAGCCCCGGCTCAGCTGGTTCTGGAGGCAGGGACTCCTGTGCAGGCTGGGATTCCTCAGGTTCAACCTCTGAATCCGATTCCCAGGCCATCACACTCACTTTATCCTGGATGATCAACGCAATGGATGCTGATACAGGTCTTGACCTCACAGCATGCTGGAAATCTTTCAACATTGCCCAGTGCGTCACTTCCAGTGGATGCAATCAAGCGTGGAGCAGTGAATGAACACTGTTGGAACTTGTGGAAGGAATGTGTGCACAATTTCAAGGGATTCCCAAGCATTGCCATTGAGATGAAGGACATTGTGCAGATGACTAGGCAAGTGGGTAGTGATGGCTTTGTTGACCTCATCCAGAAAGAAGTGGAAGAGCTAATTGAGGGCCAGCAGGTATTGACTGTTGGAGAGCTGGAGGAAGTGGTCAGATCAAGTTGAGAATGAGAAGATGAGGATGGTGAGCATGAGCCAGCAAGCCATAAAATATGCAAATGATCTGATTGCAGAGCTTGATTGCTCCATGGACCGCCGCATCAAGACTATCCGTGGGATTACAGACACTCTGAAACTCTTAAATGTTTGACGAGCTCAAAAGGCAACAGTAGCAGTTGTGAATCACCATGTTCATCAGAAAGAAAGAAATAATAATAATAATAATAATAATAATAATAATAATAATAATAATAATTTTTATTTATACCCCACCCTCCCCAGCCAAGGCCGGGCTCAGAGCAGTTTACAAGCAATAATAAAAACAAGTTGAATGATTACAACTTAGAAACAAAATTAAAATACAACATTAAAATATTGAAACATTAAAATATTAAAATGTAGCCTCATTGCAGGAGGAGAAGGAAAGGAAAAAAGAAAGGGAGGGAGGGAGGGAATCAAATTGGCTTCAAGCCAAAGGCCAGGTGGAACAACTCTGTCTTACAGGCCCTGCGGAAAGAAATCAGATCCTGCAGGGCCCTGGTCTCATGAGGCAGAGCGTTCCACCAGGCCGGAGCCAGAGTTGAAAAGGCCCTGGCTCTGGTTGAAGCCAATCTAACATCCTTAGGGCCCTGGACCACTAGGGTGTTGCTATTTATGGACCTTGAGGCTCTCCGTGGGGCATACCGGGAGAGGCGGTCCTGTAGGTACCAGCAGATGATGTGCCCATGCAGCCCACCTCTGGATCTGAACCACAGCCAAGCACTTCTTCTGGCTACTGGTCAATTCCCCTGGTCCTCATATCATAGAATCATGGAGCTGTAGAGTTGGAATGGATCCCAATGGTCATCCTATAATGCAGGAATCCTGCCCACAGCCATTCCGGGGTGGGCTGAAACCACCAACCTTCTGTTTAACAGGCAGATGCACTGAAGCATCATCCAGTGAGGGGGACATAGTGTGTGGAATCATAGAACTGTAGAGTTGGAAGGGACCACAAGGGTCATCTAGCCCAACCCCTGCAATGCTGGAATCCTTTGCCCAACATGGGGCCCGAACCCACAACCCTGAGATTAAGAGTCTCACACTCTACCAACTGAGCTAGGAAGACTGAGAGCTGCTGTTGTCCCTCACTGTGTTTTAAACTTTTCTAGTCCCCCACCCAGTTTTCTAGGGGGTGCTCTGGTGTTACATGATTTTGCTCATATGTGTGATGACCAGGACCATAACCCCTGTGTAAGTGAGCTGCATGCACACACTCAAGCTTTATTTATTTTAACCACACTTTCACATTAAACGTTAAGGGATATATCTATCACCCAATGCACAAGGCGTCACATTTACAAGCTATGCAACCACAACCCCTCACCCCAACAAAATATTTTTATCATTGTTTGCATTGTCATATTTGTTTGTCTTGTCAGTGAACATGGTAAAGGGAATAAAAGGTTTATTTTTTAAAAAATAAGAGTGTTGCTTAAGGTGCTTGGAGTGGGAATTCAAGCTTCTTTGCTGACTTGCAAGCTAAGGTGTGAGTGAGCAGAATAATGCAGTGTGCCTTTTTTAACCTCATGGTAATCTTCTTCAGTCACATGCAGATTTAAACCCTTCAGGGATAGGAAGATTTGTACTGCTTCAAGTATAGATCTTTTCCTGGTGGGGGGAAAATGCTAAAAGTCATTTTCAGTTGTGAAGTGAGGTCTTTTTGTTTTTTGTTTTTTTTAGCTGCCCCATATGATAAAACTGTAATTACAGTATTTTCAAAGGTACAAATGCTTAGGCCTGGAAGACTGCTCCCCCACAAACAAACAAAACCAAAGAACAATCAGAGCATGGGCGCAATTTTACAAATATATCCTCCATCCAAAAAAGAGGAAACACATCAAATAAGGGGACACCAGATTTGCATAAAACGTGCCCATGCTAACTTATATGCATAGATGCAAAGTTAGAAATTTTCACAGTAATGTAAATAGCAATTTAATACATCTCACCATGGATGGAAGTTGTGCCTTCTGTCAGGTGCTAACTGCTGATGGACAGCTTCAAGGCCCTGATCTTCCTTCTTATGGCCGTTTATCTGTCCTGTCTTCTGTAAATTAGGACTTATGCCCACCATAATTTTATGCCAAACACCCAGATCAAAAAGTCTGGAAAGTTGTTGTTGTTGTTGTTTTAATAATATTTATTGAACATTTTCAAATATAACAGAAAAAATAAAAAATAAAAATAAAACATCCATTTTATAACCTTATTTTTATTGATATCCTTTCAGGACTTCCCCGCCCCACCCCCTTTTGTATTCCAATTCCTTCAAATAGATTCAACAAGTTCTTACCCCAAATTTTAAACTTATTATGATTAACCCAATGTTAAAAATGTTTTTCCATCCCCTAAAATCGACCCTGCTCCCTTCCACGAGTCCCCCTCTTTAATATGCAGAACAGGTTAAAATAAAAAAAGATAGAAAAAGAAATAAAATATAGTTTAACACCCTTTGGATTCCAATATCCCCCTCCCCTTTCCCGGTTGCGTTCCCCAGTGTCCATCCCTGCTGTCATCCTGGAGATCCCACATCTAGGCCGAAATCCTTCACAAGTCCACTTTGCCGTCTTTTTAAAAGTCTTTGCCACCTTTTTGGTCATCTTTAATTTTGAACGTCCAATCTTGGAAAAACTCTATCTCAAAAAGGCCCATTTTTTCCATCCAAATCTCTGTATTCAAGAGCAAAAACTCCAATTTTGTTTCTTTAGACCTTTCAAATCTGGATGTCCCAAATGTTCCCACTTCCAACTTCATCCAATTCTTATTGTTCATGTTGTTCTTGTTATTATCTCTCCTCGCTTTCCTCTAGTTTCATTTCCTGCTCCCCTGCAAAAATGTTCTAATTCCAAAAGCTTCTAAATCCTCTACAGAGGCTTTGTTATTCAGGAACAAAACTTTACGTCAAGTCCCTTCCATTCTTCAATAGATAAATCCATTGTCTCCTTTAGTGTAGAGACCTCTGTAGACAAAATAGTATTCCATTTCTGCAGTTTCCCAGGAGATAAAAAGTCCTATTCAAATTCCATACCAGCTATACTTGTAGTGTCCCACATCCCCTCTAGAGGGATTATAGTAACTCAGTTTCCTTCCAGATCACACCCAACAGTCAAAGTAACTTGTTATTCCTTATTTTAAATAGTTAATATCCAATTTGTAACGAATATAACCGGCAAAGTCCTCGTAACAAAGTTCTCTTTTTATTCTTCAACTTTGACAGCTCCTTTGACAGCTGTCAAAGCCTCTGTTGCTCCTCTCCTGGCGCTCTCGCGGATCGCTCCCGGTTCACGGGGGGGTTGCCTTTTAGCTCACATTTTACTTTTCTCCTCCAGCCCAATCTTATAGTTTTCCATCGTGAAATTAGTAACTTTATCAAAATAAGGTAGCACTCGATCTTAGTTGTCAAATCCTTTGCTTTAATTCCTCTACAACTGGGGGGAGACTGACTTCATTTTTGCACCTCCCCACTCGCTCCGAATTTAAATCCCCCCCCCCTTTTTAAGTCCAGTTTCCAATTACTCACGGGTTGTTCTCTTTGATCCAAATTTTCAATGGAAGAAGTCAGTGCTCTCCGCCGAATGGCATGCGGCTTCGCTCGGCAGGTGAAGCGGAGGACTCATAGCACCACACACCCCCGGCACCCGCTCCGCAGCCTTTAAAAAGGCTCCTTCGCGGGTCGGGGGGCGCAAACGGTGCCCGCCGAGTCACCATGCCCATGGGTTTCAGCGCCCATGGTTTTTGAGGGTCCCCGCGTTGCCGGCGCGGTAGGACCCAGCCCCTGCCGAGCCGGCTCCCTCCGGAGCTCGGAGGGAGTTGGCCATTCGGCGATGGCGCCAACCCGGAAGTCTGGAAAGTTTCCCCAGAGACTGTTCAGTCATTTTAGGCCTCCCTAATGGTCATTAATCTGGAAGCATGCTCAAGAATGGGAGCCACTTGGCCACCCACAAAGGTGCAATCCACCACTATTAAAATCTATAGCAGTTGTATCATCAATATATAGTGGAGATGATGTGTTCTATTCATGTAGTGTCTAAGACTACATGCTTAGGCTTTTGTAGGATGTTAGCAATAGTGTCCCGCTACGTGCATTTAAAGAGGTGGGCATGACTCCATAGTTTTCACTTCTGTAATTTTTAAAGATGTGCTGTGATTCTTAACTGCTCTTTTAATTGTCTTGGAATTGATTGCCTTTTAATTGCATTGTGCCCAGCTCTAAAATAATATGATAAGCAGTGGTTCAAAATATGCTTATTAATTAAGTAATGTGCAAGCTTGTTGCTGCATGAGATTCATACTGGGTAACTCAAATTGTTTCAACACCCAGATTCTGTCTTTTATGTAATGCAGAATCCTAAAGGCTAAAAACTTTGAGGAGTGTTCACTTTATCTAATAATAATAATAATAGAAATGCTTTGCTTAGGCAATGATAGAATGAAATGTAATTCCCCAGCCCGGTGAGATATGCAGTTACTCCAACATCATCTGATTTTGCTTTGCTTTCTAATTGTATTAAATAGCACAGTGAGTGCTTCTTTAAGAAGTTGGGCTTTAGGACCCAGCACTGCTTAGAGAGTTCCTCTTTTAATCTTGTGTGATTTGCCTTTGAAGAGGGAAGTGGCTAAGAGACAGTGGGCTTTAAGTTCTTCTTACCATACCTATGTGTGAACAACAGGACTATCAAATTCATGCCTTCTTTATCCAGAGTGGAGTTCATGTGAGGATCCACTCAGTGCCAATGCTTCAGCCAAGACTGTCATTGTTTCACTGTGGAAATTAATCCAGGTTAGAAATAACTTCAGTTGAGTTTTCTTTTATATGTTTGAGATCTCAGCTTATTGTTTTTTTCTTCTTCTTCTTCTTCTCATGTTAGTCCAGCAAAAGTAGAATGAATTAAAACTTTATTTGACTTCTGGATTAATTTTACTCCTAGCTGTAATAATTTCCCAAGTACTTTTGCTGCTCTGTCCTATTAAACTTGAGGATAGTATTGACGTTGGCTTCTCAGAAGTTCATTTCTAATGGTTCAAAAACTTCCGAGAAAATAAAATTCATTATAGTACAGTAGTGTATTATGCAAAACTCTGGAATATATTTGAAAGTCCAACAGTTAATTTATGAATAATAATCAGGCATCTGAATGGTTTAAAATAGTGGGTAAACATAAAGATTATTTTAAAAACAGTTTTAACATATTATCCATTTCTCCCCTTTCCTCCCATTGCTTCCTTTTACCAATAAATACTCAGTAGGGTCTTTCTTCATAAGAGTTTTATTAAAAGAGTCTTGGGATTCAAAGGTCTTGAAACAGCATATGCATGTAGGCTTTTGCAATTTGACCTCAAGTTCAAATTCAGATTAAGGATGAGAGGAATAAAAGCTTACTTTCATAAATGTGCTTTCATTCCAGGTGGATGTTTACTATGGTATAACTATCCATAAACTCAGTTGCTGTTGGTATTCATAATAATAATATTAGCATAGCAACAGCAGTGTGTATGACATTTTACAGAATACAAGAGGGCAGGTCCCTGCCCCAAGAAGCTTACAATCTAAAATTCAACACAGAACAAGCAACAAAGGAAGAGAAAAAGTGGAGACAGGAATCTGTTATTGTTTCAGGGGGTTGTGCCAAAAACTTAATAAAAGCAGGTGAGTTTTGAGGAGGGATCCAAAAGAAGTAAAAATGGATAGAATCTCAACACACATTCTGGAAGGTAGTTCCAAACATACATGGCAGCAAGCGTGAAAATGAAGGGTCTTTCAAGGAAGCAGCAGATCTTTGGAAGAAGGTGGAACTGGAGGAGTAAAGGTCATAGAAGGGGATGTGTCAGGAGATAAGCTGGGCAGGGAAGTGGAGGGCTTTGAAGGTAAGGCCAAGGAAAGCTCCTGGATCCAGAATCCAGAGCAGATTGACAGGAGCAGTGAATGATGTTGGTATCCGACGGTTCATCCAGATTTCCCTTTGTGCCACACTTGACAGGCGCAGGTCTGTATACAAGCATTTTTGTTTCTGTTTTGTCCCTCTCCTTTCCCTGGGAAAACCTGCTGTTAACTGCAGAATTGGAACTTGGTTCTTGGGTTTTCTGCAGACTGCTGTTTGTTCCCATTCAGCAGTAAACATTGGGTTTCCCTGGGGAAAGTGGTGGGACAAAAAATAAAAATAAAAATAGCCCTGCTCAGACATGGACCTGAAAAGCATGGGAAGCGTGGTGCAAAAGGAAATCTGGATGAGCCCATAAAGGGTCCAGTCTGAGACAATGGAAGAAAAGAGAAAAGGCAATACCAATAGCCTAGGTGATAGTTTTCGGTAAAGGAGGAGACATGTCAGCATCTTGCTTGAGATTGTGTGTTTCACTGGCCTTTGAATCTTCTTGCGTACATTGTTGCCTTTCTGTTTCCAAACTTGCCAGATCTGAACTGATTCAGCTTTGTCTCTTGTCCTGCTATTGCAACGCCTTCTACCCAGAACAGATCCTGAAAAGGCTCTGAGCCATATTCCAGAAGTGCACTATAATCAGATAGCGCAGGGTGCAGCAGCTTTTATATTTTCCATATCTAAAGCAGCTCCAAGAGACTCACAGACTCTGGCAACATTATATGATATTGTTGGAGTAAAGATAGCAAACATATTGTATGTCTATGTAAACGTATGTCCCTTAATATTGCATCTCCGTAAATATTGAGTGGTGATCTGAGATCAGTCCATTTCCCCCCCATATTTCTTCCATATTTCCATTCCTGCTATAGATCATTTTCCTATACCACTTGTAGGTTTTTCTGCCTAGCATAATTAAATGTCTTGTAGTAGGGATAGGGTACAATATCATAGTGATCATGATCAGTGGTGTCTTTATCACATACTGAAATAAGCATTGTAATGGGAATGATACTTTTTTTATATATGTAGAAATGAACCTGTCAGCTTAGGAGCACCAAAAAAGGTTGCTGACACTTTAGTAGCCCAAACTAGAGCCAGGGCCAGATGAACTGGAACAGAAACAGCCCACCAACAGCAGCACCAATTACAGAAAACTAATGATTTGGCACTTGACCAAACTGCTGTTTACTGTTAGTATAAGACATAAGGTTTAGATTATATGGAATGCCTCCATGCATGTTTCCACAGGCAGTAGCTGGTTCCAAAAGCAGACCAGCAAAAATAACTTTAGAGTCTCTGGCCAGAGTTTCTCACTCATATGGTCCCAGCACAGATGAATTGGGTTGAACATAAACAGCTTTTATAATCTTCTTCACAGCTGTATGTAAAATGTAGATGATTGTTCATATCAATTTAGAGCACTATAACTTTATAAGGCATGGGAGCGATGTGTTCTATAAAAAGCAATTTGTCCATACCAATGCAATTAGTTGTCATTGTATTTCAGCAACAAAGATGTATTCTAATAAAATGCTGGTGTTCAAAGCACCAGTTTAACAAAGCAGTTTTTCCCCCTGTAGGTATACTGAAACTCTTAAAAGCACTGAAAGGGAGAGAAAAAAACAGCTACAGTATTTATGTTGGGGAAACCAACCTGTGCTGGCAAAATGCTAACATGAAATTGCAAATGCAACAGAAACTTCCATTTGTTTAATAGTCAATTACTACTGTCCCTGGATTTGTGAATATGGGATTTAGATTAAGACCTCATGGTGAACAGATGGACTGATTGCAGGGCTCTGAACAATATGTCCTACTACTTCCCCGCTCCTTGTGTTCTGAGTTATAATCAAGTTTCCTTACACCCTGCCACTCAGCAACAATAACAGTGGAAGTAATGCTAGCAGAGTCCCTTCAGATATGCATCTTTTCTGCAATGCCCTTATGTAGATAGAGCTTATTTTTCCAATCCCCCGCCCCATGCTGTTCTTAGAATCATACCACATGGAGCTGATTGTAACAGGGCAATTGCGGTTCCTGGTATCTGTATACCCACTGGAATGTTGTAGCCTTTTTACGAATCCCCAGGGATTACCGTAATAAGTCTGTCAGCATTTTCTAACACATCCCACTTTCAGAGATTTATAACTGCATCTCAGGCTCACAGCACCTTAACTCCATGAACATAATATGAACTTCTAACCAATTTAAACCAACCTAGAATAAAACTCAGCACAAACTGAACCCTAAATAAGTCTAGCAACAGCAATTAAATGTTCACCGTACTGCAGGAAAAGTCAGAAAAGTCAGGAAGTATTTAACAATACTCCATGGAAAGGTATTTTCCCTTCCCCAATACATTTCTATCCCCAGCAGTGCTTATATCAACATTGGGGGTGGGGAGCAAATAGTGTGTAATTATACAGATCTGGTGGTTGTCAGTTTTTAAAGCAAGAACAAATGGGATTTCAATTAACAGGTGAATTGTGCTATTTATAGAAGAAGGAGGCTGTTGTTGTTAGGAGGAATTCAGCATTGCATGAAGGCATCAGTAGCCCATTTAACTCACCCCTGGCTTGGAGGCCACTTTCCAACTCTCATCCATCTCCCCAATAAGGGAGTAGCTGGCAGCCAGCCGGTGTGAGACACCTTCTCTCTCTCCTGAATAGCAATTATTCCAACTTCCCAGGTAGAACTTCTCCTGTAGGTTCTCCCAACTTCCCCAGAGCCAATTGTGGGGAATGCACAGCGGGGGGGGGGGGGGGAGTCCCATTGTGCAAGTGGATGACTTGCTGGCATGACTTAATAATTGTGATGATGATGGTGATGATGATGATTGCTGTTAGTATATTGAGGGACGCAGACTCCATAGTTGCGCTAAATATATTTTGAAAGTTTCCAACTCCCTACATCATCCTTTGGCAAAGGGGTTGTTAGAACAGCCACAGATGATTCAGTCACAACTTTACAGGGAAAAATAGCTCGCAATGAGAATGGTTTTTTTGGTAACCTTGCTTTTTCCTCTAATATTTCTCCAACCTTCCTTTGTGCTTTTAACCCCAGACAGTGTTTTTAAAACAATAAGGGAGAATTAGAGACTCTTTAATATTGCCATATCTGGCATCTTTATTGTAGCATTTTATAAACGCTTTGCAGATACCGGTTTTAGATTTAGGACTGACATATACAATTCTATGATTCTGAGTGCCTGTCCAGGAAAAAAAATGATTTAAAACTAATATACAAAGTGGCCTTAAATTTGAAAAAAAAAAAATGATATGATTTGATACATGTTTAAGGAGTAAACATCAAACAACTAAACAGAATAGCTACGAAGTTCACAAAAGTAAATTCACTTGCATTCGCAAATTTATTTAGAACTGTGGCTATAATATGGGGCTTACAGAGATATTCATCAGAAGCAGGTCTAGCAGAAAAGTAAGTCAACCGTGATTTTGCAAGCCTGGTCTCTTGTAACATGCAAATTGACTTAAGATGGCAGGGGCAAATGCTTCTGTTCTGCCACCAATTTTGTTCTACAGTGCAACCACTTTTTGTTATCTACTCTAATGCCCTTCATCATCTGTTATGTCCTCCAGTAGGATTCTGTCACGGGTTTGTTTCATTTCGTTATTTGTGGGAGACTAAAACAAATAACAGGCCAACCCAGTTTGTATTCTCTCCATTATGAACAGATTGTTGTTGGAGCCAGGGTGCTTCCAGACACTCAATATTTTGTGGGAGGAATTCAAGAGCATACCAGAAATTTAGGTAACCCAAGTGGTGGGGTGGGGAACTCATAGGCCAATCTCGGGCCAAAATACCATTAAGAAAAATTAAACTTGCCAAATGGAAGGAGGTGACATCAGCTGATAGGCACAGTGCCAGAGATTGGTTCTGCTTTAGCTGCATTATCTCATCAGCAGGGGTTAAATCCTGCTCAGTTGGTTGTTCCCTGCTGAGAACAGGGACATGTAGCCAAAGCTCAGTGCTTTGTCTTAATATCCGGCTGCAAACAGCCCCATGCTGCTCTTTAAACCTGCAGTTTTGGATGTTACAAAAGCAGCTTGGTGCTGCTTGCAAATGGGTTTTAAAACAGCCTCTGAAAGCGGTCCAGTGATGCACTTTGAAGTCCTGACATCAGGTGATTTTTCTGGCCTGCTAGCCAGAAGAAGCTACCTTAGTTCAATAAATACAAAATACAAATACTTATTATAACAAATCCACTTAAAACAACAACATACCTTTAGCAGTTAGGAAAGTGATGGGCAAATGCACTGAAAAGTGTGGGATGAAGGAATGATTGGGGAGAAGATATATAAATGCCCCACAAGCAAATCATGATGAATGTTTCTTGTCACACAACTACCCTGAAAATGAATCAAATGAATGTTCAATAAAGACTGAGCATAGTCTATCCTTTGTATAAGCAAGTCAGAATGAATTATTAATAAACAGGTCATCTGGCGAAGCCCCCTTTTTCAGGCGCATATACCATGGGGTACATGTAATGTTGTAAATAGTAATAGTGCACATAGCCATCATGTCCCACCATGCATTGAGAATTACCATTTTGGTGAGTGTGTAAACTGTTCCACTGACTTGAAGTTTAAAGTGGTATGGGAGCAGCTCTGGAATGGATAAAAAAGCTTTACAGAGAATAATTAAAATTGCCCAGAATGTTATTGGGCTCCAACTACCAACCCTGGATGAGATCTTCACGTCTCGCAGCTTGAAGAAGTCACACAATATCCTGAGAGATCCCACCCATCCTGCTCACAACCTCTTTGAACTGTTGCCTTCGGGCAGAAGATACAGGACAATGAAAACACGAACCACACGCCTTCTGAATAGTTTCTATCCAAGAGCTCTGATTGCACTAAATAATGATCTCAGGGCCAGTTGTAAGAAATAGCAAGCAGTGAGTAGTAAGGAATGAGATAGGTTTTAGGTTATGCTATGCTTCTAATAGGTTGTGTTATATTCTGGATTATGTATGTTTTAATAGATTATGTCTGAATAGGATGAGAGTGTTGGAGATACGTGCAAATGTGTATGTGAATCCGGTCTTGGGTGTTTGATTTTCGTTGTTGTGTATACTGTGTATATACGGACAATGACAATAAATTTATCTAATCTAATCTAATCTAAAGTCCAATACATATGCTATAGAGAGGGCCCCTGTCTTTCTCATCCATCATAAAGTCTGGGGGAGGCACCAGGCAATTACTTAGGGAGCTCTGCAATACTTGCTAGCAGCATGGAATAAATTCAACACAAACTGGACACCATGTTAGGGAAAAGGTCAGTTCCATTAAAATAGAATTGCATATTCAAAATTGGAGTTATTTGGTTACTGCTTACTTACCAAGAGTCAAATCAGCAGGCTATAGTTAAAGGATCAATTTTATTTTGAAAGTACATGAAAACATACAGCCTTCCTCATTATTTTGACATCATTTCCCAAGTTGCATTCTCTAAGAGCTGGTGAAAGTATGATTTGTAGTTTGCATTCAATAGTAGCATTATAACTGTATATCTATTCAAAATGTGTGTGAGAGAGTGAGTGGCTATTCCCTCTTCTATTCTACTCAGTCTAATCTTAATAAACTTACTTGGCTTTTATGAAGTTGCATGAAATCATACTGAATGGGGGACACAGCCTGGAGTTTTGTCCTGATCTGTTGGCCCAAGTAGTTTGGTGCAGGGGTACCAAAGGAAGATGTCGAAAATGATAGAATGGCCAGTTCCAGTGCTTTATTAAAGAAAGGTGTAAACTTACAACACAGCCTTCAGAGCCCTGCTGCCTTTATAGACTTGGGACAGATACTGAAGCAGCAAGCAGTCGTCATGACTTGTCCGAACCCAGGAAACAAATAGCAGTTACTTATATGGAAGCAAACTGTGTAAGCTGGCATCAGTAGCCCATTTCATTCACCCCTGGCTTGGAGGCCACTTTCCAACTCTCATCCATCACCCCAATAAGGAAGTAGCTGGCAGCCAACCAGTGTGAGACACCTTCTCTCTCCTGTCCAGCTGAGCCTCCCAAGCCCACAGATAAACATAGCATCAAAGGAAGCCAATCAACATATATCAAAGCAGGTGAATAAACATATGTGAGTTCATTCTTGCAGTAGCTAACCATTAGTCCCGGGGTTATATTGACTGTCAAGATACAGGCCTTCTGGAACATTTTCACCATTTGGTTCTACACAAGTATGTTAAGATGTGCACTAAGACTTGTGGGGTTCCAAATTATACAGTATATCATTCCTATATCCCTACTTTCCCAACAAAATAAGAAACTGCTATATGCTCCAAGGACTAGAGGCAGATTACAGTTATTTCAGAGAGTTGAAGAAGGATGTTAGAGAATGGACATTTGTTGACTGTGGCATGTAGACTTCAAAACCCTGGAAACCTGTTTCTCCACGCACAGCAATGGGACAAAAGAAATGAGTGTGCGTACCATTGGTGATGTTGCCTCTGTTGTTCCAATTTCTGTGCTCTCTGAAGACTGACTCCAGTCTTGTTCACAGGAAAGGCAAGGGGATGTGATGTTATTAGTCTTAAATATATATTGGGAAATGGTCTAATCACAAATAGTACAATTACATTTGCTGAACACTGCAGTCCTTTAGCCACTTACCCAAGTACAAGCCTCACTGAACTTGGACTTACTCTGAGTAGACTATGTATGCACTGTATACAGCTTTATTTTAGCTGTATTGCGCTGAAAATGAATGTGAGGGCATGGCAGAAACGTAGGATCACTGTGAGGTGGTGTTAGTATCGTATCTGTGTGTTTTAAGTCAGTTGTCCAAACTTAGCTTCAATAATAATATGACAAAGTGGCATTAAGCAAACCAAGGTGCTCCTAAGAATCCATTAATCTCAGAGATACAGTAACATAGATTAGCATGAGGTGACTGCATAACAGGAGAAAGAAGAAGGCATGGAAATGGGGGTGATCTGTGCGCAAGGTAGAGTTGAGAAAAGTAAAGAGGAAGGTGGAGGGGAAAAGGGAGTGGAGGTGAAAATGGACGTGGCCAAGGGGACTTTGGGAATGAAAAGAGGCATGAAAAGGTCTAAATAATAGGAGAGGACAGTGGCTCCATAACTGGGCAGAAGGTGAAAGGGGTGCTGCTTGGTTGCATTGTGTGGGTCTGTAAAGATGCAAATGGTTATTGTGGTTTGTGCCCAAGGGAGTGACAGAAGGCATGGGGGAAAAGGTGGAAATGGGGGTGCAGGATAGAAGAAAGAAGTCTGGTTGGGGAGATGAACAGTGAGCTTAGTAGTTGCATGGGGTGTGAAGAGAAGCTCAAGTAGCTCATTTGTGTGGGCTAGGAGGGGCTGGTGAGTAGAGTAAGCAGGGATGCAGCCCCTAGTATGTTTACTAGATATTCTCTCTCTCTCTCTCTCTCTCTCTCTCTCTCTCTCTCTCTCTCTCTCTCTCTCTCTCTCCAATTAAAATTTCATACTCCCTTCCCAAGGATCAAGGATTCCTGGTGGCTTTGGGAGGCAGCAGAAAGTGAAGCCAACTCAATTTTTCTCTCAAATAGGCATAGGGAAGCAATTAGGGAATGTGTAATCTAGTCTAGCCACTGTATGATCTTATAACCACACAATGCTGAAGAGTATTACAGGAAGGTTCCTTAAATCGAAAATGGATGTGTGTTCTGGATGCATATACAGTGGTACCTCAGGTTAAGAACTTAATTCATTCTGGAGGTCCGTTCTTAACCTGAAACTGTTCTCAACCTGAGGTACCACTTTAGCTAATAGGGCCTCCTGCTGCCGCTGCGCCGCTGGGGTGCAATTTCTGTTCTCATCCTGAAGCAAAGTTCTTAACCCGAGATACTATTTCTGGGTTCGCGCAGTCTGTAACCTGAAGTGTCTTTAACCTGAAGTACCACTGTACTGTATATAAAATGCATTGATGAAAATTACTAATTAAGATTTTTAGGCAAAATTTTTTTCATTGCTAGTTTAGAAAAAGCAAAAAGAGCAATATCTTTTACTCCTCTTTATTTGTTTACCTAATAGATTAAACAAAAGGTGGACTTAAGTATCCACTCCTCTAGTGCTGAGAGGCTTTAAACAGATTATTCCTTTCTGGTCAAATGATACATTGTAAATGTACGTAAGCTGCTGTACTCCTTTGTTGCTAATGAAGTGGGAAAAGCAAACAAAGAGCCCCTGGCAAAGGTTGATTGGACACACAGTATATTCAAGGAGCTAGCCCTGATTATCAGTGGGATATCAATTTGTCTTAGGGCTACAGCACCTGCTACTAATTGCTGGTGAGAGCTCAGTGGTCACTGTATAGTTTACCCCGCTCATATCTCTCTCTCTCTCTCTCTCTCTCTCTCTCTCTCTCTCTCTCTCTCTCTCTCTCTCTGTCTCTGTGTGTGTGTGTGTGTGTGTGTGTGTCTGCCTGCCTGCCTGTCTGCCTGCCTGTCTCTTCAGTAGCTGCTGAGAGCAGGACAGCTAATAGCTATTGCTTTAATGCCAGTGAATCAGTGTGCTGAGCTAATAGCTGCAGATAGAGGGCACACTAATTCCTGCTTGGAGTGTATGGCTAGTTACTTGTGATGACTAAAGCGGCTGGAGTGCATAGCAGAACGTGGAAAATGTTTTTTGTGGCTTTCTGATATGAGAAGGTATTTTTTTTTTTCCAAAAAAATTTTCGCTGTTGTTCAGGCTATGATTGTGATGAATGTTTCTCATGCAAAGAGATTGCTGCGGTCCTGCACTTCACCTTGTTTACCTTGAAAAGAGAAAAAGGAAACCTCGTTCTTATGTGCGAGACACTCACTGTAAACAGGCTTAGCAGGAAAAGAAACTTAATGCACAACCCAGCGTTGGCTAAGCATGAAACTTTCAGCTATTCAGTAAGTTGTTTTTCCCCACTTTAAACTGGCATTGATGGTAAACTACCTGAAGAGTGGAGATTCTCTCAAAGAGCGAAGTAATGTATCTAGCGTATGAATCATCTGCTTTGAGGTTTATAGCTGGAAGCCGGCAGTAATGAAGTGGTACTACTAACCATTTATTTTAGATGTTCAGTAGCTTCTCTCACCCTAGAAACTGTCTTCTGCATATTAACTTCTGTAGCATGCCTGCTTTTACTTGTTGTGTTTTGCTTCTTAAAATTCTTGTCTGTTCACAATTGCAGTGTAAGTCAGTATATGCTTGCAATTTTCTAGTGTGGTGTTGAAAGCAAGTTACCTTAATTATGGATTTGACTGTTCTGTGTTTTGTTTTTTGTCTGATTGAAATAGTTGAGAGGGCTGTTATCCAGAAAGAAGGGGCTGCATTTTACTTGTTGTCTAATGAGGCACCATTTGATCCATATATTAAGTTAATTGGAAAGCTGTTCAGAGAAAATATATGAGGTTGGTTTATTCATTGCAGCAATAAGCCCTTTGCATGAATACAAAATAGCTGAAGCAATAACTTCTTTGCAGAGTTCGTGTGTTTTACTTGTGGAACGTCAGTATACAATTTCCTAAACATGTGCACAGTTTTACTTTATATACACCCCAAAATGTGTCCAGCTATGGTGTGAAATTCAGTGTGCTTAACAGATATCCACATTATTCTGACAATCACTGTTGTTATTTTTGTTTATTATTATTAAGAGATATAACACTCGGCTAATTGGGTCATTCTTAGAAGATAGATCTTGCAAGTTTAAGTCTGCACCCATACTTTTCTGATTCTCACAGACAGTTAATTGTTAGAGCTGGTGAACGAATTTGGCAGGAGGTGAAGTTGATGCTTCTTCTGATAACAAAATAACAATTAATTTACACACTAGGGAGCTTTTTCAGCATTAACTGTGGCTAGCCTAACAGTATAGGGGAAAACCCCAACTTTCTATGTTACTTCCAGTTACTCAGGTCCAGTTATGGGTTCTCTCTCTCTCTCTCATGTTTGAAAGGGTTGTCTTATAGCTGATAAAGTGTTATTTGATGCTTCTATCCGGTTGGGGTGTTACTCTTGTTTCAGCAATATAATCTACCTAGGTTGGAGTCAGAGCCCTATGAAATAAGAGTGCAGATTAGACAGCGTACTGTTCAGCTTAAAGACAAAGCACCTCTCTCTTTGCTGATGCAGTGATGTGCTTAGGCTGGAATGTTAGCTTCAATCACTTTGCCTCACCAGTTATTCTTGAATGGTAAGCGTGCAGGCTGTAGCAAACTCTGGAATTTCCTCTGTGCTTTATAGTTATCTACTTGTCTTAAATCACTGGTTGGAATAATTGCATTGTCATCTCATGTCATCTTAGCTCAGGTGCAATAGCTTTGCCAGGGGAGCAGTCGCCTGTAAAAATAGTGGCACTGAAGTTCTTAATAATCTTTGAAAAGTGTTTTTTTTTATATTGGATTATTGATTTACCCATGTGTGTCTCTGGTATGTTTGTTGAAAATATTAGGTAGTGTTCAGTGCTGAATTAGTAGTCAGGATCAAGAAATAAGTTTATGAACTATACAATAAAAGATACCTTGATCTGTCAGTTAGAAGTGTTAGAGCCAAGTGCCAACAGGTGAGCAGATCCGACCATGTGAGAAGAGTTTAGGAGCAAACTCTAGATCAGGCATCCCCAAACTCAGGAATTGTAGTCCCAAAACAGCTGGAGGGCTGAGTTTGGGGATGCCTGCTCTAGATGGATAGCCATGTTAGTTTGTTGCAGCAAAAGTTACAAAGATTCCTGTGGCAGCTTAAAAACAATTTTATTGTGGAACAAATGTATCCATAGTTTAGGAAGGAATATGTATGAGTACTTAAAGTTTAGTATGTTACCAGTAGTCCAGTGCATTTATTATTTCACACTTTCTGCAATATCACAATACAGATTCAAGCTGTCCTAGACCTAATTTGCCCATCTGTGCCTAAAGAGGCAGTTGCAGTTGCAGAACTAGCAGTTTTTATTCACAATTAACTAATCATGAACAAATGCTACCTCTTGATTCTGTAACCCGAATCACTAATAGATTAGAATCCCCTTACAATACTTAAAGACACATTCTCAAGATCATATAACAAAGGCTAGTGTATACACTTTAACCTAGCTCTCACTTCTCCCACTTCTATAACAAAACAGATTCAAACTCAGCAAAACATGATTTTTCTAATTATTTCACTGCACATTTATATCCTCAACATTACGTTAAACTCTGATCCAGTTTAAATTTAAGTGTTTAGTGCATTATTACATTTATATCCCACTTTTCAACCAATAGTTTTCACAACTAAAATGGAAAAAAACTTCATTATAATTATTTAAAAACCTATAACTAAAAGTTATCACTTCTGCCTCCCAAACCTGTCGTACATGTGTCCTATACGCCAGTTTCACTACCAAGATACTGTGAGAAAATTATTTTCCATGAATGCTCTTTCCTTTCTAACCCTTCTGAAGTGATCTTGTGAATTCAAGTAGAAAAAGGAGAGCAAAACTGGAATTGAGGTCTCCACCATGCAAGATGAGACCTCACATCCTGCATTGTTAAAATAAGATATTCACACTTCACTGAATTATTTCTGCCAATGCTGTATTTCCTTGCAATGCATAACAATGAAGGGGGGGTGAAGAATGCATTTGCTTTGGTGCATTCTTGTGTTCGTTTTGTGCTAGTTTCTTCTTGCCATCCAAATTGTGATCAAAAGTCAAGATACATTATGCCTCCCTGTGGAAATCAAGTTCACTATGCAGAAGTAAAGTTACATTTTTAGGTGATCCCCTTGTATCATCCTGTCCAAATGGCAGGAACTTCCATGACTCTTCTGTTCCTCCAGAGGCAAATATAAGTTCAGAGATTACAGTTCCCTTGCTCCCAAGGACCAGAAACTTATGTACTATGAACTAGTTCAGGGCATGCACCCCAGGGCTTTTTTTAAAAAAGGCAGGCTGTGTGGGGAGGGGGCTTTCTATACTTCCTTTCCATGTTCAGGATTTAAAAACCACAAAATGTTAATATAAAAAATTGGAAATGATTTGGGGCATTAAAAAAATTGGAAATGCTTTTCAATAATTATTAGCCCAGTGTATATACTGTGATTAGTTTCCTAAGCAATCTCTACATGTATGGTGGGAGGCTCTAAAGAGAACAGCTGCTCCTAACTTGGTTGTTGAAACTTAAACATGCCTTCAGCATGTGGCAATTGATGGAAATCAGGATGCTCATCTGATTTGGACTGCCAGAAATAAAATGGCTATGTTGTACTCAGGTACTGCAAAAAGGGAATTCAGGGTGTGACATTAGAGGCCACAACTGAAATTTCACCATACATGTTACAAATTGTCAGCAAAAAATGGCAGCATGCTAGCAAGCTTCCATATCGCTAGTGGCTGCAGATGTATAATGGATTTATTTATTTTTTTACTTATGGAATTTTCTGCAGTAATTAATTTTTTTTTATTAAAGTGTAGGCTGACATTTTGATAAGGTGAGGTTGTGTGGACACAATATGTATTTAAAAAATCTTCAATGCATGAGCAATGCTAGTTTCACAATAAAATCCAGACTTTGAGAATCCTAAGGATAGATTCTTACAGTGATGTGAATTCTGCTACACAATTTTCCTTTGAGCTGAAAATTTCAGAAAGTTTGCAATAATTCCCCTCTGAGGAGTCTATTCATGTGTTAAATGTTACTAACACTTTTATACATTTATCTTCTCAATGAATGGATCTACTTGCAAGAGTTGTGTAATATCAGACAAAGGAACCTATCTACTTCTGTGTGCCCAGAGTACTCCTTACTGAGAAATCTTTTTTGAGGAAGTTGAATTGTAAGATTCCTACATTGCTCAGCTAAGTAGCACAACTTAATGTGCAACAGAGTGGCAAAGCTAATATATGAACTGGCTCTTTAAAAGTTACAAAAACTCCACTGTGAATTGGTTTATTGTGTTTAGCAAGCTGTAGAAATTCTTCATGTGTCAAAATTTTATAAAACTAAACTTTAATCTTAAAATAACTTGATGTATGAACATTTGCTTTTAAAAGACCTCATTATCTAATAATATTATCTAGAGAAAACTAATGCCTTAGTGTCTACAGGCAGTATCATTTATCGATTTCCATCTGTTCATAGTTATTCAAGTATATGATTGTTCCAGCGGGTTTTAAATTAACATAAATCATTTAGCCAGTGCTGTAACAACTTTACTAGCTTGGCTGATCTAATTATTTTATTATCCATTTGCATTGTGGCTGTGTTTAGTAAGTTCGGAAACAAATTGTTCCCTATTTGAAGTTTGCTCCAGTTCATAACTTGTATATTGTTAATCTTGGCTACTGATTGCACAAGATAATGATGTTTTTAATTATCTCAGCCTTCTGTGGGCAAATGATCCCTTGGCCACAATCCAGAGCCCTCTTGGGCTCCAGTGCTCACATAATGCTCAGCACAAGCACAGACTGCCCTCCTCACTGGATTCCCTTGCTTGTACAGAGGTTCAAGACCTGCTGAAGTTGCATTTAGCAGTAGAGCCAGTGTGGTGTATAGAGCATTGGACTGGTATGAATGAGAGCTGCTTTCAAATCCCTACTCCATCATGAAGCTCACTAGCTGATCTTGCACTGGCCACTGTCTGTCAACCTAGCCCTACATCTCATAGTTGTTTTAAGAGCAGGGAAGAACTATGTGTGGCAATCTCAGCTCCTTGGTGGAAGGCCAGGATCGAAAAGAATACATAAACAAACAAGATAGTGTGAATGTAAGCAGTCCATGATGAATGGCAAACTTGCATCTATAAGGGGCTTTAGCCTGTGATGCTTAGGAGGGCTTCAAGCAGCTTCATTGTGAGACATTTGTATGTGTTTGCTGGTTAGTGGAAGATTCTGATTTATTTACTTATAGAATCATAGAGTTGGAAGAGACCACAAGGGCCATTGATTCCAACCCCCTGCCACAGGAAACACCATCAGAGCACTCCTGACATATGGTTGTCAAGCCTCTGCTTAAAGACCTCCAAAGAAGGAGACTCCACCACACTCCTTGGCAGCAAATTCCACTGTCGAACAGCTCTTACTGTCAGGAAGTTCTTCCTAATGTTTAGGTGGAATCTTCTTTCTTGTAGTTTGGAACCATTGCTCCGTGTCCGCTTCTCTGGAGCAGCAGAAAACAACCTTTCTCCCTCCTCTATGTGACATCCTTTTATATATTTGAACATGGCTATCATATCACCCCTTAACCTCCTCTTCTCCAGGCTAAACATGCCCAGCTCCCTTAGCCGTTCCTCATAAGGCATCGTTTCCAGGCCTTTGACCATTTTGGTTGCCCTCCTCTGGACACGTTCCAGTTTGTCAGTGTCCTTCTTGAACTGTGGTGCCCAGAACTGGACACAGTACTCCAGGTGAGGTCTGACCAGAGCAGAATACAGTGGCACTATTACTTCCCTTGATCTAGATGCTATACTCCTATTGATGCAGCCCAGAATTGCATTGGCATTTTTAGCTGCCGCGACACACTGTTGGCTCATGTCAAGTTTGTGGTCAACCAAGACTCCTAGATCCTTTTCACATGTACTGCTCTCAAGCCAGGTGTCACCCATCTTGTATTTGTGCCTCTCATTTTTTTTGCCCAAGTGCAATACTTTACATTTCTCCCTGTTAAAATTCATCTTGTTTGTTTTGGCCCAGTTCTCTAATCTGTCAAGGTCGTTTGGAAGTGTGATCCTGTCCTCTGGGGTGTTAGCCACCCTTCCAATTTGGTGTCATCTGCAAATTTGATCAGGATGCCCTTGAGTCCACCATCCAAGTCGTTGATAAAGATGTTGAATAAGACCGGGCCCAAGACAGAACCCTGTGGCACCCTTCTCCAGGATGAAGAGGAACCATTGATGAGCACCCTTTGGGTTCGGTCAGTCAGCCAGTTACAAATCCACTGAGTGGTAGCATAGTCAAGTCAATGTGCTTATTGCATGGCACATTGAATGGTGCTTTTTGAGCATTTGTAGTTACAACCCAAAACCCAAATTCTGTGTGGATGTTGCCATAGCTATTCCCTCAGTGTTGAAAAGGGCAGCATGCACAGGCCTTTTATATGGCTACCCACACTTAAAGAAGTTGTATGACTTGGCCTCAGTAGTATATAACCCCTTTGTTGTATACTTCATTTGTTATTGAAACTGCATTTCCCTGAGTTCCATTTTATTCACTAACACCAATGTATCATGTAGGAAACATAATCATTCAGCAAATGTAGTAAGAAAAGACACCTAGAGATAAATTTAATGGAAAACCCACTGCAATGGCCTTTTGCTGATGACTGCAGTTCATTTGAACGTTATGGCTTCCATGTTCTTCCTTCGTGGCATGAAAAATACATCCTATAACTTGCCATTCTAGCACATTCTAAAATAAATTTGCTTCTTGTCTTCTGAACGAATCCTTCTGGCAGTCTTTTGAGTTGTTGAAAGGATAATCTCTTAAATTAAGGTGGTGAGTAGGGTTAGGCAGAATAGTGTTTGCTCAGGATGAAAGAAACACACTCAGAATTGAATTGTCAATTAGAAGTGACTTCCCACTGGATATGAATGTTCTATTGCCGAGAGATGTGTGATTTCTATTATTTAGAAGTTTCTTTCATTTCTGTATTCAGTGAAAGGAAAGCTTGAGCATGGCCAGTAGAATTAATAACAGCTTCCTGTGTAAAGGAAGACAGCCATGTACTTAATGAAGTGCATCATTCTAATAGCAAGTCGTCCTAATGAATGCTTTCCCTGTTGTTTTAGAAAGGAGCCAGAGTGACACTTCTCTGATTCTGGATCACTGAATCCGTATGGAAGTGCAATTTGTTTGTCTGAGAAGAGTCTCCTTTAATTTTATTTTAACATTCAGGATGCAAGTCTATTACTTACTTTACATTTCACATTTGGTGTTCTAGTGTGGGGTGTCACATTTTTAGCCATATAATTATTTGCTATTACAGTCAAAACTTGATGAGATCATATCAACTAAGAGCTCAATGGAAGAAAAACATAACCCTCACTAAAGATGCCTGGAATAATGATAAAAGCATCAAGATCTGATACATTTGTTTTTCAGTGTTTATTTCCTGTGTATTTTTTTTTAACAAAAAACATTTATGATAACAGCTGATATAAGTATGTTAATGGCTACAGAATAATATCTTCTTGAAATACAAACAGATGAGTTTCAAATGAAGTGCAAAATGATATGCACTCACATAGTCCACATGATGTACTCTGAAGCAGCTGAAATTGCCAGGAAAACAAATCTTGGGGTTGGTAGTAGAAAAGGTAAATTCACTCTTAGGAAAGGTTTTGTAAATAATACATGGGTAAATTAATTCAAATATTATTTTATGACTTTTTAAAAAATTCAAGCTTTTTCAGAAGATAAAAAATCTTATCTAAATAAAACACAAAAACAGAGAAAGAAAAGAAAAAAATACAGATTCCTCTCTCAACTCTTGTCTCACATAGAAGGTGGTGGACCCTCCCAGCTCTTACCTGGGAGCTTTCCTTTCTTCTCCCAGTCTCTCACCCTGAGAGGTCTTTCCTTCCCTGTGTCTCACTCAAGGTCCTTCCACCAACCATCCACCACCTTCATGTGGTTGTAATCCTTTGACCCCAAAATGGACCAGAGCAGAGGACACAAAGGAAGACAAAAAATATACAGAAAAAAGCAGAATATCCGTCTGTTACATAGAGAAATAATTTACTGTAGAATGACATCCAGATGATCTACTTTCTGTTAGGCAATATTTCCCCAATCTTGCAACCCGAATGTTTCAGATTAATTCATTTTTCTTTTCAGTCCAAAAGGGGTTCTCTAATTATTGTTATTAGCTCAACCATTTCACCCACCTGTTCTGGCAATCATTTATCAATATTATTCTCCGAAGTCTCTTCATCCTCTTTGATCCCACTTTCCATTTCATTCTTCTCTGGTCTGCTTTCATTCTCCATTTCATCAATCTTAGATCTAATCAGTTTTATTTGCTCATCAAACATTTGCCGAAGGGTGCCAACAGTCAGTGGAATGCCCAGCAATCTACTTGTCTTTCTGAATGTTCTTGATCTTATTAACAATTCCGTCTCCCTTTATCACCCATCTCCACTTTAAGATCTTCACATCATCCTCTTTTCAAATCACATTCCTTTCCTATGGAGGAAAAATGAAGTGGCAAAGTTACTTTCAATTTCCAAGCAACACTTTTATTGGGAAAACAGAGAATTAAAAATGAAGAAGATAAAAATTCTTAGCACTCAGAACTCCCAACAGGGCTCTTATGCGGCTTTTGGGCAAAATGTAGATGCATCTGCTCATGCGTCATTCACCCACATCAGCTTCTCAATCTTCAGATGTAGAAAATGGCTTTTTCAGAGCATCAGAGGTTAATTCTCTGTTCACTCTTCTCTCCAGAGTGATTTTGATAGCCAAGATCAGGCATAGGCAAACTCGGTCCTCCAGATGTTTTAGGACTACAACTCCCATCCTCCCTAGCTAACAGGACCAGTGGTCAGGGATGGTGGGAGTTGTAGTCCCAAAATATTTGGAGGGCCGAGTTTGCCTATGCCTAGCCAAGATTTATGCCTGGGTATCATCAGTCTCCACATCATTATCTCTATCAGCAGCCTGACGACAAAAGACATTCAGTCTACCATGTTCCTCCCCTGAAAGCCTGTGATTTTATAAGACTTAAAGGGTGGGATGTGCTGGGTTTTACAGTATTCTTAGATCTGGAGTTTGTGATGTTAAAAAACCTCCACATATTTTGTCTTATGAAGATTGTAAAAAAAAAAGGGAACAAAGTGTAAGTCACATGGTGTTTATCAGATGAAATATCACCATTACACAAATCAGTCCTGTATTGAATTTGAATGCTCACTTAATTTTACATTTACTTAGTGACCTATAGTTTTAACTTTTAGTAGACTTTGCTAATAACACATTTATTTTTATTATCTTTTGATGTTGAAGAAGTGCTGAAGATTAGAATCCCTTTTTGGGCTTATATTCAGACAGTCAGCTAGCTGTTGCACTTACTAAGATTCTTCTTAGTGGCCTTCTAAGTTAATCACTTTTATTCACTTACTTATTGGATGAACAGCATCTAATCAAAGAGACAAGATCTTCTAAAGGCTGAAAAAGAAGCATAGTGGCTTCAGCTTACCCATTGGTTAGGGCCTGTTAAGTTTACTGTATACTGGGAAATACACTGGGAAACTGATACATACATTGATTTCCACATATTGAACTAGAATGAAATGGACATCTATTTCCCACCTTATACATTCTGGTCATGCATTTCCCTATACAAAGAAGCTAATATATAGCAAACATAAGTCTGGGAATCCCTGCCACCATTTCACCACTGTAAAGTGATGAATGATAGAGAGAGGCAGTTTGGAGGAAAGAAGTGGCAAGGTATGATATGCTTAATCCTTTTTATACCACTATATTACTGAAATGCTACTGATAGTAATTTTTCTTTTATATGTAGTTTCCAGGTGATTTGACTGCATCAAATGGAGAAAAGCAATTAGCGACTTCTCTGCTATTTCTCAAGTCTTGCCACTTTGGCTTGGTTCTGTACCTGTTTGCCACTAGACCAGGGATGGCTTTTTTTTTTTAGGCTGAAGACCGCACTGATCTATGGCTGACCTTTAACCAGGGTTGGGGAGAATGTAAAAGTAGATGTGGTCAATATGTAAAAGTGGGTGTGGTGAGAACTGCAGTTCACAATGTTGCCTTCCCAAATGCAACCCCTGGGACCAGTCTTTAAATTTAATAATTATCCCCTTTTGAATTAGTAAATGGACAAATGTGTAGGTGCTTGGGGGACCACCAATTTCTTTTTAGACATAATGGACCCATGTAAGCAGTCAATTAAAGTAATGAGAGGGGTTGCAATAAAGCCACAATAAACCCTTGAGGGGCTGGATAAAGCCTTCAGGTTCCCCTACTCAACTAGTTCCATTTTGTCATCTTGAAGAATCATATACAGTAGTCAACTTTCATGCATTTCATGTAAGTGAACGTAGCAAAATCAGGGTGTTGGAATTTACTTTTAGATGTGAGTTAGTGCTGCATCTAAGCATACTTGCAGTTTGTGGAAATTGGGTCACTTTATGGCTTTATAGGTTGGCTGATGATTACTTTCTCGGTTTTGTTTTTGTTTTTGTTTTTAAAGTGGATTATGTTGCTTTCCTCCAGACATCAGTTCTGGGACCTGGGTGAAAGAATTCCTGTGTGTGTTGCCATGGGCATCCTTCCTGATTAGCTGCAGGTAATATAGGTGCAAAGGATGCTGGATAGCACATTACCCACTACAACAGTAAAAGAAAATGGGGGGGAAAGAACTCTTGGCCACCTCAAAAAACCATAAGGAAAGTTTTGTAGGAAATACCTTTGTTTTTAACATTACATTTGTTAATAATGGCGGCACTTAAGATGATCTTAAAATGATGTACTTAATATACCTAGCTAGGCATATGTGTGTGCGCGCACACACACAGGCACACACACACACACACACACACACACACACACACACACACACACCATATGTCATAGACATTAATCTATTGGGTTTTAATTGGATTTTCTCCCTAAAGTCTGGTCACATCATCTTCACAATGGGGAGGTTGTACTTTTCGCATTTATAAAAACCCACTCCACTGTGATTTGTATGGCTTACTCATGGCAAGATTATATTTAAAATGATTGTGCTCAGTTGTCACATGCTTTGAGCCATACTTCTCATTATTGGCAGTTTTCGTCCTTCCCTCGCAAATTTTAAAGTCCACTGTGAGCGTTTCAACAGCTCATTTGGTGTAGTTCTATGAGAGGTGGTGCTCTTCAAATGGATTTGCAATTCTTCTGTACATGTACATGGCATATGGAGGGAAATGTAAGGACTCGACAATCCCCTGCATGGCATACCATCACTGCCACTCTGGTCATCTGCCAACCTGCTGGCTGCTACTGGTGTCTGTCTAGCTGGAAGGAAGCCAGGCAGCACTTCTGAGCTGCCACTGTGGGTGAGACTGGCACCACATGGAGGTGTTGTTCCAAGCCCTGTTTGGACAGGCTGAGAAAGGCAGGCAGACAAACCCTCAAAGTCTTTTAATTTAAACACATACACACATGTCCTACATACATAGCCATGCATGTACCTCATGTTCAGTTATTATAAAACCACAGGTGCAGCACTCCGTTGTTGGCTACCCTGATCAGGAGGGACTGGATTCCGTTGTTTTTGCTTGACTGCAAGGAATGGATGAATCTTGTCAATTTCAGTTTTTCTGAGTTGTTTCTTAGTTCTCCACATTTTTCAGCAATTTGTGATTTTTGTATTTTTTTAAAAAAAAATCCTCACAAGTGTTTGTTAGTATTTTAGTGAGAATTTCTCCTAATAGACACACACATATATATATATATTTGCAAGCTGTCTTTCCTAATATAATGCATCTTGGTATTTTATTAATTTCTGCAAACTTTATTCTGATATGAGCACTTTTGTACATATTGTTTGACTGGAAAATTTGGAGAAGTGCAGATTTTGAAGAGTACTTGATTTTCAGTTCAGAAAGAGTGCAAATTGGGGACTTTCCCATTACAGCGCAAACAAAGTGGATTCCCACAGTCTCCATCCCCATTGACTATTCACTACTACTTCCCACTTCTACTCCTTTTCTCCATGGGGGGGGGGCATTCTTCAATGTTCTCTCTCCTTCCTCCACCAGCCTTTTCATCAGGGGTCTCTGTAGCCTGCTTGACCAACCTCTCCAGGTGCCTCTGTCCCATATCTGCCATATGACAGAAGAACAGGGCCAAGAGTATAGTCTTTATTCACTTTCCCTTTTCATGGGAGAAACATATAAAGTGTGCTTTAGCTGCATCTCATTTCAGCTACTGTAACATGTTCTACAAAAGGCTTCATTTTGTATATCAAAAGTTTGTACAGCATGTGCTTTCTTATAGCTATACCCTGGTTAGCAGTCTGGCTGCAGAATTCTGAACCAGTGAAATTTCCATACCCCCTTCGAGGAGCATAATGGCCCTGGCTATGGCCTATAAATCCCTAAACATCTTGGGGACAGACTACCTAAAATATAGCCACTTTCTATTCAAGTTTCCCTGGGCTTTTATGTCTGTGGGAGAGGCTCTCTGTGGTGTTCAACAAACATCAGAGGAACATTTGATGGGATCTGAAGATCTGGAACTCCTTGCCAGGGGAAGTCTGGTTTGCCCCTTTTCTGGTGACCTTCTGTTGACAACAAAACACCTGAGCTGTATGCAGTATGTTCCAGGTTCAATCCCTGGCATCTCCAGGTAGGGCTGGGAGAGATTCCCACCTGACGCCCTGGAGACCCACTCTGAGTCAATGTAGACAGTACTGAGCCTGATGGACCTATGGTGTAATTAAGTAGAAGACAGCTTCCTATGTTACTGAGACAGGTGTTTGGCCTTCCAGGTTGACTTGTTTTATTGCCACAGTGAGTGTAGTAATCTATTTTAATAGACTGGGATTTTATTGGATGTGTCTTATGTGCTCTATTTTTATGATGCTGTTGGTTATTGTTTTGTATTGATCCCTGTTAGCTGCCTTGGACACCATCCGATGGAAAGGTGTTGTTTAAATTAAACTAAATGACCTAAATATAACTATATATTTAATTCAATGAAATAAAAGGCTGTAACTCAGTGTTTACCTGATTTACATGACTGTTGACATATTTTTTGGTGCTTAAGGCAGAAGAGAAAATGGTGCCCACCACCACTCCGGTTGTACATAAGACTGGCCAACTGTAGACAGAAACTCCCATGAGTGCTTCTCCCTGGGAGTAGAAATACAATCAGTGTAAATAAGATAGCAATCAGTTGTCATTTCATGAAGCTGCCTAAAGCCCAGGTCTTGAAATTCTATATGGAATGAATAATACCACAATGTAAATAGCATTTCGCTTGTGTTAGTTAAGTCTCTCTGATTTGTGTTTATGTATAGCGTGAATCACTGGCACATTATGTTGCAATTAATATATCCTCTCCTGCCCTTTAACACACATATAAAGGCTAAACAGGCCACAGTGATCAGAGAAAAATATGTTTGAAAGATTGTGCAACTGTTCAATTTATGAGGGGTGAGTCAAAACACAGCTCACATGAGGACAGCCTCAGATGGGCCTCTTTCTTGGTTGGTAGGCCCATCTGTTGGGAAGAAGCAAGGGGGCAACAGTGATTTCCCAAGCATTGGGAAAATAAAGAACCTGGATTTTTTTTAGTAGTCCCTCCCCCCACTGCATCTGTCTTTTTTCTTTCTAATTTGTAAGCACTTGTGTCAAAAAACCTTTCACTGATGGTCAGAGATGTGTGTGGAGAAATTACTAGTAAGGATAAGTTGCTGCCTCTGTTCATTTACAACATTTTAACCGTTTTCTGTATGAATGTGGTTGAAACTCTCATGCCCTCCCTTTCAATGATACATTGAATGTATCCATTCTTCTTTATCCTCTCTGACTTGATGCGGCTATTAGAGTTAGGCTGACCGATTCTACTAAGGTTCAAAGGTCTGGCTCAATCTTGCTTTTCAAGCAGTAGAAGTGGGAAAGCTTAGATTAGATCAAGGTTAGCATGGCTGAGTGACACTTGGATTTAAAAGAATTTTTTTTGACTGTTACAGAAAGCTTAAAAACCAAAGACTGTTTCAGATATTCCCGGGAAAAAAGTAATTTATTTTGAGTTTGTGGCATTTCAAAGATCACAGATTTGTTATTCACTGGCACATGCAGCTGAAGCTACACAAGAGGAGCAAGAAAGGAGCTCTTTGATCTCATAGTACTCTGAGTTTATTTGGCTTGCTTGTTTTTATAGTTTATGGGGCAGAACTGCCTCTTCTTTTTTGCCCTGAAAAACCATGGTTTCTTCTCCAAATCTGTCTTGAATCAGTTGCCCATTAATTACAGAACTCAGTAATTTTCGGAGGGTAGGATAATTCTTGTGTTTCACTGTGTACAAAGAATGCAAAAGATAATATCATGCAATTTCATCATGGTTTCTAGGTGAGAAGGCAGGTACATTTTCATTTTCAGGGCATTTCCAGCCTCGGTTCCAATAACAACCATCATGATAAGTTAAGGCTAGCTTAGAAGACCACCCATGAAAGTGCCCTGTGGTTAGGTTCCATACAAATGTCTACCCACCAGGTCATTCTCTAGGCTTCCTGGCTGCTTTCCACCCCCCTGTAATTTTCCTGCAGTGCTCTACAATTTCTGGATGTTCTGGGGCATTGCGGAAATATTCAAAATGATGAGTGGCTTCTTAGCTGCTGCCACCATAATCCCACAACCAAGAGACCAAGCAGGTGGGAGAGCCAAACAGCAGCACTAGTGGGCTCTGCCTGAACGTGTGGTCTTTGGCAGCTGGCTGAGGGTGCTGGATGCTGTTGCCAGCCCTCTTAAGAAACTTTAGTGACTGAACAGAATAGACCATGGAGATGTTTGAGAAGAGACTCTACTCTCCATGATATTGGACAACTATATCCCCTCTGTTGTCTGTAGCTACTCCTATACTCAGGCTTCTGACTGTGGTTCTACTTTTGACAAATCACAAACAAGCTTCTGAATTCACAGCTGGACACAATCCAGTGGGCATTGGGTAAAGAGCTACCCAGCAGTCCAGATCTCTGGAAGAAGATTAGTTGGATTAGAACATGGAAATATTTGTGTTGGTTTTTTGTAATAGATTTTATTAAAGTTTTAAAGGTTACAAAAAGAACAGTAAAAAAAGTTAAACAAACAAAGCACAAAAACAAACAAAAAGAGAAAAAAACAAAAAAACAAAAAACAAAAAACCAACACAAATCCAACCTTTACATAACTTTCTTTCCTTTGCTTATTTCCTTGACCTCCTCACACCTCCCTTTTTTGTATTCTAGTTCAATTAGATATTTCAGCAAATCCTTTCCATCTTTGTTTTTATCCTAAAAAATTATCTTAATATACTGTAATTTTGCATTCTCCTCTTTCACTAATTACCAATCCATTTTTACTTAATCTTTTATAACATTTCTGCTAAAACCACATAACTTCATTCCAACATCCTTCTAACATTCCTTAATTTTACAATGTTTCTGTAGATAAACTTTAAATTTTTTCCAATCTTCTTCCACCGACTCTTCTCCCTGGTCTCGGATTCTGCCAGTCATCTCAGCCAGTTCCATGCACTCCATCACCCTTATCTGCCATTCTTCCCGGGTGGGTAAATCTTGTGTCTTCCAATACTTTGCAATAAGTATTCTTGCTGCTGTTGTGGCATACATAAAGAAAGTTCTATCCTTCTTTAACACCAATTGGCCGACCATGCCCAGGAGAAAGGCCTCTGGTTTCTTCAGAAAGGTATATTTAAATACCTTTTTCATTTCATTATAGATCATCTCCCAGAAAGTCTTAATCCTTGGGCATGTCCACCAAAGGTGAAAGAATGTACCTTCGGTCTCTTTACATTTCCAACATTTATTATCGGGCAAATGATAGATTTTTGCAAGCTTGACTGGTGTCATGTACCACCTGTATATCATTTTCATTATATTCTCTCTTAAGGCATTACATGCCGTGAATTTCATACCTGTGGTCCATAACTGTTCCCAGTCAGCCATCATAATATTATGTCCAACGTCTTGTGCCCATTTAATCATAACAGATTTCACCGTTTCATCCTGAGTATTCCATTTCAACAGCAAGTTATACATTCTTGACAAGTTCTTAGTTTTGGGATCTAACAATTCTATTTCTAATTTTGATTTTTCCACCTGGAAGCCAATTTTCTTGTCCAAATTGTAAGCCTCCATTATTTGTAATAATGAAGCCAATCTTGCACTTTATTTTTTAGTTTTTCAAAACTCTGCAGTTTTAATCTATCTCCCTCTTGTTCCAGAATTTCCCAATATTTCAGCCATTTGGCCTCCATATTGAGCTTTTTCTGAGCCTTCGCTTCCATTGATACAAATCCTTGTATCTTATCCAGACATTAAACAGTGCTTTCCTGACAATATGGTTTTTAAACGCTTTATGTGCTTTGACCTTGTCATACCACAAATATGCATGCCACCCAAAAACATTATTAAAACATGGAAATATTTGATCAGAATTGTCTTCTCTTCGGAAATCTGTTTCTCTGCCTGTTCCTTTCTCCTTCTCTGCCTTGCACTGTGGCTACAACCTTGTTTCAATCCCTCTTATTGTGGTGCATTTAGAATTATTTTTGAGCAGGCAATAGGAAGTCAACAAGCTGTAATCCATCATAAGAGGTTAACATTAATTGAGATAAATATAAGAACCTATTTGCTTTTGAGTCACTGTAGTTGTAGAATGGTATATAATGAGTGGCTATACAGTTGTTCCCTCTGTGTGTTTGTTGATCTAATTAGAATAGGACATTCCGTTGACTTGAACTTCCAAAGTGAGACTTCATTTATGTGTGTTGTGTATGCTCCCAGTTTGTTCAGGATGAATTTGTGAGATGAGGAAAGACATTTTCCAGAAGTGCAGTCATGTTTCTCTCTTGTAGCAAACACAACAAACAGCCTTTGCAGCATGCTGAAGGCATCAGTTTTTGTGGACCACAATCCACTGCATAAGAGGCATGAATTCTAATCCTAAATGACAAGCATGTGCACTCAGTGGGGATGTAGAGGAGTGAGGTCAGAGGGAAATGAAATGCAAACTGAGCAGAAAGTGACAATTACCTGAAACCAATTAACAAGGCAGTGATCAACTGATAAGACAGTTGTTTAAAAGGTAAACAAAACTTAGTTTCTGTTTTAGCTACAGGTAATAACTGAAATACATGAACATAAAATTTGTCCACAAGCATTTGTGCACCTGCTTAATTCTTTGAATGGAGAAGTTGACTGTTTCTCAGTCCCCAGAGGGTGGGAAGACATGCAAATGTTGGCACTTGCACTGGGGTTGTGAGTAGGAGTTTCCAAACAGACCCTATGGAAGTTCTTGCACCAGTGCCAGTCAGATTAAAACCGAGAGCTAATACTAGAGCTGGCTACTGCACTCCTTCTTGGCTTAGAGCTAGGTCCATGTGCTGGTACTGGTTTTCCCCTCCTAAGTCAATTCATAGTGCTAGTAATGACCTTTGTTGTACTAAGTGGTTTGCAGCCAGGCAGTGGCGTAGCGTGGTGTGTGTGTGCAGGGGGGGCCGGCCACACCGGGTGCAACATCTGGGGGTTAGGGTTAGGGGGTGCAAATCCACGGGTTAGCGGGCGCAAATTACTTGCCTTGCCCTGGGTGCTGACAACCCACGCTACGCCACTGCAGCCAGGTTACCTGAAGGACTGTCTACACCCACGAAACCCACCCAGCCTTTGAGATTGGCACTGGAGGGTAGATCACTGGTCTGCAAGTGACAGTTGTTACATTGACAAGTATCAGGGAAATGATATTGTCTGTGGTGACCCTCATCTTTGGAATACCTTCCCTGGGAAAATATCTGTGTATGTTTGCCCAATATGTGTCTTCCTTTGTTGGCCTAAAGTCTGTAATGCCTTAGGTAATGTCAATAACTTGTTTGGACTCTTTATAAGTAACTTTTTAATCTGCTGCAATTGTTCATGTTTTATTCTAGGTTTTTTTATTCATATATATGAAAATATATGTGTCAAATAGGTGTGAGTTCATCACTAGAAAAAAACAAAATTGTTCTAACACTGGCTGTGTTTGGACACCATACAAAACTATGGTTTAGTGAGGCATAAACAAACCTAGCCCCCCTCTCTGATTTACATGCTCCCCTCCCTCTCTCCCCTTCTCCAGTTTAAGCACAATGGTTTGATTTGCCACAGATTGGCATATTATCCAAACTGTGGTAAATATTCACTATGATAGTTTCAAACCAACCAACTACAAACTGTAGCAAGTTCGTTTAAACTAACTATAGCTAAGGTTAGCCATAATTATGAATTTGAATGTCACATCAAGTTTTGATTAAGCAGAAGCAGAAGTTTATCAACTCCTCCTGACTATAGGGAGACACATATGAATCTGAGAGTAGAGTAGGCTCATTCACTTTCAGCAAGTCATAGTCTGGCATAACATCTGAATGCAGCCAGTATCTCCATGAATGTGATGGATATTAAGCCCTTTTCCTTAATTTGCTGAATCAACTGAAATTACTAGTTCTCTAAAGTATTATGACATTTACTGATAAAGGACAAATAGCCTCTTTGCAAATAAAATTCATGCTTCGAGATGGTGGTACTTGCTGAAAATTTCTTTTTCCCTGGTGTCTTTTTTCTGCTTGAAGTGAATATGCAACATTAAGGCATTCTCTGCTTAGATGTGTGTATAATGTGCTATGTGTTAGATATTGATTTATAATGCCAGTTGTGATTAAATTATTCTAGTTAATCTTGTTATTCTACAGAGTCAGAATATTAGCATTGCACACAAAATGGTGAATAGCACAGTGGTTGCATTTTAACTTCTTGACTGCAATTCACTCACTGTTGGCTGAAACCATTATTCTCCATATGTGCTCCAACCATATGCTGGTTTTCAGAATATATCCAAACAGATTGCTAGATAATACATCTGCTGTGCTAATATAAACTATTTTGATGACTTGCTGAAGTGTGAGAATTTTACAGGGTGATAGATGATAAAGTACTGATGCTTTTGGTCTCATTTTAGAAGCGTGTCCAACTGAAACATGAACTTAAATAAGGCATGTTTCAGATTGTAGTTGTTTCAGACTTGGTGCTCATAATTTGGTGCTCTAATATTATAAAGCTTGCTCAAGAGACAAATGAGAATTGGCTGCAGCTTTTTAAATGAATGGATTAAATTTTTTGGGCATTAAAGATAGATATGAGTAACAGTACAATCCTAGGTACAGTATGTCTATTCAGAAATAAGCCACACTTGGTCCAATAGGGCTTACTCCTAGATAAGGGAATACAGGAGTGCAACCCAAGAGGAGCTATAGCTGTCCTCCTCTGTGGAACTTTTTCCTTTACATATCTAACACCAAACTTCCCCATTGTGTTTAATCTCTGTTTCCATCCTGATTGATGATAGCAATACATAAATTTTGGCTATCAGATTTACTCCAGAGATAAAAGTGAGCTGGGGATAAACCTCTGATTCTTTGAAAAAAGCCGGTTTCTATGCTGGGAGACAGAAACTGTCAGCTCCTAAGGGTGAGCAACGTATGAGTGGAGGAATCAGCATTGTGCCCCAAAGTCACATAAGGCCCCTGATGAACGCAGGGTCTGCAAAAGCCTCCCTTTCTTGGTTATTTCTGATATACCGGTAGCTGTAATTTACAACTGAGAAAGGTTTCTCTGTCTGTCAGTGGGATTTTTGCATTCAGTGTATGAGCTACTTTCAGATTTTAAGAGGAAGGGAAAGGAATTTTATCATTAAAGAGCTGAAGGAAGAACAAAAAGTATGTTCTTTGTTTGAGCCAAGAAAGTTTTAAATGAAGTAGGGAGTTAGTTCTGAGTGCTAAGGATTTTTATTTTCTTTATTTTTAATTCTCTATTTTATCAATGTAAATGTTGCCTTTAAATTTAAAGTAACTTTGCCCCTTCATACTTCCTTCATGGGAAAGAAATGTGTTGTGATAAGAGAACACTGTGGAGATCTTAAGGTGGAGATGGGAGATATAATGAGACTGAATTGTTAATAAGGTAAAGAACATTCAGAATGACAAATATATTGTTGGGCATTCCATTGACTATTGGCACCCTTCAGCAAATGTTTGATGAGGAAATAAAATTGATTAGATCTAAGATTGATGAAATGGAGAATGAAAACGGACCAGAGAAGAATGAAATGGAAATCAAAATCAAAGAGGACACAGAGACCTTGGAGAATAATATGAATAAACTATTGTCAGAACAGGAGGGTGAAATGGTAGCATTAGAGGCAACAGATGGTGAAATGGGAAAGTCCTTCGCACAGGTGTTTAGAAGAATGTAACAGCAAAATGGTGAAATTGTGATATTGGAGAAGAGTAATGAAGCCAAGAATGGAGAGATTAAGAGACATCCTGAGCTAGCAGAGATAGTGCTGAGAGAGAAAGGACTCTGTGTACAACTTGGAGTGACTTCAGAGGAAAAAGCTATCAAACCTTTGGCGCTTTTCAAGGAAGAAGCATAAATGGAACTAATCCATTTCTTTAATCAGGTTGGAAAACCATGGCAAATACAACAGGAAATGGGGATGGAAGAATGGGAATGGATGCAAATTAATGAATACATAACAAATGAACTATGAAATATTATTTTAATATATGGTCACTGCGGAGATTCTCTTGTATGGAGAAAGATGGAAAGATTCATTATTTTTTAATATGGCGGAATGGTTGTTGAGGTTATTAGAGACAAAGTTGATTCGTTTGATTAGAGAAAAACCATTGCGACATTTTTTAATAACAATAATTAGAGAGTGCCTTTTGGACTTTTTGTGGAAAAAGGAAAAGGAACTAATCTGAGACATTCCAGTTGAGAGATTGGGAAAATATTACCTAACAGAAAGTAGAGCAGATGGATGTCATTCTAGACTGAATGTTTGGAATAATTTATTTATGTAACTGTCAGGAAATCAGAAGTCCTTTGAATCTTTCTTTCTTTCTTTCTTTCTTTCTTTCTTTCTTTCTTTCTTTCTTTCTTTCTTTGGTGTTTTCTTCTCTTAGCTGGTTTTGGGGTCCAGGATTACACACACATGTAGGTAATGGTTAGTTGGTTGAAGGACCCTGAGTGAGAGGCAAGGAAGGCCTTCCAAGGTAAGAGACTGGGAAAAGAAAGGAAAACTCTCATGTGACAGGTGGGAGGGTCCACTACTTTCTGTGTGAGACAAGGGTTAAGAGCTGCCTTTGAGAGAGGACTCTTGTGTTTTCTTTCCCCCTCTGTTATCTGAGAAATGCCACCATTGTTGCATTCAAGAAGTTACTAGCATCTCCAATGGACTCCTGGGTGGAAGGATAACCCCAGCTCTATGGAGACATTTAACTCAGAAATGGTGTGTGTCTGCCTGCTTATAGTAGAAAGGATTGAATTCCTGGTCATTAGAGAGAGATTAACATCCGTATAAAGTTACGCCCATGCTACCATATATTATCATTAACTGAATTGTATGTGCAGTAGCTAGACTGTGTTATCAACCTCACAAGAAACACAAGCTAAGAGATCCCAGCAGCTAACAGTAGGAACAGATTAGAAAATGCCAGCTGGGAGTGTGGGGAAGTAGTTATAAAAACTGAACCATGAAAGGTGGTTTAATACAGCCCATATATTTACATATAAATGTTGAGGTTTACCAAGTGGTACCAACTCTATTCTATGGAGGATCAAACAGATAAGATGTAATAGTCCTTCGTGAAGAGCACAAAGATGAATATAATAAATTGGCAGGTGCCTTTTCAGACCCATTTCATGGGTGGGTGGGGGAATTTCTTATGTGTGGGCTGCATTTTAAAGTTAAGGACCTGCAGATTCCATAGACAACTTTATCATGTCTTTAGACACACTGGCAAAGTCTTGCAAGTATGTTATCCTCAAAGATGACCTTCTCAGGGTCTGTCTTGTAGTAGGTCTTTATTATGATAAGCTGTCACAGAGATTACAAGTGCTTCAGAAAGCTATTACACAAACTTGTCATTCTGAGTTGGTCAAGCATCAGCACAGTGAAACTATAAGTGTTCTCAAGTATACTTGGAGATAACTGATTTATATGCTATATGCATATTGCAGAGAGAAGGGGACAGAAAGCAAATGATAGCCTGTATATAATAAAGAGCAAGTGGTCTTAACAACATTACTTTCAACAACGTAAATTAAAAATCAGTTTAGGAGATCTACTAAAAATACAGGACATTAACATGCTGCTTGCCTTGCCAGAGAAGATAAAGGTAAAGGTACTCCTGACTGTTAGGTCAAGTCGCGAACGACTCAGGGGTTGCGTGCTCATCTCACTCTATAGGCCGAGGGAGCCGGCGTTTGTCCGCAGACAGCTTCCGGGTCATGTGGTCAGCATGACTAAGCCGCTTCTGGCGAACCAGAGCAGTGCACGGAAACACTGTTTACCTTCCCGCTGGAGCAATACCTATTTATCTACTTGCACTTTGACGTGCTTTCGAACTGCTAGGTGGGCAGGAGCTGGGACCGAGCAACGGGAGCTCACCCCATCGCGTGGATGTGAACCACTGACCTTCTGATCGGCAAGCCCTAGGCTCTGTGGTTTAGATCACAGCACCGCCTGCATCCCCTTGTCAGAGAAACAGGGTGCCAAAAATATAAGAAATGAACATCAAGGCTGAGCCATAGGAAGTTGTCAGAATATGACTCAGGACACTGGAGGGTCAAGAATAGAAAGAACAAATCAGAATTGATGAATGAGTACATCCTGGAACTAAAGTTTTGAACCTGGACCCAAAGTTTTCCCAACAATTTCCCATGAATGAATATGAAAAGAAATTGCACTCAAAAATTATAAAAGTGGAGTGATAATTATGGTGAAATTCTCATAGGCCAAGTGGATGGATTTAGTTGCGTACACCTTATTTTGAGGTAGCTGAGGAATGTTTGCGAATGCCCTTCCTTTCGTTCGGCAATTCATCTGAGCAGTGGTGAACTCTGCAGTCTTCTTGGGTGCCCACATTTCAATTAAAGCCTTTGAGGAGGGAGCCACAAGGAAACAGATACCAGAGTAATCGAGAGGGCTAATCACTAGTGCAGGCAAAGTTCAGCCAGTCTAAACCTGAAGGCTTTATAGCTGTTACTGCCCAGAGTGGGGTTATGGCCATCTTGGCTGAGTGGGACCAGCCCAGGCCTAAGAATATTCTACTGTGCAGGAAGGTGCTCCAAACCACACTTCTAATGGGCTACCACATGGGGAGCTGACTGCAGAGCTGAGGGATGTTACCTGTAGTCCCAGTGGCTCCTGGCAGTAGATTACTTATGAAATAAATGTAAGTTGGTGGAGAAGTTGAATTGGTAGAACAAGTCATAGCCTCCTTCTGATCTAATCAACAGATGCTCAATTACTTTTTTAAAAAAGCAGTCTGGGAACAGCAGCTACAGCTGTGAATTTACACTGCAAGTGACTTAGAAGTCAGATTCCTTCAATGAAAAGGCTGTGCAGCCAGATGACCATGCTGTCAAGATTTTGCAACCTTTTAAAGCAAAAATGACTTTCGGCTTATCACAAGCAATCTATACTGTCTGCAGTGATTGTGAAGCAGAATGAGCATCTCAGACCTACTAAAAAAATGATGATGTGCACACAGCCCTCGAGTATCGGTAAAATCCAACAGAACTGCTGTCAGTGGATCTTTGCAGCATTGGAAACTCTTGCTGCTAATTTGACTCTAAAGCTTCTGGACAAACAATAATTTAGCTGGAGAGAGAAACTGATAAAAGGTAACCAAGCAATCAAGACAAGCAAGCATTCCAGATGCTAAAGTACAAAGAACTGTTTAAGCTTGTGCAGACCACTCTTGCCTGAATGGAGCAAGAACATCTATGTCATATTCCTCTACAGGCACCTCCAGTTATGCAGGAAGAGTTCAAGAGCATACCAGAACTTTAGGTTTTTGCAATTAAAGTACTCTTCTTGCCCTGCCACAACAAATCCACAAGACTTGTTGCAGTTAATAAAGAGATGGGGAAATGCATTGAAAAGTGTGGGATGGAGGGATAACGAACAGAAAGAACATATAAACACCATTTAAGCAAATCAGGATGAAAGCAGGAGAAGTGCTTGTTGTTTTATAAGCCCTCTTTAAAGAAATCAGAACACATGCTCAATAAAGACAGGATGTAATCTAGCATCCCTGGAAACTTTCTGCAAGCAAACCAGGATGAATGCTCAATAAACAGGTGATCTGGAGATGTCCTCCTTGGGACATGCTTCAATTTATCCAGAGATATTTGTTTGGATACCATCATCTAAAGGGGGAAAGCATTTCTTTTTGCCAGACAGAATAAATCTCCCCTCTCCTCCTGTGTGATGTTCTAGTGCATTTTTTGACATCTCCAAGCCAATTTGGGGAGGGGGGGCATGGGAAGGAAGGAGAGGAGGGAAAGTCCTATTTCACAAGCAGAAGTCATGCACAGGGCTTCAGCTCACAGAGTTCATTTGTTGAGTCCTTCTCATTATTATATCCCACCTTTCTTCTAATGAGTGAGATAGGGCTAAGGATCAGGGAGCAGTGGCATAGCGTGGGGGTGCAGGGGGGGGCGGCCGCACCGGGCGCAACATCTGGGGGTTAGGGTTAGGGGGCGCAAATCCACAGGTTAGGGGGCGCAAATTACTTGCCTTGCCCCGGGTGCTGACAACCCATGCTACGCCACTGTCAGGGAGAGCACAGATGGGTCTGATGGAGGGGAATTCTGTTCCAGATTGGATTATATATTTAGAGTTGGAGAAGAATTTGCATCCATAATCATTGCTTCTTATCTGACATAAGCATTATAAGCTCTGGGACTTGTACTTCCTACCTTGGAAATATGAGTCTCGCTGACATCACTACTTAATAGAGCCAGACCTGTCTCAGCTCAGTTAATAATACCATAAGTAAAGCAAGAACGGAGTGCTCTTCTGTGCCAGCTCTGAAATACTAGCTCTCAGCCTTTTGCTCTGGAACTACAGCAGATTAAGCTGTTAGATGTAAGTATAGTTTGACAATAGTAAGTTCATTCCCCTCCTCACTCTCCATTTCAGGTTGTTTTGCTTCCCTGCCTTTCTCTCTTAAGACCTCTGTCCTGGTTTGCTTCTAGCTTGCAATCAGAAAATTGGTCTTCATTTTTATATCTGGAGTTCAGAGCAAAAAATTGGCAGGATCTTTTTGAATATAGACTTTGAAGCTTCCCCTTTTGATCAAGTAATACTTGCTTTGTGTTGATTTTTAGCAGGTACGTTATAGAAATATTGCTGTAAATGATGCAAGGAGAAGTAAGCCTAAGAAGAAAGAAAGAAGGGAAAATAGTAATAAAGAGGGACAGGAAATAAAATGGTCTGACAGCCATGAGTGTGCATGCATACACACACAGAGAGAGTGTGTACACACACACACACAGAGATGCCTCAGGGCATATAGGAAGAAGAAAAGATGAAGAAGGAAACCAGCGGGACACTAGAAAATTATAGAGAAGAAAACATAAAAGAAAACACAGTCAAGGTTCTGTAAGGAGAAATGTGACACACAGACAAAATATTTTACTTGGAAACTTCTACAGATCTAGGCATTCCAGAAGTAGCATGGTTGCTGTATTAAAGAGATGCAAATACTTTTGATCTTTGAAATCTTCTGATATAAAATAAGAAGTTATAGAAATTATTTATATGACTGAGTTATGTGAATACAGAAGGAATACTTAGCATTTATTATTGTTCACTCCCTTCCCCCTCTCTTTCTCTTTTATTTCCAAGTGCTTCTACAACAACCGTGTGAAGCAGCCCAGTATCATCATGATCATCACCATCCATACATTGCTGGGAAGGGGCTGAGTGTATTCAGGAATTCTCATCACACAGCTTTACACTCTTAGTCAACAACCCCAGCTCTTCATAATCTTGTTCCTTCTAGACCTCTCTGCTATAATTAAATGCCTTATCCAATGATACGGGAAATCAGAATCCGAGTAAAGGTTAGGACTACATCCTTTCCTAGGGTGGCCACTTACGCATCGCCTCAAAAGAGAAAACATATCACCAAAAAGGAGAGCAAAACAGAAAATAGATTTACATTAAATTTGCATGTGCTAATGTATAGATGCAAAATTTACAATAACTGCTATAATTTAAATAGAAAAACAACAAATCTCAGCATAGTGGGGAAGGCTGTGGTTAAGTGACCTGAGTGCGGGCTCAGCATGCTATCCATCTGCTAATTGATAATGGGCAATTTCAATGTTTTCCCCTCCTTAGGGTTCTTCATCTTTAAAGTGTACTTAGACCAGATACTCTTTCAAACAGAGTATTGTCTACTTCTACTGTATGTTAGCTAGAACACGTGACTGCCTCATATTGGTGCTTTGCAGCTATAATTCACCAGGGCCCCATATGCTTCTAAGCTGACTTTAGAAAGCATTTCCATTGGAATCACTAAACTATTATTTTTGTTTGTGCACATTTTAAAATCTCTCATTATTTCTAGTGTTTTACAGTTACTGGGTATTCTTGGTGCATCCCAAGAAGGTTTCCACTTTCTCATTCATTTCTACAAGCAGAATTCATGGTGAATTGAAGCTAACAGGGCAAATGAATGGGAATGATTCCACTGTGTTGCAATAGAGACCTAACACAAGAATTATTCACAGGTAATTTTGTTAGTGCCACCATTAGTTTGATTAAAAAGAACAAAATAATTCTGGTTAGTCATGTAGGCTTGACTCTTCTCTCTTGGGCTACATAATATGGCTATTGAGCCAACTTATATAGTGTACTTATTTATTCATCTTGCTTATGATGCATTGGGGTATCACACTTTACAGTGGCCCAGTTGATACTTCCTCATTATGGATTCTACTATCCTCCTTCACTAATCATGTTAATGAAGTAAACACCTTCCAGGAAAAGAAATCAATATAATTCAATGAAGAAATTATTTAGATTTCCTGTTACTTAGCCCTCCATTTGTCTTTTATATTATTGCTTTGAATCACTTGATGCCTAAGAAAATACACTTGGCTCTTTAGCTAGGAGTTTCTTATTGCCTATGCCAGTATACTTAATAAAACGCAGTGTTTTTTATTGATCAAAAGTGTAAATAGGTTATTGCTTTGTTGAAAAGAGATGGCCAGTGTGACTGCACTGCAAACGTATTAACTTGCTGCACATTTGTGAGTTTTTGCTCAGTTGGTTAGAGCATGTGCTGATAATGCCAAGGTTGCTCGTTCAATCCCCATATGGGACAGCTGAATATTCCTGCATTGCAGGGGGTTGGATTAAATGATCCTCAGGGTCTCTTTCAACTCTATAACTCTTTGACACCCGCCCTGTGGAATGCCCTCCCACCAGATGTCAAAGAAATAAACAGCTATCTGACTTTTAGAAGACATCCGAAGGCAGCCCTGTTTAGAGAAGCTTTTAATATTTGAGGAATTATTGTATTTTAATATTTTGCTGAAAACTGCTCAGAGTGGCTAGGGAAACCCAGCCATACGGGCAGGGTATAAATAATAAATTATTATTATTATTATTGATTCTTTGACTCTTTTGCTCTTCAGAAAGGAAGCAGCTCAATTTGGACAGAGGGTAAGATTATGGGCTGAGGAGATGAGGGTTCATGCTTGACCATGAATCTCAATGAGTGTCTCTCAGTCTAACACTCTAGTGCTATTGTGAAGATAAAATGAAATCTCCCTATGTACTCTACCCCAGCCTAGAACTAAGTTATATCAAACCATGATAAGCAATTTCAAGACGTTCGAGCAGATGTGGCCCCTATTCCACAGAGGGGAAAGATTATATTCACTACATCCCTGTTATACCTCTCTCTTATTCTCAGTTTCATCTACTTTCTCTAACTACAAACAGCTGAAATGGTGGCACTTTTTTGTTCTTGAGATGGTGACTCTTTCTTTGAATGCTCTGAGGTGTCACTTACATGTTACATTGCAGGTGACCATCTATTGAAAAATAAAATCAAGGCTGGGTTGAACCAGCTGGGTGGTGAGTAATGATTCTGCCATGTGCCAGAACATTTTAATGTTAGCCAACACACCATGGCTTTACCATCTTGGCTTAATATCTGAACATACCTTATGTTCATTGGAAATTCTTTCCCTCCCTTTGTCCTCAAGATAATGTTTAATTGGGATGTGGCTGGGACCACCAGGGTCCCAGAATCAAGAGCCTTTGGCTCTGTGTGCTGCTGCCCCTGAGCTACTGGGTGGAGTATATTGTAGGATAGTGATATATTCCTGGGCTCTGTACTAACCCTGTCCAGTTAGCTGGCCACAGTCCTAGACTAGGCCCACAGTTATCTCAACATTTCTGCCCAATATGATCTAGTACTGTCTTTTGACATTCCAATCACTTCTGGGCTAGCATAGATTAGATCCTGCAGGGAGTGGGTAGTGCTGTGGTCTAAACCACTGAGCCTCTTGGGCTTGCCAATCGGAAGGTCAGCAGTTCGAATCTGTGTGACAGTGGTGAGCTCTCGTTGGTCTGCCACAGCTTCTGCCAACCTAGCAGTTCAAAAGCACACCAGTGCAAGCAGATAAATAGGTACCGCTGTGGTGGGAAGGTAAATAATGTTTCCGTGCACTCTGGCTTCCATCTCAGTGTCCCGTTGTGCCAGAAGCGGTTTAATCATGCTGGCCACATGACCCGGAAAGCTGTCTGTGGACAAACACTGGCTCCCTTGACCTGAAGCGAGATGAGCACCACACCCCATAGTCGCCTTTGACTGGACTTAACTGTCCAGGGGTCATTTTTACCTTTAGATTAGTTCCATGTAAAATGTCTCCTTCTCAATTCATCTGGATCTGGAGGAGAATATTTACTATGTGAGATGACCTTCCAACTTGCTTTCCCCAAAGCCAAGAAGCAGCAAGTGTCAAGGGGCAGGGTAACTTCAAGAACCTTCTGTATTCAAAAACAGCAGACACTAACCTGCTTATTTTATTGATCTAGAAATTTTATCAACCGCTTGATCAAAATGATACCAAAATGTTTGGGTTTACAGAGAGACTAACATACCCTAACTGGTTCTAGCTGTAAATATACACCCACTTTATTACAGTCCAGGTCTTTCCCCAAAGAGATAGATCATACATGCTACATACCATGAACACCCTCAACCGGTCCCATTTTCCAACAGTATTCTCACTATTGAAATCCATTCATTCTCTACAGTAGCATTTTCAGCTTTTAACGCTGCCCTTCCATGTTGTATCTCTGGTCTCTTACAAACAGGTTGACACAGTCTTGTTTTTGCTATTACTACTACTATTATTCAGCCTTCCGGTACTTTGGTTTCAACAGTGTGGTGTGTGAACTCTCATTGCCCTTTCTGGTAGCCTGGGAGGATAGATTTTTGGCTTTTTCTATATAGTACACCCATTGTTTTGATAGAAATACTTACATTGTCCTCTGCTTACTCTGCCTACAGAGACACATTGTTTGTTTGTGTGCATGCACACACACACACACACACACACACGTGTACACACTGCTTAAAATCCCTGTTAGTGAATACTGGGTTGCCCAGGTGTACATTTGCCCTCACTGAAAGTGCATTCCTAAATGCAGCCCTCTATAGTGAATTGCAATCTGAATTTGAGCACCAAACCATTATTCTTTAAACTACATAGCTTATGTTTCTTGGTTATGTCACAATGTGATGTAATTTGGAGTGTGATGTATTATAAAAGGCTTTTTGTTTTTGTTTTTTTGCTTTTGCAAGTTCACAGTTGTCTATGTGCACTACTAATTTGGATATAATGTGATTTTTTTGTTTGTTTAAAAAGTGTGTTCCAGTCACATCCTTGTGTGAGTTTGTAAACATAAGTTCTTGAAAGCTGAACTTTCTGTTCATATATTTCCCACCCACTCCTGGCATTGGTCCAAAAGCCTAATTAGTTTGTGTGAGGAACTACATAATTGGCCCGAAGGCATCTTTAAATACTTTACTTCATTTAGTGATTTCTCAGCATCAGAGGGATATATTAGGACACCCACTTAGTATGTAGCATTAAACTATTGCAGAATAACTACCTGAATCTTATATCTGGGATGTAACCAAAGGTTCAGGTTGCTGTTGTTGTAAAAAGCAATAATAGAGTTATGAATTAATGTATTCATTATGGTGGTATTGGGACAATGATTGAACACACATTTAAAAACATATATCTAGTTAAAATAAAGATATAAATATTTCCTGTCCAAGAAAAGGATAACAGAGTTATGTAGCACACTATATACCACTGTTGGTACGTGCGTGGTGCTGTGATCTAAACCACTGAGCCTAGGGCTTGCCAATCGGAAGGTCAGTGGTTCGAATCCCTACGACAGGGTGAGCTCCTGTTGCTTGGTCCCAGCTCCTGCCAACCTAGCAGTTCAAAAGCACCTTAAAGTGCAAGTAGATAAATAGGTACCGCTCCGGCGGGAAGGTAAAAGGCATTTCCATGCGCTGCTCTGGTTTTGCCAGAAGTGGCTTATTCATGCTGGCCACATGACCTGGAAAAACTCTCTCTGGACAAACATCGGCTCCCTCGGCCCGTAAAGCGAGATGAACGCCGCAACCCCAGAGTAGTTCACAACTGGACTTAAATGTCAGGGGTCCTTTACCTTTATAAACCACTGTCACACAAAATTAATCATTCCTAACCTTTTCTCTTAAAGAGACTTTTCATTTTAGGAAATATGCAGTGAAGGTTAAGGTTAGGAAAGAAAAGGATGGGGGGGGGTGCTTTGGGGGCTGATGGGACCAGAAAATGAACTATTTATATATTTTCTGGGAACAACTCGGTTCATTCCTGGGTCATTCCAACACACACCCAGAGAATTTCGTTTATATATTGATCTGATATGTGATAGTAGATTTTCTGCCATTTAGGAGTGCCTGTTGGTTTTCACTTGACTCCATTTTCTGTTGGATCTGCTTATATATTTGTTTATAAGGTAGATATTACAAAGGCACCTTGAGTCATTGGAGCTCTCTCATCTAAAGGAAGCAAGACACAGTGCTGCTGCTGCATGAACATTTCAACACTTGGGGGAAATTCCCAAGCAGTTCAAGATGAGCTTGAAAGAGAAAATTTATTATGAAATTGTTTTCCTAGAAATTTCATTCCAGCTCCAAAAGAGGCAGGATACTTTGATTTGCATAGTGTTTGTTTATATGCGGTTTAATGGCAAAATAAGTAGTTTACTAGTAAAAAAGGAAACACACAAGCATTAAAATACAAACGCCCACAATTAAAATGCACAATAAAGCAATCTCATTAAGCTATAAAAATCCACAATAAAACAATCCCATTAATTAAAACTGAGTTGGGTGAAGAGACCAATGACATGCCTACATAACCAGGCGCCACTTCAGAGTTAATTGACACACCAGGGTACCTCAGAAATAAGTATGCCCTTTGTTGAATATTAGTAATAAGCTGTCATTTAGTTTCCCTTGCGAAGTAATACATTTTATCAATCAATAAAATAGCCCCACTTCCCCATTAAACCAACTACAAGTGGTTTAGGCATTTATTATTGTGACCAAGTGACACAGTATTAATAAGAAATAATGTGTTCATTTTTCTTTGCGTTCAGAGGCTGATGTTGCTATATTCCCTTTCTTTATGCTGCCATATAGTACGGATGTTTTCCTACAACATCAAACAGTTACATATGTCTGATGATGAAAGTGTTGAGTGGCAATTAAAGCAGAAACCTGTAAGTTTGAATTTATCAGTTCTTGCATTGACTCTTGATGTTTTGCCACCAGATCTCTGGCAAATCACTTTCTGGTTTCCTTTTTAGAAAAATGCAAAGCAGTGTACACATAATTAGCTGTCTGATGAAGAAACAGGCGGTGTTATGAAAATGAACCACCTTGTAGGAGGAATTTATATTAGTCAAAGATACTGATCTCTTGAAATGAAATAGGCCATAAAATAACAAAGAACAAATAAGGTTGGCACTATGCTTTCTAGAATATTTTGAAGTTTTCAGTGCCCAAAACAAATCAGTTTCTTGATATGAAAACAAATTCGAACAAGTGTCTATTCAGCATAGCTTGTTTGGGTGGGGAGAAAGAAACAAGAGGTGGGGAACCAGATGGCAGTAACAAATGAAGAGAGTAGTTTGCAGTAAACAGGTGTGAACATCTGCTGAGATCTTTTAATGTTTATCTCTGTCAGTCTTGAAGACTGAAAATCTGAATTAAAAGCATTTTAAAATAATTTTGTCAGCTATCATCTACTTCTGATCATCCCAACATCTGTTTTCTTTTTAATGAGGTGCTTGCCTACTGTTCCATGTGGCTGACAGGCAGCAGAAGAAAACAAATAGCTCCTTGGGTGGATCCTTCACATCTTCCTCTACCATGCCCCTGCCCCATTCCTAAAACTCATCTATTGCCAGAGCAACTGCCCACTGTTTGCTTCATGAGGCCTAGAGGTCAGGAAAGCAAAGAAGAGGCACATGGGCTCTGGCACTTCTTCTCCCTGATTTTCCAAAACCCCTCCAGCAGAAGAAAAAAAACACCCTTCTGCCCTCCCCACTTCCCCATTTTTAAAAATGCACCCTTCCATGGCCAGCAAAGGGAAGGGAAGGCAAGCAGGCCACAACACTTCTTAGTTTCTCCCCCACCCCCACATTTTCAAAAAATTATTCCATGGGAAGCCAAAGTACAGGACCATGAAAGTCATTCAAACACCCAAAGGGGTGGCAACTATCCTGCCTCTCCCTCCATTTTTGTCCCACCACAACTGCCCTGGCCAATACTTGCCTCCAGAAGGGGAGGAGTTAACATCATAGCCAATTGGAGTTGAAAGTGGGTGGGCCCTTCCAACTAAAGCAAATGTCCTGTGCAACAGAGCCAGAAGCAGCATTTTACTAGTGTCTCTGCTTGTGTTCGCGTTGCAACCCCCAGCTTAAAAGGTTGCCTGCACATTATGTTTTATAACTTTCTTTGTAGAATAGCTACAGACATTCTTTTACAAAATGAAAGCCTCAAGCTTCTGCTAGCATGGGCCGTGGTGCAGTTACTCCAGTTGCACCATTATAAATTTGTTCCTGTTAGGATCCTAGGCCAGGCAAAGCAAACTGCGGTCCTCCAGATGTTTTGGAACTACAATTCCCATCATCCCTAGCTAACAGGACCAGTGGTCCGGGATTATGGGAATTGTAGTCTCAAAACATCTGGCGGGCCGAAGTTTGCCTATGCCTACCCTGGGCATAAGGATTCCTATTGCCTGGTGCTAAAATAACTCTCTTATTAATCACAGGTGTGACTTCACTCAACGGCCAAAAAGACTGACAGGTGGGAGGAACCAGACTAGCTCATTTAGCAGAAATTGCTTAAAAGGGTATCTGCATACTATGCTTCATAACTTACTTTCTAGAAGTTCTAGAGAGTTTATTTTAAAACAAAAAGGGGGGGAAAGTAACAGAGTCTGGTGCCCCTGTTTAGATTTACAAATGAAGGTGACTCCCAACTTAGTGGACCAGCTTCCATTGACTTTCACTGGGGATTAGGAGGAATGAAGAGTGGGAATAATACAACAAACTAAAATACTAAAATTCAACAATGGCAACTCATTCTTCATAGTCATATTTCAAATATATCATCTCAGTTAACAAAGTATATTAATAACTTGGGATCCCTTGGCCACAGGAGGTCCTAATTCTGCACACACTGCATATCTCCCCCCCCCCCACCCAGATCCAGGCAGAGTCATGTATCTCAGCGCTTTTTAGTTGTCCTTTCTGTGAGGTGAAGTAGGTTAGGCTGAGAAATGGTGACTAGGCTGAGATCATGCAGAGAGCTTCCAGGGGTAGTCTGACGCTCTAACTCAATCTTCACCAAGCTGGTATCCACCAAGCATTTTGGACTACAACTCCTATCAACCCCAGTCTGTATGGCCAGTAGCTGGAGATGATGGGAATTGTATTCCAAAACCTTTGAAGGATACCAGGAAGGTGATGGCTGCTCTAACCCCCTACACTGCTTGGATCGATTTTAAGGTGATTTCTTAGCATACAGCATTAAAATACTGAAAAGCTTACAACAGTTTATGCTGTTTTTAAGGGCATTTATCAAGGAATTCAGCTTTGCTCCTAAATCAAAATCAGACTGGCAAAGGGCTGTTTGGGGATTTACTCGAGCTTTGCCATTTTTATTATTCTAACTTATTAGTTTTGGGGCTGGTTGAAGACACTTTTGTACCTGAGGCAAAAAATCGAAATTATATTTGCCCCCCCCAAAGCAATAAAGGCATTAAATAACTGACATTTTAAAAACAAAAACTTCATTTCTAGCCATGTCAGAAATCTACAACCTGAGGTGGTGCCTCATGTAGAGACATCTCTGTATGTTTATTGATTGCCTAAGAAATATATCATCTTGGACAGTATTTGCATATTTTCTCAAGTCTTGAGGCTGTCATATATGACAGACTATAGCTGTGCAACCATTTGTTTCCCTGCTGCCTTCATTAAAAATAAATGTTTTCTTTGTTCAAGTTTACAATGAATATAACATGTCAGTTCTGATCTGGGCAGGTGGGGTGTGGGGAGTTCATCTTATGAGCATGGCTAATCGGGACCTTTTGCATTGCTCTTTGATGATCACTTACTGTGGTATTATTGCAGTCCTAAAAGTGCCCAGGGCAGAAAGAGCTTTGGAGCTACCATGCTAAGTAAACTGCCTCATTTCTTCTTCTTTTTTATTGCTATCTTTTGATTCGAAGGATTTGCTTAATTCATTTATTCATACAGATATTTTTTTTATTCTGCGTACTACCTTACTCTTGAGGCAGTGTACAATAATTTAAACAACAACAGTATTAAAATCACCACACAGAATAAAATACTGCACTGCTGATAAGTCGGGTACAGTTTAAGTAAGGGGAAAAAAAAAAAACCCGAAATTAAGCACCAGCAAAGTACTGGAACATAGTAGACATCAATATGTGAGCCTGCCTAAGCTGAGAAGGGAGATGATGTTCCACAATATGGGTGCCATCTCATAGAAAGCTCTCCCTCTGGTTGCTACCAGATGAGCTTCCAGATATTGCAATGCAGTCAAGGGGTCATCATCAGTTGATTATAACCATCATTCAAAGCAGTAAGGGGAAAGTTGCTACTTTGAGCACCCTGGCCCCAAGTCGTTTATGGCTTTATAGGTGAATTCCAAAAATGTTAAACCTGGACCTTTAAGAATGGTAGAATACACACTCAATAGGAGACCCTATAAAGTGCTCCAGCTGCTGTGTTTTGCACTTCCTTCAGCTTCTGGACCAACCATACATAGAGCACACCAAACACATTGGGTGGTATTTAGCTATGTTTTTTACTCAGAGTAGACCCATTAAAATGAATGAACCTAATTCGGCATGTACTCCAGTTTCAGCGAGTCTGCTCTGAATAAAACCTTGTTGAACGCTGCTCATTATAGTAGCCCAGTCTTGAAGTTGCACTGGATAAGGCACAGTAGCATGACTATTTTTGTTCAGAATTGGGCACAGTTGATTTACAGTGGTGCCTCGCAAGACGAAATTAATCCGTTCCGCGATTCTCTTCGTCTAGCGGTTTTTTCGTCTTGCGAAGCAAGCCCATTGACAGCTTAGCGGATTAGCGCTATTAGCGGTCTAGCGGCTTTTAGCGATCAGCTGAGAGGCGGCTTATCAGCGGAACAGCTGATAAGCGGCTTAGCGGCTTAGGAAAGGGGGGGGGAGCGAAAAAACCCGCGGGAACTCGCAAGACTTTTTCGCCTTGCGAAGCAACCCCATAGAGAAATTCGTTTAGCGAAGCGCCTCCAAAACAGAAAACCCTTTCGTCTAGCGGGTTTTCCGTCTTGCGAGGCGTTCGTCTTGCGGGGCACCACTGTACTCAGCAAAGCTGGTAAAAGGCACTCTTAGTCACTGCAGCTGTTTGACCTTCTTGTGACAATGGTTGCTTACCCAGTCTCTGGGTGGGAGTGGTTGTGGCCTCTCGCAGAAGGGCCTCAGCTCCACAGAGTAAGAGGCTTCTATTGTGGGCTGGTCTGTTGGGGAATTTTGCAGCTGGCTGCAAGGGAGGGCAGGATAGCCTGCCATTCACAAACTTCAAATTAGCCAATCATTGGCCAGAGGGGGTGGTGCTTTGGTTACCCTAGTTAGGCAATGGGTGGAATCCTTTAGTCTAATATACACATGCAGTGATGTATTGGGGGATAATGAAGAAGTGCAGGTCCAGATTTGTTTTTACATATCATGCCAGGATAATTGATGGGCTCTCCTTGTTCTGGCAAGTGAATGAGTTGAACCTTTATGTTCCTTTGAGATAGAGTAGCATAGGGGAAATAAGAAAACGTGGAAAATAATTAATCAGGGGCTAAATACTACAGGGATGCGGGTGGCGCTGTGGGTTAAACCACAGAGCCCGATCAGAAGGCCGGCAGTTCGAATCCCCGAAACGGGGTGACCTCCCGTTGTTCGGTCCCAGCTCCTGCCCACCTAGCAGTTCGAAAGCACATCAAAGTGCAAGTAGATAAATAGGTACCGCTCCGGTGGGAAGGTAAATGGCGTTTCCGTGCGTTGCTCTGGTTCGCCAAAAGCGGCTTAGTCATGCTGGCCACATGACCCGGAAGCTGTACGCCGGCTCCCTTGGCCAATAAAGCGAGATGAGCACCGCAACCCCAGAGTCGTCCGCGACTGGACCTAATGGTCAGGGGTCCCTTTACCTTTACCTAAATACTACTTTCCTTTTCTTTGATAGTGTTCCCATTTCACACTGGCTGTTTGAACGATAGCACTTCATCACAGTACGCTTTGTATTTCTCATAAAAAGTTTTTTTTTTTTTCTTTTAGCTGGCTGAACATGCTTGCTTTAGCAAACATCCATGTTTGCTGAATGCAGATGCAGACATGATTAAACTGGTTAAAAGGGTGAGGGTGCATCTAAGCGATAAGCATTGTAAAAGGCTTTCCCTATGAATTTTTCAGGACCCGTGCCTTCCTCCCTCTCTTTTCTCTGAGGGTGTGGGTGGCAGTTCAGACTTTTGCCACCTATTACAAAATTTGTTGATCTGGCACTGGATGAGGTATAGGGAGGCAATAGAAACTGGTCAATTTGGAAGTCTAGAATGTGGAGGTGGAATTGCTCAAGAGCATATTTTGATTCAATTATTTATAAAGCAACTCGTGTACATAACATGCTGGACTAGGTTAATTTTCTCAAGTGAAAATGTGTTTGCACAGTTTTCAAATAGCTATGCATTTTACAGAAATAACTAGTGGACTGTTCTGAGATATTGTGCAATAAGCATTTGGAATTCAAACTATCCACAATAAAATCTGCATGAAAAGAACTGTTATTCTATACACAAACCATTAAATTGTGGTCAAAACAAAATAAAAAAATTCCTTCCAGTAGCACCTTAAAGACCAACTGAGTGTGTTCATTTGTTTTCCACATGTAATGTTAGTTTTATATATTCAGATCAATTGGAATTGCACACTATATGCCGCATTTAATCTCATCTACCACAGAAAATGTTATCATGTGCTGCTCTTGGAAAAACTAGGCTCACTTGGTAGTCAGGCCCAATAGCAGCTATTGATGACAGTCGTTGCAATCATAGGCCTTGACCATTTATATCGCTAAACTTATGTTTTTGGCAAATGGACAGGCCAAAGTGATGTTTGGCCTTGTCTATTATCTTGCCTCAGGCTGATGTTTGAACACAGAAAGGAACACTGAAATATTTACATTGAATGCTACAAGGGGTTTATTTTCGCTTTCCTTACTGTTCTCAACTAGAATAAATTCATTTATTTATTTCAGCACATGAAAGTGGGAGGGGGGGATGTGGTCCTAGGCAAACTAGATTGGGCATAAAGGTAAAGGGACCCCTGACCATTAGGTCCAGTCGTGGACGACTCTGGGTTTGTGGCGCTCATCTCGCTTTATTGGCCAAGGGAGCCAGCGTATAGCTTCCAGGTCACGTGGCCAGCATGACTAAGCCACTTCTGGTGAACCAGAGCAGATCACAGAAACGCCGTAGGAAGAAGCTTAGCACTGGCATTTGTTGGTGGCCCCTGGCCCCTCTACTGATCAACTCTGCTTGGTGCCTGGTGTGCACCTAATCAAGGTGCAATCTAAAAATGTGCAATTTTGCCTGTTAGTAAGGGTAATGAGTACAGAACAGATATCCCAGGAAGCATCTGGTTGGTCACTATGAAAAACATTGTGTTGGGATAGAAAGACCTTTGGTTTGTCCAAATGGGCTCTTCCATAGGAGCCGGTTCCTAGGGGCCGAGGGATCTTCTGCATGGCCCCTCCCCCACTCAAATATTTTTTGGTCTGAAGGGTGGAAACACGAGAATGGGCCTTCTCTACAGTGGCTCCCCATCTGTGGAATGCTCACCCCAGGGAAGTTCGCTTTCATTATACACCATTAGGCACCAGGCAATAATGTTCCTTTTTAACCAGGCCTTTGGTTTGCTTTGATTGACATCCTATGCCCTCTTAAAATGTGGGGTATTTTTTGGTGTGTGGGGGGGAGTTATTGGGATGTTGTTATTGTTTTCATATGTTTTATTTTGTTCTGTGAACCGCCCTGAGACCTCCAGGTATAAGGCGGTATATAAATTCAATAAATTGTTGTTGCTGTTGTTAGAGGGCCCCCGGGCCCCCCAAAGTTGATTGATATTGCCATTCAAATGAAGTATGTGTGTTGCATCATGTGACCAATTGTGCAGGGTGGGGCTTACCTGCCTCCCCCCATATTTTTTCAAGTTGGCACCCCAGTGGGCTCTTTGTATGTTCTTGCCTGACTCATGTGTGTGTAGCTGAGGCTTTATTTTTCAAGATCTACTGCGTCACATGAGTTGCCCTAGACTTTTGGACATTAGTACAAGGAACAGGACATGTATGGGTTAGGATTGTAAATATCGTATTGGTGCACCTGTTATCTTAAACCTCTTCTTAACATGGTTTCGGATTCACACAGTTGAGAGGAATGGGGAAGGGGAGAAAAATATAAGTGTGAAAAAGTTGGTATGCAGAATTAAGTTTTTTAAGAAAATGTTTTTCCTTAATGCTGGTATATTAGAATGCTGGTATATCACTCTGTGTCTTCTTCAACTACCACTTGGGAAATTCCTTTCCCCCCATCTTGAACCACAAACAGCTTTTTTCAGCTTACATTAAAAGCCAAGTACTTCAGACTTGCCTCAAGTTGTTGAAAATGTTCCAGTACATTATTGTCCTTTAGTTTTTATAGTTTTTTTAAAAAAATAAAAATAAAATTATTGGACTGGATAATGACAATGTTAATCAATAATTATTAATTATTAATTACCCTAATTAATTGTACCAATGATGAGCAAGGCATGCACTTCATCAGTTCTCTGTGAAACCGTAGAAGCAAATCATAACATTTTTGTGAAGGACACAAAACCTAGTGGTGTTTTAATGCCTAGGCTTTTATGTAATAGAAGATGCTGGGCTCCATCAGACTTCTAGCTTTATGCCCAGCAGCAAGTTGGGTAATGAAGCACTAATAACATTGTAATGTATCATTGAAGAGCCACACAACTGTGGACAGAGAGCAATTCCTCCCCTACCACTTTTACACATTCATAAAGTGAAATCATACTTTTTGTTATTAAATTAAACCAGATCATTAAGCCTCTAATTAAGGTATCAATTGCACCATCACTTTCTTGCCCACATTTATTGATTTTCCCTCCTGTGAAATTCCAGGCTTCACTGGTTATGCTGGATATTACCAATGTAACAGATGTTTAATTTTTGCTTTAAAAAAAAAAAAAAAAAAAAAAACCAGCCTCCAGTATTGAAGATATAAAATGTAGTGGCCCAAGCAATTGACCAGAAATTGAAATTCCAAGGCAGGAACCATTAGTAGCAACTAAGGATTTGGTTAAACTGTGTTTCAGCCAAGGTACAATCTTTCATCAGCACTGTAGTTTTCTCTTTATGTGCCATATGTCTTGCTTTGCAAATGTGGCTCTGTTTAAAATGCAGTTGCAAAGAACACCTGTGGGGTGGGATGTGTTTCTGTCATATGTTCATATGCAGAAATCTAGATGAGTGAAAGAACGATATAATTCAAGGACTGCATGTTGCCCTATTCATAGCCTTCAGCTGGAATACCAGGAATTAGGTGTAGGAGAATCTAAACCATTCATAAAAAATGGCCACATAATGTAAATTACATACAGCCAAAGTATACACATTAGCTCAGGTCTGGTTAATGATATATTAACAGGGTGCTCCACTGTACTTAATGAATTGCTACTTCTGCATGGATAATTACGAATAAATTAATGATTCTTCTTCAGACATATCAGAAATGGTTCTCACAAGAACCCTAAAAATGCTCCCATGTGGTCAGAAGCCTCTGGCTAGTTATACCAGCTATTGGCGCTTGTAATTAAAAGTGTTACAGTTGACCAGAGAGACACTCATTACACCTTCCTCGCTGTGATGATGCTCATCTGCTGTTTCCCTCACCTTCTGGTGGCATGGAGATTTTTATATCATCAAAAGGCATAAAAAGAGCCCTGCTTCTTCTGGTGCTGCAAGAAAAACCCTCTGGGCACGAGGCTGTCATCTGGGCATGTGGGAGGTTTTCTCTTTTCTAGGCATTCTGTACGAACCAGCCAGGCCACAATCTCCCCTGTTCTTCTTGACTTCTTGATTTGTTGTTTCCTCTGTAATTGTTAGAGTTAATTACACTAATTACACTTTTCAGGAGTTAGGAATCTCCTGAATTAAGCCGCTTAGTCTCCCATGTGCTCTGTTCAGCCAGCACCTAAGGCTGAGCTTCATAATGCATGGCTGTAAATCAGGGGTCAGCAAACTTTTTCAGCAGGGGGTCAGTCCACTGTCCCTCAGACCTTGTGGGGGGCCAGACTATATTGGGGGGGGGGGGGGGAAATGAATGAATTCCTATGCCCCACAAACTCAGAGATGCATCTTAAATAAAAGGACACATTCTACTTGTGTAAAAACACGCTGATTCCCAGACCGTCTGTGGGCTGGATTTAGAAGGCGATTGGGCCAGATGTGGCCCCTGGACCTTAGTTTGCCTACCCATGCTGTAAATCAAGTCGATGTAGGAGAATTCTCTGCTGCTGCTGCTGAATCCAAATGCTCCCCCCCCCCTTTTACTGATAGCAGGCTTTTCGAGCCAGTGGGGATGCTGTCAGTGGAATGGAGAGAAGGGCTATTTTTTTGCTTATTCTTCTCCCCTTCCCCTGCAGCTTCCCCCACCCATATGTCCACACTCTTCTGAAATGTCCCCCAACCCTTTGGAGGAGAGGTTTTTTGGGGGGGAGAGGGGTGGGTGTTGGTCTAAAGTAAAGTTTATGAATTTCCAAAAAATATATAAAAAAAAATCCTTCACTGTTCCACTGACAGAAGCCCCTGCTGGATCACAGAGTTTTTCTTCATCTGAGGAACACCACTGGATACAAACCACTGCATCTGAAATAATTTAAGCGGTTTTTGTTACTGAGTTTGTTATAGTTGTGTGTAAATGATTTCAGGACCACCAGGTTTTCCATTTGGATCTTGTGGAGCCTGTATGGGTTTGAAGGACTAGGTGAGTGAGTACATTCAAAAGTAAGGATACTTGGTGTTCTGCAAGTGAAACTTACTAGCCTGTTCAAAAAGGCACATGTCTGTATCCTTAGGCTACAGTGTTACACATATTTCGGAGTAAGCACCATCAAACACAGTGGGTTTTCCTTCTGATTGAACATGTTTAGGAATGGGCCATTTATCTGATGCAGAATTGACCCATTTCAGCTCTTAAAAGACATGCAGGAGTATTAGGGGAAAGATAGAGAATTCCTGTTAGAGCGTGACCTGTGGATCACATGTGACGTGTTCAACTGTTTACCTACCTGATGGAAACAAAGATATTTTACAGGTGACTTAAAAGAAGCTGTGGTATTCACATCATGGCTGCTATTGTCAGATGATATCCTGTTTGACTAAAGTGTTGAGCATGAGGTGGTGGTGATTCTTCTTGAGATAACCTTTTCAGCATATGCTGGTAAGGTAATATAAATGGTCACCCTAATGGTTCCTAGTGAATCCATTTATTGACAAGCATTATGTGGTGCATTGGAGGCTGAGGCAGCTGTGAATATGTTGTTTTTCTGATAGACGGTGGAAATGTATCCAAGTCTGTCTAACAAGAAAACACGTATAGAGACACATTTGCATGATAACATAGAGCACTTTTGTTTTCACTCACAGGAACTGTCCATTCTTATTTCCATCTTTATACATGGCCTGGCAACTTACAGATGTTAGTAGCTTCCATGTTCTCCAAATCATATTTCAGAGTGTAAAAGCTCAGGGAAATGGTTGTGTTACATGCAATGTTCAGAATGACTTAAAGCATCCTCGTGCTATTTGTAGTTAATTTAAGCTAAGAAGCAGCAGCAGGAGAAATATATGTTCTTGCATATGTATCACACCTGGAGGAAATGCAGGCAAACAATCTTATGCATGTTTACTCAGAAATAAGTTCAGTGGGGCTTATTCCCAGGAATTTATGCATAGGATTGCAGCCTTAAGCATCATTTTGAAACTAATATAAAACATAAATAATTCTAGTTCATACTTTATGTTCTCCAAGTTCCTGTGACTGGTAAAAGCTTCTCCAACATATTAAACATATCAATTCTAAATGCATATGGGATTTATTGTGACTCTGGGGGTTTTTTCATCTCTGTTTTTTTTAAATATGCTATTTTTTAATTCTTAAGACCTCACATAACTTTTAAAATGTGCACCGTAATGTAGGTTTTCATTTAGGCTTGCAATTTAAATAAATATATGTAGAGAAGCAACAGAATCCCAAAGTGTGCCCTACCTTAGCAAATCATAACGTGGGTGTTCTTGACAAGTTTGTCTGGATCTTTATCAGCAAAAAAAAAAAAAAAAAAAACACAAACAAAAATAAACAAAAATAAATAATTCGCTTATGTCCTGTAATACCTGCTGGCAAAAGATATCATATGCTGGTTTTTTAATGGTGTTTGTTCCCCTAAAATAGGTTAAACCTGGAGTGGTGTTAGCACAATGGCAACAGGAAATTAATGAAATTCCTAATCTGCTTTATGCACCTTAAATATCCCCTTCCCATTCATCATAAATATATAGGGTACTTGCTGTGGGCATACCGCTGCCTTGTTTCCCCTGCAGCACAGACTGGATTGCACAGTAACAAATTGGGAGATTAGGTTTTTATATATATAAAGACTTTTGCTGTTTTGCTGTTTCTTGATAAGAACTGCATGCAATAAAATCCTTCCAAAACATGCATCTTATCAACACTGATCTCATTAGCTTGGATGTAAACTTGATTCCTGTCATCTAGGATTCTGCGTCTCCCCTCCCCACGGAGGAAAGCATGTTTTTTGAATTAGTAACTGCAACAGGCTGCTCTATAGGCTTCGGTGGTGGGATCAGGAAAAACAGAGCTTAAAACAAGGCAATATCTGCTTCACTTTTATTGAACTCACCACCTTCCCTTTCTACACACATATCAATATCAAGAGAATAAAAATACTGACTTCCTAAATGGACATAGTATGAACAGGTTTTTTTTGAGATTATTTACAAACAGCAACAAGGTCTAGTGTATCTTTCCTTTTAAATGGGGCACTTGCTGTTAGCTCAAACGGAAGCTTGTTTAGTAGTCAGAACACCTGGCAACAATTGCATTTATATTGAGAAATGTATTTTTTGAGTTTGGGGAAGTAAGCTGTAGGCCAAGACCCTCCTAATACATAACCCCCCCCTCTAATTCCTGAATCTAGCACAGATTCAATTGCTGGACTAGCCAGGCCAGCTTGGTAATGGCCCACTATGCATTGGCTGAAGGTGAGAAGGGGTGTGGCTCTGGGCTGGAGAACACTTGAGTACCCCCCCACACACACACCTCAACTGTTTGTTAGAAAGAAAAAAAGTCTAGAATACAGTGGTACCTCGGGTTAAGAACTTAATTCGTTCTGGAGGTCTGTTCTTAACCTGAAACTGTTCTTAACCTGAGGTACCACTTTAGCTAATGGGGCCTCCTGCTGCCGCCACGCCACTGTAGAGAGTGGAGTGATGTGAGCCAGAAGCGTCAGTCTGGAAAGGCAGAGAGAGTGCCATGTTTGATTTCTGTTTTAATCCAATGCTGCAGCTATGGGGGAGGAATACCATTTTCGGGATGTTAATTCTGTGAACCCCTCCATCATAGGCTCAGGTTGTATGTAAGTGTAAATAAACCATATACAATGGTAGCTCGGGTTACATACACTTCAGGTTACATACTGTCAGGGGCTCAGGAGCAGAGGCACAGGGAAGAGAGGAAATGGAGAGCGAAGGGGAAGAACCCGAGGGGAGCGTAGGAGAAGAGGACAGTGGCCCGAGGGATTCCATGAGCCTCTCCAGCGAATCGGAAGATTCACAGAAGGGGGCGCCAGTGGCCAGGGGTAGGGGGTTCCCAAGGGGAACGCCCCAGGAGCAAGGGGGCAGCAGGGACTCCCAGAGCAGTAGTTGGAAATCAGGACCAGCTTCCCCACCAGAGCAGAGTGGGGAGGAAGAGTCCCAAGTATCGGGGCCAGTACATTCCCCACCAGGGAGAGAAGACGAGGCAGGGCTGACCACGCCTCCATCGGAGAGTCGGACAACGGAGGGGAGGTCAGATCCGGCCAGTATCCCGGAAGAGGGAAGCAGTGACAGAAGTAGTGTAACGGTTAGGAGAAAGGTCACGGGGTTGGCGCGAGAGGCAAGTTCAAATGTACAGGAGCGCGGGACAGCAGAGAATGAGGATTGGGAACGGGGTCCTAAAGCCCGCCGGAGGCAGGGGGAGGAGCTAAGCGACTCAGCGTTGGAAGAGTCCAGAAAGGGCAATGCCCCAGCGGGCAGGAGGACCCAGAGGAGGAGAGAGCAGCGGAAAAGGTGGAGCAGGGCTAGGATCTTAAACTGGTGTCAGAGGGGAGGAGACTCAGACGGGACTTCGCCGATCTAGGGTTTAAGACGTAGGGCTGCACGCTGCGGCTTTGAAATGGAAACTGAACTTCAATAAAGACTTTTGTACATTAAGACAGCCTAGCGTTGGTCCTCTGTGAGCTGGGACCTAGAGGCAGCTCTGACACATACGCTTCAGGTTACAGACTCCGCTAACCCAGAAATATTACCTCAGGTTAAGAACTTTGTGGTGGCGCAGCAGCAGCAGGAGGCCCCATTAGCTAAAGTGGTGCTTCAGGTTAAGAACAGTTTCAGGTTAAGAACGGACCTCGAGAACGAATTAAGTTTTTAACCTGAGGTACCACTGTATCATAAAGACTCTGCTGTGCCTCATCTTCAAAAGGAAACATGAACACCGAGAAAGCACCTAGAACCCCTGGAATCTCACACTGCTCGGAGATTGGGGTGGCGTACAACAGTTTTTATGGTGTTGTTTAAAATAGTCTCTGTTAGTAATTTCTGGTGAAGATTTTAAGAGACACATATAAAAAGATACATTTAGAGACAGATTCTCCAGTTCAAAGCTGCACATAGGCTTTAAAAGTCAAAACTTTGGTTGCCATGATGGCCATAAAGTTCTGACCAGCCCCTTGCAAGGTGGTTTCAGCAAAAACTACCAGGTCGACACCAGATTTCTTCTATGTTGGCTTTGTTTGTTTTTTTATAAATATTTATTAAAGTTTTTGAATACAATACATAAATAATAAACAACATTACTTATATCATGACATAGTTTCATCACTTCTTTGGACTCCCTCACGTCTCCCGCTCCCACTTACATCGTTATAAAAATTTTTCAAGCAAATTATCATCTTGTTTAGAACCTTATATCCGCTCATTTGAATAAAATCTAGCAGTTCTCCAAAAAATTTATATTTTCCTTAATCTCACTTATTGTCAAAATCAAATCTAATTCAGTGGTGGACAATTATTTATGATCTAGCATCCTTCTTAACATTCAACCAAATTACAATATTTTTGTAGATAAATCTTAAATTTCTTCCAGTCTTCTTCAACCCTCTCTTCTCCCAGGTCTCGGATTCTGCCAGTCATCTCGGCCAATTGCATATAGTCCATCAGCTGCATCTGCCACTCTTCCAGTGTGGGTAGATCTTGAGTTTTCCAGTTCTTAGCGATGAGTATCCTTGCTGCCGTTGTGGCATACATAAAAAATGTTCGGTCCTTCTTTAACACCTTCTGGCCGACCATACCCAGAAGGAAGGCTTCTGGTTTCTTAGGGAAGGTATACTTAAATACCTTTTTCAACTCATTATAAATCATTTCCCAGAAGGCCTTCACTTTAGGGCAGGTCCACCAAAGGTGAAAGAATGTTCCTTCATTTTCTTTACATTTCCAACATTTATTATCAGACAAATGGTATATTTTTGCAAGTTTAACTGGGGTCATGTACTATCTGTATATTATTTTCATTACATTTTCCTTCAGAGCATTACATGCAGTAAAGTTCAGCCCAGTGGTCCACAACCTTTCCCAGTCCTCAAACATAATGTTATGCCCAATGTCCTGTGCCCACTTTATCATAGCCGATTTAACCATTTCGTCTTGTGTATTCCATTTTAACAGCAAGTTATACATTCTTGATAATACCTTAGTCTTTGGTTCTAACAATTCTGTTTCCAACTTCGATTTCTCCACCTGGAACCCTAACTTTTTGTCATTTTTAAAAACTTCTTTAATCTGAGCGTAATGTAACCAGTCTCGCACTTTATCCTTCATTTTCTCCAAACTCTGCAATTTCCAATTGTCTCCATCTTTTTCTAATATTTCCCAATATTTTGGCCATTTGGCCTCCATACTGGGTCTTTTTCGGGCCTTAGCTTCCAGAGGAGAAAGCCACCTTGGAGTTTTGTTTTCCAATAAGTCTTTATATTTTGTCCAGACATTAAACACTGCTTTTCTGACAATATGGTTCTTAAAGGCCTTGTTGATCTTAACTTTGTCGTACCATAGGTATGCATGCCAACCAAAAGCATTATTAAAACCTTCCAAATCCAGTACATCAGTGTCTTCAAGAAGTAGCCAATCTTTTAGCCAGCAGAAAGCTGCGGCCTCATAATACAACTTTAAGTCTGGCAGGGCAAAGCCCCCTCTTTCTTTCGCATCAGTTAATATCTTAAACTTAATTCTGGGCTTTTTGCCCTGCCAGACAAACTTAGAAATATCTCTCTGCCACTTCCGGAAGCACTCCGTCTTGTCCACAATCTGTAGTGTTTGAAACAAAAACAACATTTTTGGCAATACATTCATCTTAATAGCAGCAATTCGGCCTAACAAAGAAAGTTTCAATTTTGTCCAACTGTCTAAGTCTCTCTTAATTTCTGACCAACATTTTTCATAGTTATCCTTAAATAGGCTCAGATTTTTTGCTGTTATATTTACCCCTAGGTACTTTACTTTTTTAACCACATTCAATTCTGTCTCTCTCTGAAACCGTTCTGACTCCGTATCTGTCAAGTTTTTTTCCAACACCTTGGTTTTCTGTTTGTTTAATTTAAATCCCGCCACCCGACCAAAGTCCTGAATCAATTGTAAAACTCTTTTCGTACTAGATTCTGGCTCCTGCAGAGTCAAAACTAGGTCATCTGCAAAAGCTTTAAGTTTATATTGTTTCGCTCCGACCTGAATTCCTTCCACCAACCGGTCCCCTCTAATATGTTGGCTTTGTTTATTCCATTCTATTTTCTTCTTCAAACAGCTCAGGGTGTTCTGCAGGAATTCCTGATTTTATTTCCACAACAACCCCATGAAGCAGGGTATGCTGAAGCATAGTGGCTTGTCCAAAACTGTGAATTATCCACCAGGCCACAAGATTATTTCCATACATCTTGCAGTTTCAGCTATCATTGATTGCAGGATGCTCCCTTGCAAAAGTCAGTGAAAAAGTTCAAGCACTTAAGCTTTTTTATAAGTTTTTTACATTTGCAGACAATGATTCATTAGAGCCTATAGGACATAGTATTTTCTGTAATTACCCTTTACAACCCTTGAACAAAACTATATTGGTTTACTTGCCTCTAAGAAAAACCCCTCCCTTTCTACAGTTGTCACTGAAATTATATTCTATTCTGTCTCTAGGGTGACATTTCCAATTTTCTCTCTTTGGGAAGAACCCCTATGTGATAGTTTGTGTGAGCTGCTTCCAGGGAAAGGTGGTTGCTTGTCACTGCAATCATTTATCTGTCTTGTGAGTAAAACACCCAACTTAACCAAATAAATAATGTCACTGAAGAGGAAATCCCTCCTCAAAAAATCTTTGTATCTTATTTGGAATGCAGTTCTGTGTGGTGTTTCTGAATTGGTAATACAGTTATGCTTATGAGTTCTTTATTATCCAGGGCATGGGTAGGCAAACTAAGGCCTGGGGGCCAGATACGGCCCAATCGCCTTCTAAATCCTGCCTGCGGACAGTCCGGGAATCAGCATGTTTTTACATGAGTAGAATGTGTGCTTTTATTTAAAATGCATCTCTGGGTTATTTGTGGGGCATAGGAATTCTTTCATTTTTTTCTTCAAAATATAGTCCGCGTCTGCCCCCCAAGGTCTGAGGGATAGTGGACCGGCCCCCTGCTGAAAAAGTTTGCTGGTCCCTGATTCAGGGTGTCACCCACTACATTTCTCCCCAATTTACTTGCATACAGAGGACAGAAGAAGGAGAGTAAGCATTTGGGTGGGTTTCCATAGACCAGATTATGCTGCAGCTCCTCTCTGAAAGCTTATCCTAAAGTCTGTTTAGCAATTTTGGGGAAGCATTGCTACTAAGATGTTGTCAGCGACTAGGTTTTGGTCTGGAGGCTAGGGCAGAATTGAGACTGGTGCTGCTCAGGCCCTCAAGGCATCCATGCCTTTGAGAGATGGATGGTAGTAGACAAAGAGAGACTTACAGGATGTTGCTCCTTTTAGAAAGAGAACTGTATGAGTGCAATCTTTTTTTATAATAGCAACAAAACCACCCTGAAGACTAAGGACAGGTGGAAACTTCATCAGTTTAGTACAGCATGTGTCCTCAAGATAGGGTGACATTGTGCTCCCTGTGGATAAGAGAAACTACACAGTGTGAAGCCTGAACTACTGCCCTAGAGGAAGATATACATCACTGCTTTCAGATGACTTATGCCTGCAAGGCAGCTCTTTCCCAATGCTTGTGTCTCAGGCCTTGCTTCTCTGTAATTTCCCATTATCCTTTGATAATAGAACTCTGATTCTCTCAAGCTTTTTTCTAGTTACGTTACTCTGCCAATTGCATGGATGTAACCCAAAGAGCCACCCCGATTCTCACATTTAGCACTGCTGTAACTTTCAATTAAAATGTGTGCTATTAAGCTCTTAAGGTTCATTAAGGAGAAACTGAATTAAATTTTACATCTTATTGACACTACTGCTGCTATCACCTTGAATTGAAAGGCCTAGCAAAATGGCAGCCTTCTGTTCATTTTGCCTGCATAATGGAAAATTGCAATGATTATGTTGAACTTGGCAATTAATATAGTGGATTTTGATTTATCATCTAGTACATTATCTTGAGGAAATGAAGTCAGATATTGTAGGCCTCCACTTCTATCCACTTATAACTTATGAAAATGAATTTTAAGGCTGCAAGTCTTTCTCCAACTTTCTTGTGAGTAAACCCCTTTAAATGCAATAAAACTTAACAGTAATCCTATACATGTCTCCTCAGAAGTCCAGTGAACCTTACTCCTAGGTAAGTTGATAGGGGATTGCACCCACAAGTTTGACTAGACATCTATAGGATTGTGCAGTTACAATGGTTTTACAGAATGATAGAGGGTGAATATAGCCAAATAAATGCGGGGGGTGGGGTGGACACTGAAACTACTTTCATAAAATCTATTCAAGTTATCTCCCTTTTAGTATGCCTCATTTGTATGGTACTAAAGATTACCAAGTGGGAGTATTAATAGAGCTAATATGGAGGCATTTGTATCCTGTAGGGCAGATGATTCTTGTCAGCCTGGGAAGGTAGCCTGGGAGAAAGAAAACTCTGATCCTAAGCCTCTTCTGCCTTGTGGCTGTATTCGTTCATGAGAAAGCCTTCGGGAGTAAACCCATTGCCTTGTGGGCCATCTTCAGGAGATGCTTATTACACTTTACATCCATGTAGTGCTAAACCATGGTTTACTTTTACAACTGAACACGGCCATTGTAATCAAAAGGCAGTGTTTAACAGCACTGTTGCAAATGGGCTTAGCTTGATGCACTCAGGATAAAGCCCTGAATTGTTACTGCAGAGCGTCATTCTCAAACCATAAAGTGAACCATCCTAGAAAGGGGCCCTCAATTACTTGAAGAAGCTACAATATTTTCCTTACCAATTCCAGTGTGTGTCTTCCTTGATTTAAGAGTTAAAGTGAAATCCCATTCCTTTCCAATCAGGAAAATATAGAAGAAAATGTGTCTTACAGTTTGGGTTCACTTTCAGAGTGGAAAGGAAGGCAGATCAGTCTGCAATGCCAAATACACTTACTAGGGGACTTGCTTCTAAGTAAATGTGCATAGGATTGTGTGCCAATCACTTGCTAAAAGTAAGATTTTCTGTACAAGCAAGTATGTATTTGGGAAACACTTTTTGAGTGGTATAATTAGTTTGCACGTGAAAATTGCATGTATCTGGTTTTATTTGTTAATGTGTGTGAGGAAAAGTTGAATTTCACATATAAGAATACACCAGGTTTAATTGTTCGCTTGCCCACATTCAAGGAGATTTGGAAGTTTAAATCTCATCAGTTGTTCACATAGCTAACTTCTGAGAAAGTTTACTGTTTGTAATTGGGTGTGTTTTGAGAGTGTTAATGGAAGGGAAAGTACAGCACCAGGATACAATCTGATCCTTCTGTTAGCCTAAAATGGCATATCTTTTGATACAGCTGAGCTTTGTTATCATATCATTATAGGATTGGGAGGTACCAAGGGTTATCTAGTCCATCCCTCTGCAGTGCAGGAATCTCAGCTAAATAATCCCTGACAGATGGCAACCCAACATCTGTTTAAAAACCTCCAGTGAAGGAGAGTTCACCACCTTCCAAGGTAGTCCTTTGCATTGCCAAACAGCTCTTACTGTGAGCTGTCATCCTTAAGTTGGTTCTGAAATTATTTCCCATTCCTTTCTGTGTGCAAAATGGGTGGAGGACTTGATTACAGAGATCCAGCTCCAGGATCAATAAATCTTGGCTACAAGTCAAACCAATAATTTACTTGCATGGATAATCATTCGTCTGGTTCTCACTAAGGTGGCAAAACATAGGCTGTGACATTTCAAAAATCAGGTAGAAATTAACACATGACTGAATGCTTCCACGGGTTAGAACAAAAATTTAAAAACAGAATAACTTTTCAAATAGGAAACTAGTATGTCACTAAGACTACTAGGCTAGAACATTCCCCTGACACCTATGGTAGTTTTCTATATGCAGGGAGCTGCTGTATTTGCATGGAGTAGAATGTGATAATGCAATTTAGTCTGTGCAGCTTGTCTTTAGGTATAGTCTGAAGTGAGAAAGCCCAGACTTCCGGGTTGGCGCCATCGCCGAATGGCGGACTCCCTCCGAGCTCCGGAGGGAGTCTGCTCGGCAGGGGCTGGGTCCTACCGCACCGGCGATGCGGGGACCCTTAAAAACCACGGCCAGAGGAGGCCATGGACATGGAGACTCGGCTGGCACCGTTAGCGCCCTCCCGACTCGTGAAGGAGCCTTTTTAAAGGCTCCGGATCGGGTGCCGGGGAGAAGCGTGGTGCTTGAGTTCTCTGCTATCCCTGCCGAGCGCAGCCGCATGCCATCCGGCGGAGAGCGCTGACTTCTTCTATTGAAAATTTGGATCTAAAAGAAGAACCCGTGAGTAATTGGAATATGGACTAAAAAAAGGGGACAAATTTTTAAAATTTGGAGCGAACGGGGGAGGTGGAAAAAAGGAAGTCAGCCCCCCCCCCGAAATTGTAGAAGAGCCAAAACAAAGGAATGGATAACTAAGATCGAGAGTAACCTTATTTTACCGAATTAGCAACTTCGCGAGGGAAATTTATAAGATTGAGCCGGAGGAGAAAAGTGGAATTTGTATTAAAAAGCAACCCCCCCCCCGGAATCCCTGGAGCGATTCGTGAAAATGCCTGGAGAAGAGTAACGGAGGTTTTGACAGGTTTTGACAGCTGTCAAGGAGCTGTCAAAACGGAAGAATGTAACAGAGACTTGGTTATGGACTTTGCCGGTTACATTTGATATAAGTTGGGTATAAATTGTTTCAAATTGTTCAAATAAGGATAAACAAGCTATTTGGACTGGTGGATGGGCTTTGGAAGGGAACTTTGTTACGGGAATCCATCTAGAGGAGCTGAGGGATATTGCATGTGTTTTTGACAGGAAACTTGTGCAGTGGAATAGAACTTTTAATCTCCTGGGAAACTGCAGAAATGGAACACTATTTTGTCTACAGAGGTCTACACACTACAGGAAACAATGGAACTATCTGTTGGAAAATGAAAGGATCATGATGTAATGTTTTGTTCCTGAACAACAAGCCTCTGCAGGGATATTAGAAACTTTTGGAGAAAGAACATTTCTGTGGGAGAACAGAGAAACAAAAAGGAGGAGAATGGCCGACAAGAATAAGGAAATAACAAGAACTGGACAGAAATGGGAAAGGGGATATTTGGGATATCCAGATTTGACAAGCTTATGGATTTAAAATTGGAGTTTCTACTCCTGGATATAAAAATCTGGATAGAAGAAATGGACCCTCTTCTCGTTAGACTTCTTTTAGGATTGGACATTCGTAATTTAATGATTGGACATTCGCAATTAATAAGACTGGCAAAGAATCAGAGGGATGTGGGTTTAACGCAAGGTGGGAACTCCAGGAAGATATTAGAGATGGAGGGCTAGGAGGAACGTAACAGGGAAAAAGGGGAGGGAAAGTTGGAATCCAAAGGTTGTAAAATTATTATTTAATTCTATGTTGTTGTTGTTGTTGTTTTTTGTATTATGTTTGAAAGGGGGAAACTCGTGGAAGGGAATAGATCGATCTTAGGGGGATGGGAATTACGCTAAACTGGGTAATGGAGGATGATTGCAATTTGGGGATAAGAATTTGTTGAACCTAATTGTTTATTTGGAAGATTTGGAATACATGAGGGGGTGGGGAGGGGAAGTCCTAGTTATTGGAAAAAGTTTATAAATTGGATTTAATTTGTTTTAATTTGGAAAACCTTAATAAAAATTATTAAAAAAAAAAAAAATGAAGTGAGAAAGCCCAGGCATAAGTTTTCACCTTAGTGAGAACTTGTAATAATTACAGCTGCAATCATGAAAATTGCATCTGGGGAACTGTGGTTATATCCATGGATCCTCTCATACACACAGAGAGAGAGAGGGTGGGAGAGACATATATGTATGTATGAATGAATGATTGTGCAAGAACCAGACAAATTAGACTTTCAGTGTTCTGGTCTCAACTCAGCATGCTGACTTAGTATCAAAGATGTGTATTTCCAGTGACTGATTTTGGCTCTTAAAATTTCAGTTGGTGCCCTGTGTGGTGCTTAAATCCCCCCCCTCCCGTTGTTCATCATTGTTGCAAGGCCCCTGCAACACCCTCTCGATTCGGCACCAAGTGCATGTAAACCAACCATTCTCCCCTAAATCTGCCTGTGTTTTTGAAGTATTTAGGGGGGTACCCTTAAACAAAAGCTGCCTACTCAGTTGAAAGTGATGCTTCTCAAACATCATGTAGAAATTCGTATGTGATCAGCAGCACATATAAATATATTGATGTAGAATTCTGAAACCATTTCAAATTATTTGTATTCCTTAAAAATGAAATTTCAAAATAAAACAGGAAAGGAAAACAAATCACTACGTTTATTGTATTATGCAAAAAAAATGTGTTCTCACAATGGATTAAAGAGAATAAGTATATAACAGTTGGGAAGTGAAATGGGGAGGTTTCTATTTGAAAACATTATTAAGAAGAAGGTCAAACCAACAGAAAGCCCTCTTTTTAATTAGCAACATCTCGCATTGTCTTCATTGCCCTGTTATATGTCTTCCCGTGGGCGACGTGTTTTTATCAGCCCTTGAATAACTGCTTTCAGCTTTTAACACATTTGGCAATATGTACAACAGGTGATCATTTTTAGAATGTGAGCTGAGTTTGAGGACGTTTTATTCATGGACTCAATAGTATTCAGAATGCATCATAGAACACAGATCCAAACATACTTGAGCATATTTATGATTCATCGCTACTTTCAATTAAAATGCCATGAATTAATTGTTCTAAGAATCACATCTTTTACAAGCCTTGTGGGGGATGAAATCAACCATTCCAAATTAATTTTATCAACTCAACAAAGCACAATTGACTGTTTAAACTTTACTTAAATACAGTCCCTTGTTCAAAATAAACAATTCAGACTAAGGCTGGAATTCGATATCCACTACTTTGGAGTACACCCTGTTAACTTTAATGGGACTTACTTCTGAGTAATGCATAGGATTGCATTGTTAATCTCTAAAAATAGCATATGCATGTGTATGTAAAATGATTTGCTAGTGCATTTTAAATGGCATAAGCCTTGAGTCATACCTTCAGAAAAAGTATATGGTATAGTCATTACTATATATGATATTTTTCAGTTGTTTTATATGAAAGAAAACATCTCAAAGCAATTTAACAAGTACAGGCAGGCAGGTTTCAACCTAGGTACATGTGAAAAAGGCTGAAGGAAGCCCTTCCTTCTTGATGAGATATTGTCCTATTCCAAAGTGGTTCGGTCTTAAGGAGGACTAAACCATGCTCTTTGAATCTACTCCTAAATAGCCTACCTTTCCTAGCAGAATTCATTTATTCATTCATTTACTTACATTGATAATGAGAGTTCTCTGGGTGGCTCACAAAACAAAACACCATTCCCAACTATTCCTATGGAATTAGGATTTCTCTGTCCAGAAGAATGGCCTTAGTTCAGATCAGGTATCCTCTTTGTAATGCTGACAGCAACAAATACACAGGCACACATTCTGAAAATCACTTCAACAAACTACTGTGATCCTTTGGGGAATTAATTTATTCCTAGGCTTGTGAAACTGTTGACCCATTTCTAGAGGCATCAGAGGGAATATGGGATATTGCATACTGTCTCATCTGCCGAACCTGTTCACAACATAGCCAATTAATCCCCCTTCTGCTGAAATAAATAAATTAGAATGCCTTATTGTTAGAAGTAGCTGTTTCTCTCCCCAGCCCCAAGCATAGTTGGCCTTTAATGCTGTAGTTTATCTGAGAACAAGACAAGATGGCCAAACTGTGTCTCAAGGTCAAGAAACCGAGAATAGGAAGAGAAATAAATGAAGCATGCACGCCAAGGGGAAACACACTTGGACTCAAGGAGAGGAAGGTGGCAATAATGCAGTCCGTGGTGTCCAAAACATAGATTCCCCAGCATCTTCACCTGGGCTGAAGGATGGAAGGGTGAATTGACAGTGGAATTGAGAAGGCAGCAAGAAGACACTTACAGATAGAGAGAAACTACATTGTGAGTGGATATGTAAGGAGGGTGTTTAACACTTCACCAACAACTTTCCCCAATCAGATTTTCTCCATTTGATGCAGCACATTACTTTCATTGAGACCTGAGCACCCTAAATCCCTTCTAGGAGTTCCCTCCAATCCTCTGGTGCAGGTTTGGGAAATGTGAGGATCACCCAGTCTTGGGGAAAAGTGGAGACGAGAGAAAAGTTTCATAGTGTGTAATGGTTGTAAGGGGTTACTTGTGCGTAAGTTGCCTCCAATTTCGGTTAGATTGCCTGGCACACCATGCCTTGGCTGACAGCCCACACTCCGTGGCCGGTCAGTCGCTTGCAGAATCCGTCAGTGGGTGTTTCTTGAACCTCTTCCAGCATAAGAGCTGTTTGACGCCAAGATTCCTTCTACTTTCCCTGCGCGGAACTCGTCTGCGCAAGTAAGGGGAAGGCAGAGGCGTGTCAGCGCTCTCTCCACTAGTCTCTGGTGAAGGGTCTTGGAGCCCTGTCTCCAAATCCTCCATCTCCTTCTCTTCTCTACTGGTGTTACGCTGAATTCCTTCCCCCCTGCTGGTCCCCTCTCCTGCATCGTTTTGGAGCCTTGCCTCCACCTCTCTCTCCGATGTCAGTTCCCTGACATAGTGCAAGCATAAATCCTTGCACTAAAGAATAAACACATTAAATACCTCCCGTAGAATTGAAGGAGGACTTGTAAGCCACCCAGTCCATCGCCTATTCATTGTATGAAAACTAGGGCTAAGCATCTCTAACTGATGGCTGACTTGACTCTGCACCAAGAGTTTCAAGGAGGGAGAACCCACCAGTTTAGATAATTGATCACACAAGCTGCTTTTACTGTCAAGAGGTTTCCCCCAAATGTTTAACCAAAATCTACTCTCCTGTCATTTTCACCCATTGCATCTATTCCTCTGTCCCTCTGGGACAGCAGCAAATATTTTCTCTTTTCTATGTCAAAGTCCTTCGGGTATTTGTAGAGCGCTATCACGTCAAACCCTCTGTCTTCTCTTCCCCAGGCTCAGTATACCCAATTCCTTCAACCTTTCATCACCGATTTTGTTTTATCTGTATACTTTTTCTGAGGTGTTTTTCTTTTTCTTCAAAGCTTTCCATTTTTTTGCATTGAAATGTTTTTTCCTTGAAAACAATGTTGTGTTACTGTCTTGCCCACTTTTCACCTCCTTGCATTATCCTCTGTCTCTCCCCACTCTGTGTGTCGTCCTCTCTCTCTCTCTCTCTCTCTCCCTCACACACACAATCCCCAAGCATCTGATGTGCCACTTTAGGAGTTCTTGGAATGTATTTTTTTTATTATTTATTTATTTCCTTGCACACACTTTTTGGGACAATGTACAGAAAGTAATAAAAGCAACTAAATAACAGCTTAAAACACTACAAAAAATAGGAGCAGATAAAAACCAATGCCAAGTAGACACCCATGGCAAAGACCTATCCATTCATTCTAGTAAGTGCTATGGCATTCAAAAGCCCCTTGATTATTTTTTTTGAAAGGTGGTTGGTTATATGTGTATTAAAAAAACAAGAATAGTTGATAAATTTTGTATTCGTGAATGAGGGTGGACTGTGGTTTTCCATACAATAAAGTGACGTATCAGGGTATTGGTTCCGACAACCAGTTTTGTCAGCCCTTTATTCATTATTCTGCAACTATCTTTGAAAAGAATTCCAGCTTTTACTTCAAATATATCATATTTGTTGGCTTCCCTTCTAACGGATGTCATATATCTATTTGCTGAATTTGCTCAAAACATATAGTCAATTGAAACGACTGCTTTCTCTCCCCGAATACCATACAAATCATAAGTTGAGAAATCAAGAGCAATTCCTCAGTACCTCAAGTTTTGATAGATGTGCTTGCCTGTTCCTACTTTTCGTGAAAATGCCACCTACCCCCCGTTAAAGGCAAGCCTATTTTCTCTTGACTGCAATGAATATAAAGAGGTGATGAAAGATGCAGAGAGGAGCTTTAATGTCTTGACATGATACCATTGTTTGTGATGTAAATAACTGCCAGAGACGACACTGCAAGTGCACAGATAAGAAAAGTTGACTTCTGGAAGTAAAATGATAGCAGTGACTTTAATGATTTGAGAATGAAGGCAGAACAGATTGTTTTGATGTTGAGCTGAGGGTAGGAAAGGGGGAATCTGACTCAGAAAGCAGTTTGTGTGTGTGTGTGTGTGCGCGCGCGGGGGGGGGGGGAATGTTGCTTATGTGACCATAATACAAAATATAATCATGGAACAGTGACAATGAGTAAATACACTAAATTTGGCAGTTTAAAGAGTTAACCCTGTATTGTTTCACACTTCTATAAATAATGCATCAAACTTACTTTAATATGGGCCTTTATCATGTTATTCATTTTGTGTCCTTGCTACTGTTTTATTCCTGCATGCTTAAAAAAGAGACTCTTGTCAGCATCCTTTGGCATTTTCTTCTGGTTCCTAATTTAAATGCTCTATTAAATGTGGTGGGTATTGCTGATTAGTTCATTCATCCTCTTCCTACAATTAGCTATTTCATAGATGCTGCCATTATAAGAAAAATACTCGATACTTAGCATTTATAACATGCTTAATATACATTATCCCAATTTCCAGAGGGGTAGATGCACTAGCCTCTTGCAGCAAAACCAACAAAAAGTTGTGTGGCACCATACACACCAATATATGTATTATAGCACTATTTATACAAACTATGTTGCATTTATATGTTTAACAACCATTCAATTTTACAGCTAAGTACGGTAACACAGAGGCAAATCAATAAATGACTGGCTCAAGATCAGTCAGTCAATCAATCCATGGCACAGATTTCTTAAGCAGAAGTAACAGCTAGTTATAAAAGGTCTCTTTAATATTAAGGGGAAGGTGGGAGAGATAGAAGTGCATGTGTGTTGGTTTCCTAAAAATCCAGATGATTAGAGTGTTGGGTTTTTCACAGGACAGGGATTTAAAAGTGTGGCATCCCTGGCTAAGATGGTACAGTCATAGGTCATGTTTGTCTGAGTTTGCAGTTTAGCTCCCCTGCACAAGCTATGAGACATAAGCCATAATACAATCCTTGGTTACAGCTCATGGTTAGGAGAGAGCTAAACCACAAGCCTGGGTTTGGATAACATGCTATGCCAAACCATGGCTTAACCCAATACAGAGCAGGATCAAATCACCAGGGAGAAGTGAAGCACCCACAATCTCCTTTCTGGCAGCCCAAATGTTCATGTGTTTTCACTGAGCCATTTGGACTAACAACTGGGAAGGAAGAAAGAGAAAAAAAAGATTTTGTATTGAACAGTGTGTTCCTAATTTATCTCAAAAACAGAGTTATTCTGCGGGAATTTAAAAGTTAATCCTTTTATTATTTTTTTAATGGAAGCATATAAAGAACATAGGTAAAGGGTAAAGGGACCCCTGACCATTAGGTCCAGTCGTGGCCGACTCTGGGGTTGCGGCGCTCATCTCGCTTTATTGGCTGAGGGAGCCGGCGTACAGCTTCCGGGTCGTGTGGCCATCATGACTAAGCCGCTTCTGGCAAACCAGAGCAGTGCACGGAAACACAGTTTACCTTCCCGCCGGAGCGGTACCTATTTATCTACTTGCACTTAATGTGCTTTCAAACTGCTAGGTTGGCAGGAGCAGGGACCGAACAACGGGAGCTCACCCCGTCACGGGGATTCGAATGGCCGACCTTCTGATCGGCAAGTCATAGGCTCTGTGGTTTAACCCACAGCGCCACCCGTGTCCACATAAATAACATAAAATAAAACATAAATAAAGGTGGAGTTTCAACGAAATAGTCGCATTAGCAGGAGTCAGTACAGTGAGCCCCACTATGGGGCTTCCTCCCTTCCCCTATGCCCCGCCCATGGCCCTGTGGGATTGGGAACTTCACCTGGGATTTGAGGAGTGGAATGATTGTAATAGCAGGATATTGGATTATACCCAAACTCCTGAACGTAACAAATAAAACTCACTTCTAGAGACTAAAAGGCACAACAAAAATCATACAGTAATTACTTTCTACAAAGTACAATAGAGATATGACAAATGTCACTATTATTCCTAATGTTACTGTAGCAAAAATAAACAACTATGAGTTCCACAAAGTAGTATGCTGAGATGGCAGCATAACATCATTCATTTCCTTATTCACATGCATTGCAAAAACAAACCACTCAGATCTAAAACTATCCCTCTTTTTTACTCCTCTTAGCCTATTTTATTTTGTCTATTTTGAGCCAAAGTAGTATCCCGAAACATAGAAGATATATGATGGTGTTCATGTGAATCTTTCAAACAAGCAGTTTTTTTCAGCTGAATTTACACAAACAGGTTTTAAAATCGATTTTTCTTCTTCTTTTACTTCCTTCCAGATCTGCCTTGATTGAAGTGTGACATAAAATGTTACAGCGGCTTTGCTTCTCAAAATGGTTAGCAATAGGGATTGCAGTTTCTGCTGTCTTCATGGATTCTTTGGCCCAGAATGATGATGGTAAGTGTTTTTCTGTGTGCTGCATAATTCTGATAAAAAACAAAACCCTATACTTGATTTTATAAATATATAATTCATAAAGCAAGTTCTCCCACATCTTCAAAGAACCACCCTATGTCTGCTTTGGCTAAAGTGCTGGGTAAAAGATAGAGCCCAAAAAATTCTGTGAATATATGATAATCTCAGACCTCCTAGAATTACGGCTGCAGACTGTAAAATCATTACAGAGCAATTAACAAACCCTCAGCTTTGTACACCCCATAGTTTTTTGGTTGGGTCACCAGTGTAGACAGAAGGATGAATTAAGATGGCATGTTTTGGCATATGGTGAACATATGGTTTGAAAGTTTTGATTTTCAGTAGCAATTGTGATGCCAAGTTGGAATGAACCTATACAGTTACAGACAATTCTGCATGCAACTCTTCATGCTATTCAAGACTGTTATTTCTTCCCCTTGGCTGGACATTTATTTGTTATCGGATTTGCCTACTTACATCAAAATGGTGTGATATAGCAAGGTGGCACCAACATGAGAAAATCCCAAATGGTATAAACCAAAATGTGGGGAGTCAGCATATGTTTTGCATCAAAACAATGTTTTGCATTGCACTCAGAACCAATGATTCTGTTTGTTGGAAAGTTTGTGGAAGCTGATTCAGACTAAACATTAGGAGAATGTCCTACTGATAAGAACTGTTTGACAGGCTAGTACATAAAGTAGTGGGCTGCCCTTTACTAGAGATAGGTAAGCTGAGTCTGGATGGCCATCAGTAAGGGATGCTGCAGTTTCAGACTGCATTGAGCAGTAGGTCATCCTACCTGACCTGCAAGGTTCAGCTCTATGAGTCAGAGAAAAAATTTTCCCCTCCAGAAAGACCAATCAGCTCTGTGGGCATGTGTATATTCTTTTTTTAAAAACATTCTAAGATCATTTCCAGTTTTCAGATAAAAATAGCCAACATTAGCATGTGAACATTATTTATGATGTTATTTAACTGAAAGAAAATTAGCTCAATAAAAATAAAACACAGAGCCTACAATCCATATATTATTCTATAGATCATGATTAGCATGCACACAACTGTGTTTTACTGAACTAACTATAATACACCATATCTTGGATGTGAGTTTTAATAAGTGTCTAGATGTTTTCATCTGATATTCTGTCAAAATTTCTTGTCAGCGCCTTTTCTTAATTTTTCTGTTGGTCGAATTGTAGAGCAGTGGTTCTAGGAAAGTGCAGTGAAACTGCAATAGCAACCACATTACCTGTTTAATATTATGAATTTTCCTGGGATTTTGGTCACCTTGTTACATAGTTACAGAATATTTGCACCTCCCCCATTTCAGGATTGATATGGAAATAAACATATATTGTGGGATATGGGTAATTTTCTACTTAAAAGGTTGTGCTGGAAGCATTTCATGTGATACCTAAGTTTTGATGAGTTGTTCGTTTTCATAGTATTTGGAACAGGTTATGTAATGAGTTGAATGAGTCCTTCAAAGGTCACAGATTCTTGTTTAGCATTTGATTGTGAAAGACCAAATACTGATAAATTCACTCATAATGGAACTGTTTGTGAACAAATAGAAATATCAGAAGATTAATTTTAAAAGTATTCTACATTTCAAATAGATGCCACTTAGAAACTGAATGCTGGTTAATATTAACCATTTAGTTTGATTTGCTAACTTGCAGATGTTCCAGTCTCTGTCTAGTAGCCTAGAACATTAAGTTATACAGGAATCTATAGCCTGATATTATTGAGATCTTGAGCAAATGTCTAAATATTCAGAGCCAACAGTATTCAGGAGGGACACACTCAAAACTTCTAATTTCTTCAGCCTGCCTTCCGTACCCAGAAGGCACCAATATAACCCAGAAATTAAGTTCCTCTCCAGTACAAACTGACAAGTAGTTGTGGCTCACAAAATATATCCCCCAGCATATGGTAAACTTTGCTGCTGCTTTTGCTTAAATCACTAGGAGGTAGAGAAAGTTGGTTTTAGGAGGCTCCTCTTTAGTCGGCAGTGCTAGAACGGTTTCAAGTGCCCCAGGTTCATATTTAGCCTGTTGCTTTGCATTGTATCACTTTGCTATGGGAAAGTGTGTTTTTCGTTTTTGTTTTTTAAATTATTTTAGCTGGGTTGGTAGTTGGAGGGGGTTATGCTGTTATTTGCTATGGATCATTATTACTTTGTTATATGCAATGGTGGTTTGAAAAGTAACCACTATTAGTTGTTCATGCTGTGCATCAAAGGACTGCTGCTACTTTCCACAACACTCTTGTATGTTTATACAACTATATTTAGACCAGCCCTTCCTTATAAGCAGCAACTGTCATCTGTCTTGTCTGTTTTCATCAGCAGAGCTGAAAAGCTCAGAAGCTGCTGAACCAAATTGTTTTCAACCACTATGGTGGGAGGTACTTAGGGTATTTAGCTTTGCAACAGTTCCTCAAGATCCGTGGAAATCTAATTCCTGACCCTACTGTTTGATCTGCCCTGATGTCCCAGACCATCTTAACTATCACCTGCCTGGTTTAATACTGATAGTCAGCTGCTGAGGCTATCTGTGTCATCAGAACAGCTAGTTTCAGTGGAGCCAAAAGGGACATACGTAAAGTAGAGCCAGGCTGAAAATCTTTTTCAACTACTGATTGGGTGACAGGACCGGAAACACGACACTTGCGAAAAGTCATGGGGAAGTGAGAAGTTTCTCTGGATTTTTCAGGGTGGCGTTGCTGCTTACCTTACTAAACGAAGGGTTTTGCTTTCTTTTCTTGCTTTCTTAACTAAAAATGTCCCATGCCACTCAAAGTAGTACAAGGCTTTTTCTGCAACTTCCTGCTGGCCACAAGTCGAGTGATGCCTTGGGAGCAACACCACAGCACATCACATCATTTCCAATGCATTATCAGCAGTGTGGTCAGTGTGTAACAGTAGGAGCTTCCTGCTGGGTGCACTTCTTGGCAGTAATGTAAGCGGCATAAACATCCTGAAAATTGCTCCCTCCACCCTCCAAGAAAGCCACAGAAAACTGGCTGCTGTTTTTGGAGGGGGAATATACTTGTCAGAAATGGGGTGTGTGTGATTTCAACTCAGGCTTATGGTAAGACCTCCTGTAGCATCAAAATGGGCAAATGGGCAGAAAGAAGAAATGTTAAGGAGAGCATCTTTTGAGAGAACAAATATACAGTAAATCATACTGAAACTAGGATGGATGGGATTGCTTCACTCACTGAAACTGTTAAGATACTTTGGAAATAGATACAGTGCTGAGTTGGAGCCAGGCATTTCCTTCCATTGATGGAAAATATCTTTTCGTTTGATTCAGTGGAAAGGGAATTTTTGCTGATTCTCCTCTCACCCTGTAGCCTGATGCACTACCCCACAAATGTGTTGCCAGCTGACCGAAACAGTGTGAAAGCTGGTGCTGGACATTGAAGAGGAGGGACGAGTCAGCAAAAGTTCCTTCCAGCAGCAGCAGTAGCAGTGTCCCCTGAACAGAACTCAAGAGTGTCCCTTTGAAAGAACTCTGCTCTGGGGATTCTCAAACAGTGGATAGTGTAATGGATGAGGCTGGGATTTAAGAGTTAAGGTGGCCCTTAAGGTATCCTGGAACAAAAAAATGTTCAAGAGTTTGTATGCACAAGAGCCTTGAAACTGACCCTGAAGCATATGGGCAGCCAGTACATATGATTTAGCAGAGATCCTCTGTGCTTTCAGCCGTCACCTGCTTTCATCAGTGAGCAATTCAGTCACTGCATTCTGCATTAGCTGAAGCTTCTAAATCAGGACCAAGGACAGCCCCTACACCAAGTGTATTGCAGTAATACAGTCTTGAGGGTTCCAATGCATGGACTGCAGTGACCAGGCTATCCACATGTGATCATAGATGACAAAATAGGCTATGGATATGCCCAGGAAGCTCTGCAAACCTGCTCCTTTCCAGAACAGGTGATTGCCTTATCTTCCAGACACAACAACCACCTATGGACAAGAGCCTCTTATCTTCCCAACAGTCAAACTCAGTTTATTGGTCCTCTTCTGATCCACCACTGCATTCAGGCGCTGATCAGCCATTACAGAGAAACTGAACTGTTGTCATCAATGTCCTGGTGACACCAAGCTCCAAAACTAATGACTTCTGTCAGGAGCTTAATATAGATTCTGGGAACATAATAGTGCCAGGTCAAAATAACGTTTCCCCAGTGCTACTCTCTGGAGTTGCCCACACAAGTAGAAATGGAGCCACTGTAGTACAGTGCCTCTGAATCTCATGCCATGGTATCCAGGATAATACCATGATCAATGGTATCAAAGGCCACTGAGAGATTATGTGTAACAGAGTTGCACTCCCTCTGTTTCTCTGTCAATAAAGGTAATCCATTGTGCAACTAAATCCACGTCCAATTTGAAAATGAATCTCAATTATTGTTTATCTGCATTTGGAAAGTGCAAGATGTATTTATTAGTCTAATGGATACTAAAAGATACTCAATTCATTCATCTTTTATATGGTAACTAATTATTCTTAGCAATATGATCTCTGAATCACTTTCTCTCGCCTCCATCCCCCCAACCTGTGGGCAGGATGACATCTGTTGCAAGAGATAATATCTCGGTTTAAATTGTCTGTCTTCCAATTTGGAGAGGCTTTGTGGTTTGCTATGTTTGCAATTGAATTTCCTTGTAGGCGAAAGTTGTTTTAATCTGAAAAGTCATTGGTAGGAGTTTATACACATAGGAACAACTATTCTAGTCTGTGATGAGTGCTCTACTTTTATCTGTTTTAGTATAGAAGTTCTGAAACTCTGTTATGCATATTTCCCTCTCTATTTTGTTTAAATATAAGCCTTGTCCAGTACAAATGAGAAAATGCATTTTCTGAGATCCATATTAATTGTTTTCTGAGATCTACATCAATCCGAATAGTCAATGCACATAATCTTCACAGTGCAAAAATCCCCTAAACTGGCCAGTTAAATTATGACTTTTTAAAGTCAGCAAAATCTTCTGCTTCTAGTCTAGAAAACCATGTGAGCTTTTGGAACTCAAGAGAATAGCAAAAGTTTGCTGTTCAGAATACAAGGCTTGATGTGCACACAGCACAAACTGTTGACCTGGAAGAATCTCTGGACCACAGTCTAAAAGCCTAAATGATGGAAGTCTGCATGTAGAATGGGCTTCTAGATGCCTTCTGTTTTCTGGAAGCAGCCTTCTCACTAGACATGCAGTAGTCCAGCTCCAATGCATTAAAAGTAAAATTCCTCTGTCTTTGTCTTTTATTGGAGTAGTTTGATGCCTTAGTGTTCAATGACCATGATGTGTTATTTGCTGTGTAGGCTAAAGCACGTGAAATGTTGGAATGGTAACATTTGTGTTACTGTTGCTGTTTCTGAAAACAAAGGTCTCAGCTTGTTACTTTTATAAGCCTAATTAAAACCCCCCTTTTTGTTGTATTGCTGTTTGCATTTCCTTGCATAGTCTTCTCTCTGTTGATTAAAAAAAAGTAGATTTGACCAGCACTACTGATCTAATCAGGTTGGCAGGCTCTGAATTTCACAAAGCTCCCTTATTTGCAAACCAAAACTTGTTTCTGTACTCTTACCTACACAGCTGGTCTAATAAAATCTCTCATCTGCTTTTCATTGGGACCATCAAAGCAAACCCTCTTGTAACTTCTTTCTCTGTACCAGCAGAGGAATTAAACAAATGGCCAGCTCTGTTGTTCAGCTGGTTATATGCACAACAAGGCACTAAAGATCAAGAGAGAAACACACAAAATTACAGATTTGCTACAGGCATAAAATCAGGGTAAGCTCCATACAAAGTAACAGATGGCCAAGGTTTATATGTTTGACACATCCGATTGCCTTATGCTACTCTTGTTTAATCAGGGGTATTTAGGACCAGCATTGAAGGCACTGGAAAGTGTAGTTTGCCATGTCTAGAAGTGTAATAGCACTGCTGTTTTCCTTGCTGTGTATCCTTTACAAGGTCATATTTTCTGTCGGTCAGTATAACAAGCCAGCGCGTTAAACTCTGCATTAATGAAATAAAAGAGAGAAAAGACATCCCTTTAGCAGATACTAAAAACAGCCATACCAGCTGGCAGCGACAGGGTCATCCAAATATTATGAAGAAAAATATCAGGCTGCACAGAGTTACTTAAGGCAGAGTTCTTTGTCATATTCAAAAGTCCAATTTAGATAACATACGATTAGTGAGAATCCTATAATTATGTTATACCATTGCAGTTAGTTCCTCAACCCCAAGGGGGGGCTTTGGGTTTTCAAACACCACCTATGAGTGCATGGCATACCATAGTGTTACAGGTTTGCAGGGGGGCAAGGAACCCTTAAAAATTCTGGGTGCCAGGTTCAACCCATAATTTATGAAATTGATCAATGGATTTATGAAGCCCTAAAAATTAAGTCAAGCCAACTTCTTCAGGAGATATTCTTCAGGATGATAAAGGTGACATCAAATAACAAAACAGGTGACGTCAGACATTACTCTGACATTCAGTGTCAGACAAGAAAGGGAGTGGAGTGTGTGTAAGTTAGCAAAAGACAATAGAGTTGGAAGGCTGGGTTACAGGAGGTGTGATGCCACCATGGGAAAACAAGTCTCCTTTTTCTGTGTGAGTCTCGGGTTGTGGTTAAGCAATGGTTTTTGGGAAGAAGAAGGGTGCAGCCAGATGCCATGCAGACTGAGAGATAGACAAGTTGTGTAGGAGACACAGAGGTGGCCTTTGAATGCAATACTGTGCTGCTGTGGGGAGCAGGCCCCTCTTCAGATGTGATGCTCAGAACCCTCTCTCCATCCAGACTCAGGTTTAAATATATTTAAATAAGCCATATTTTACAAAGACACAACAATCTCTACTTTGCTTCATTTGCCGCAAAGAAAGCACAAACCCTGGTTAAGTGTCAAGGCCCCTGGAATCATGCACCACTCAGAAGAGACTGGGGTGGCCAGAAACAATATTGTCCCTTGTGCAGTAGTGGATGGTGGCTCAGGAGCTGCTGGCAGGCAGTATGTGGAGCCACCAGGTAGAGGACATGGGTGGGACATGGGTTCCCCCCACAGCTCTCTTACACACACTATCTCCAATGCAGAGACTCACTTCCCCCACCCCTCATTTCTCCATGTTAGAATGGGGAGATCTCATTGCACACCTCCCCACTCCCAGTTGCCCAGCTGATTCAAACCAAAAACAGCTGAGGAGAGCTAGAACTCTCCTTAGCTATTCCTAGTCGCAATAAACTGGGGAGCCTGAGATCATATTACCATTCATATTATGTGCCTCCCCCCTTTGCCTAGTTAATTGGTGGTGGGAAGAGCTAAGGAGTTTCTCAGTTGTTGCTATAATCAGCTGCCTGGGCAGCAAAGCAGTAAGAATCAACTGGCATTGGGGAGTGGGGCTATGGCAAACACTGAATTTAGCTAAGGGCTGCATGTGGTCCATGAGCCATGGTTTGTGGCATGAGAAAACATTAAAAATGATTGCTATAATAGGGACCAGGGGACTACAGTTTAGGAGGGAGAACATGTCAAAACTGTGCTTATATATGATTTCTTTTATAAAAGCAATCGGTGTCAGAGAATCAGAGAATGTAGTTTGTTTTTATGTTGTTGCGGGGTGAGTGGGTGGGACATCTTGTGACAACTTCTGCTATTTCCAAGTTCATTCATTTGAATTTGGTTTGAATTTGGACATAAGGTTATCTAGGTTGAAATATCTGCTTGGCTGCTATTCGTTTATTTTTCTTTCATGTGGTAGATTTTTATCTCACTTCTCAGACACACATATCCCAAAGCAGTTCACATCAATCAAAAATTCAGAACGGTGCTGCTGGTATGCAGTGCCCATAAATGAATATGAGAACAGGCCCTGCTTTCAGGCTTACAGGCTAAAAAGACAAAACATACAAAGGAAGTGGAATGAAGAGAAAAGGTTTAGGGGAGGGACAGCGCCAGACTGGAGTGTTGGATTGTAAACAGGCATTTATACATTTATATTTATGAATTATTTATCCAAGGGGGGCCCATGGGATGCCGTTCATCTCTTAAGTCCAGCTGATTTGATTAAACATTCTTCCACCTAGTTTGCAAGATAATGAATGGAACTGTAGCAGTCATATAAAGCAAATACTGTTGCCCTGCATTCACAAAGAGGTCATATTTTTGCATGTTAACAGGTGGCTAATTCTTTGAAAAATACAGAGACCAAGAATTAAAGAGGTCCTTTGTAATACATTTTCCTTTGAGGTGGACATATCAGCATATGGTTCCATGCCACCCCACTGAAACCGTGAGATTCCAGCAGTCCCAGATGCTTACCCAGGGCTTATGTCAGACCCTCCAAGTTTCTCTATTTTCCAGGGATGTCCCTGATTTAGAGAAGCCGTCCCAGTTTCTGATTTGATCCTGGAATGCCCCACTTTTCCTTAGGATGTCCCTATTTTCATTGGGGAAATGTTGGAGGGTATGGAGTTATTCAATCCCTGAGCCATCTGAAGCTAATCCTGTATAGGGAAGGTTTCAAAATGTTTTACTATGTTTTTATATATGTTGGAAATTGCCCAGAGTGGCTGAGGCAACCCAGTAAGATGTGTAAGATATAAATAGTAAAATTATCATTATGGAGTGGGATGTCCCTGTTTTCATCAGAGAAATGTTGGAGGGTATGTCATGTTTCCTTTTCAAAATGAGGATCAACGGAGATTGGAGGGTCTTTAGGATATAAAGGTGGTGGTTTGCTTACAAAAGCATACAACCTGAGCCTTTGATGGAGGAGTTTACAGCATCAACATCCCCAAAGGAGTTGTTCCTCCCAAAGCTGTAGCCTTGGATTCAAACAGACATTGAACATTACTCTCTGTCTCTCTCTCTCTCCAGCTTGCTGTTTTACTTCCCTGTCACATCAGTGCAAAACTCCACTCTCAGCTCTAAACTTTGTCCTTTTGTCCTTTTTGCTATCTGTGAGTTGAGGAAGGGGCCCCACCCATTTGCTGTCTCCCACAAAAGTCCCTTGATTCCCTTTCATGGCTCATCCCCCAGGCTACCACCTCATGAGGAAGCTAGCTTGACTTGATTAGATTGTAACACTTGCCAGATCCGGGGACTAGAGGGGTCAGGCACCCAGCTTACCACTCCAAACTCATCACAATATACACATGGTGCTGCTTATACGCTGTTTATGAAACATTACATTTTCATATGTTAATAATTCCTAGGACTCACCATCAAACAAATATATAACTATATATAGATATAGATATAAATAAATTGTTGTGAGTTTGTGGGATTTCTTGGGGAAATGAGAGAGCATGAGAAAGGAAGTTGCTTTGTACCAGAGACCATCATAATGGGAGTTTTTTGGAAGCTGAAATTTAATTCCTTTTATAAAAAATAAATTGCAGAACTCTCTTACACTCCCAAGGCATCCCTTATTCCCTGGACCATTCCTGGCGAGCGGGCAGGCGGTGGGGGTGGGGTTGATGTCTGTCTCCACTGAACCGCAGGGAGCAGCCATATTTCCCCCCAGGTATGCCCTTGGAAAGAATGTTTTTTGTTTCAACGGGTATTCTTTTCCAAAATGTCATGGTGCAACAGCTTAGCTTGTTTAAAGTTAAAGAAAGCGGGGGGTGGGGAAGATAGGAATGCCAGCTTAAACAATAGTAAGTACGCCAAGTGAAAGGCCTGCAATTTTTGCCCCACCCCAAAATCCCCAATATTCTCCCACCCCCAGAGGTACTGCAGAACTACCCCCCCCCCATTTGTCATGGAGAGCAAACATCATGTGAACTGGGCAGTAGGGAGATTTATATATGCATTGTTTTGCACTTATGGCTCTCAAAAGTGGCTTCATGAAACAGACGCAGATACGATATCCCAGAGCAAACAAGTTGATAATAAAAAATGAGTAAATAATCCAAACGAAGAATCACAGAACAAACCATTTCAATAATAAATGGAATATTCAAGCCCTAACAATTCATTATATGAGAATAAACACTGTAACACATTAAATAAGATGTCACAGTTCAGAGATGGGCTGCTGGCAGGTTGATCAACAGCCGTTGCTTAGGATGCCTTGAACCTCCTTGGTGATTTGTTTTGTTCCACTTGGCCTTTTTATGTCTGCTTTCTCTCTAGGATCCTGTCCTAGCTGTCTTCCTCTTCCCTCTCTATTTGCCCTCATTTGGTTTTTCACTGACCAACTATGCCACCCATGGTCCTCAGACAGAATTAGAATTCCTATCTTCCAAATATGACGTTCTCTATCTATACTTCCTCTTTTGTGTTTGATTAGCCAGAAAGCTATAAACAAACACCCCCATGATATGTTAGCAGAACTTGCTCAAGCAAAATAGCAGCTCCCCCCTTTGTTTAAGTCTTAAGCATTTAAAAATAAATAAATAAAATGCTGGGCCCCTGGAGGTGTACAATTACTGCTCTATGCCTCTATGCACACTGGTGCCATTAGCTTAACAGATAAAATTGTAGATTGAAGGAGCAGTTTAGTTCTGCAGCATCCCTAAGGCAAGCTCCCATATCTCACTGATTAGCTTCATTCAATTATGTTTTCTTAATTGTTCATGTGCTAAAGCTCATTAAATGGGGGAAAATATTGCTTACATGCAGGTTGTGCTCTTGATCGCAGGGGGAAAAAAAGCCCCCAAACCTATGGACTTAGGAACGCTGGAGGATTTTCATTGCTGCATTATTGACTGATTGCAAATTCCTCCATATACTGATCTACACATTTCAGACTAGTATGAGGATTGGAACATTGCTGTCCTCCAGAATTCACAATTGAAATATACTCAGAGTCGCAAAGTGATTTCATGTTCTTTATTCAGCTCATAGTGGTGAGGAGGAATGAATGAAAGTCCCCTCAAAGTATCTGCTTTATATACATTACTTACACAATGGGCTGCACATGATTGGCTAATTCCGGAATTCTGCTGTAAGCCAATCAGGTTGTGGATTCACTTCTATCTGGAGCATGATTGGGTAGTTCCTGCCAACCAATCATACTGCTGCATTGTTCTAGGACCAATCAGACTGCTGCATTCTGAATCCTATTGTTCTAGGACCAATCAGACTGCTGCCTTTTGGATCCTATTGTTCTAGGACCAATCAGACTGCTGCAGTTTGGATCCTATTCAACTCAGTACATAACAACAATGTTTTATAATGCTTGTAGCACAGCTCTCAGCAGTTTAAATGTATCAAAATACACATTGAAAACATGAATTTGGGGGGTGGGGGTGGGACACACACATTTAAATATGTGTTAAAACATATTTTGGGCTTGTATTTTTTTTAAAGGCAGATGAATGTCAAAATGTTTGGACTATTAATGTTTGATTAATGTTTGGTCTATTCGTTTTGAACAGGTTATTTCATAATTCGTATGAAATACACAGGATTGAGATAAAGAAGTAGTCCCAAGCACAGCATGGGCAATGGGCAATGGCTTAAGACAGTGCTTTTCGGTGGCTCCCTTGACCAACCACATTCTTTATGCAGCTCCCCAGGCAATTGTTAACCAGACAATTCCTTAGCAGTACAGCTCTGGTGCAGCTCTCTAATCTAGATGTGACCTCATTTCCTTAGCAGTACAAGCTTTACTTTCAGAGCCGCCCTTAAAAATCATATAATTTGTAAGCTTTGGTAGTTCAATGAAGAATAATATGTAAACAAAATCTCCCATCTATCAACAAAACCCATTAAAGATAATAAAATAAACCATATTTGACTGATTAATGTCCATTACTGGTGGTGGTGGTGGGGAATCAAGCTGTTAAGATACAAGGAATATATAGCTGTCTTGGTTACATTTGCTAAATAAATAATTTGCCACATGATGCTGCTAGCTAAAGATTGCATGCAAATTTCATTTAATATTTAAGTGGAAGAAGCATTAACCTCAGGGAGATAATGAGTTAAGCATCTTAGCAATTAAACAATATATTGTTGCACGCCACCCCAATCTCTGAGTAGTGTGAGGCTGCACGGGTTCCAGCTGCTTTCGGTTTCCTTGGAATAAGGGAGAGCGGAGACTGTGGTGTCTTTATGATACATGGTTCACCTACACATATATACAACCTGAGCTTATGGTGGAGGGACTCACAGAATCAAAACTCCAGAAGATTTTGTTTCTCCCGTAACCACAGCCTTGGATTCAAACATAAATCAAGCATGTCTCTCACTTTCTGGCTTCTGCCAGCAGCCTGATTGGAGCCCAGCTTGTGGGCCCCCTCCCTACCAGGAAGTACATTTTAGCTTCCAGAAGAACTCCCATTTTGTTGGTCTCAGGAGCTCAACAGGCAATCTCCTTGTCTGCTTGCACTTAATGAAAGATCTTGGGAGAATGTCAGAGCATGAGCAGGATATGAGGCCAGGCCTGAGGAGCACCTGAGTCCAGTGCATGGCTGGGGGTCTTGTTGAAGCTATATAGGACCAGAGCTGGATTGTTTTAAACAACACTCTTTAAGCAAACCACACTCCTTTGGCCCCTTCATAGCATTATGAAGGCTTAAGGTAAGAGTCTCCTGAATTTCCCATCCCTCCCCCCCCCCCATTTTGAGGACAATTTATTTTCATCCCTACTTTCTCGTGGAAGGTCATGTTGCAAAGGGGAGAAAATATCAACATAGCACTAGTGTGCACTGGTTCAATTGGGAGGGTGGTGGAACTGTTCAAACCTCTGGCAGAGTTATTTTGCATGTAGTCAGTTATATCTGTGGGTACATACTGATTTGTTTGCTTTGTTTTGAGAGGTCAGTGTGCATTTTTCTGCTCCAGCCTGACAGCCTGACTGGTTTCCTAGCCAGTGTGGCACATCTACTTGCTCTCCATTGTAAGATCTCATGCCATTCACACATTCTGTCCCATACCAGTCAGTTGGATGCTGGAGCTGCATGTTTCTCTTGCACCAAAGAAGCCTTTCAAATATGCTCAGAGATATGTTTTACTAAGGAAATGAGGAATAATGAATCCCTGAGTGTATGAGTAATGTTTGCTGTTATTGCCTAAGCTTTCAATCTTCAGGTGGGTGATTTCCCCCCCGCCTCTGAATCCTCATGGAATGTAAGCTTCTCCACAAATGCATAATTTATATACGTTTACCTTTATATACCTCCATATATTCCTCCATTAGGGACGTGGGTGGCGCTGTGGGTTAAACCACAGAGCCTAGGACTTGCCGATCAGAAGGGTGGTGGTTTGAATCCCTGCGACTCGGTGAGCTCCCATTGCTCGGTCCCTGCTCCTGCCAACCTAGCAGTTTGAAAGCACATCAAAGTGCAAGTAGATAAATAAGTACCACTCTGGCGGGAAAGTAAACGCCGTTTCCGTGCTCTGCTCTGGTTCGCCAAAAGCGGCTTAGTCATGCTGGCCACATGACCCGGAAGCTGTACGCCGGCTCCCTCGGCCAATAAAGCGAGATGAGCACCGCAACCCCAGAGTCGGTCACGATTGGACCTAATGGTCAGGGCTCCCTTTACCTTTACCTTATTCCTCTATTATTCTTTGCACCTATATTAAGGATAAGAGTACATTCACACCATGCCAGTCACACATAAGTTAGTACAGTGTGGAGGAGTGGGGGCTTTGTGTTTCCAAAAATCCAAGAGAAGCAAATAAAGTAATAAATGGACACCACCAATACACTCAAATAATATGAGGTACTTTTATATGAAAAGATGGCTCCTGATATCCCACTGGCTTACTGTTCCAGGATAAGATAGCACCTGAGGTTCTTCCACTGCAACACGTACTGATAGATACAAAATTCATAAGCACCTTCACTCATGCCAGATGGGAATGTGTGCTGTATCTGATGGATTATCTCTGTGTCAGGTGTTCTGCATATTAACTAGCTCATGGAAGAAATTAAGAAGATGGGGCACCATAGCAATGCAGCATTTTGGCAAAAATGATAACTAATTAGCAAGATTTTCATGGTGAATGCACAAAAGTAGAGTTGCAAGTAATTGCTTTGTAAAGAAGGTCACGGTCCAAATGGCCCATTGGCAAGCAAATAGTAAAGTTTGCTTTGTTTGTTTTGTAATAATGGCACTAGCTCATTTTATGTGTTTGCCTGAGCAAAGTTTTTAAAAGAATTTTTTTAAAACAGCTTTATAAATGTAGGTTCAGGTAATTATTGCCAACTGTCTTGCTCCACTCACACCTGAGTTCCCATTATGTTGTCCCACTCCTCGTTCTTTTGGAGCTGAACTTCTCCCCATGATGTTTTTCACTGTTTACTCCATGTGCCTTCTCCTCACCTTACTACCAAACTGTTCATCCAACACCCTGTGGGTACCAGGAGAAAGCAAAATATGGGACAAACAGCCATAATTAGCACTATGCTGTGTCACATTGCTGGAGACTGTGTGGGGATAGTTCTTCCTGCCTGCCTTAGAGCTCATAGCTGCAATTCCTGTATTCCTGTAAATCAGCAGATACAAATTTGTGATGTCTCCCCCACACTTGTAGTACGTCTCTTTTTGAATGACCTCCCTTACTTAAGAGGTGGTTGGTGTGTGTGGATGTTTATGAACACTTATCTTGTCCTCATTTGCAGAGTTCAACCACTAATGTTATTGGATTGCATCACAGTTTCTTGTAAAGGGGGGAGGGGAGAACCACTATTTGTAATTAACTCAGGAAAATAATTGTCCAGAATGACTTGATTAAGAAAAAAGCCATTTGCTTGTGTGTGATGGACTGAAAAACCCTAAGTCTATGCCAGATACTAAAGCAAACACCCCAGAAAAGCTTCAGGGAGAAGAAGCTTTACGTGTTGACTCTGTAGGATTGTTTTTCGTGCCCCTTCCTTCCTCAGGCAAAGTGTGTGCTGAATGGTAGAGAGCACTGCAAATTTACTTGCAAATATGCTTAGAACACCGAAGAGACAGCAATCAATAGCAGATTTTGTTAAAGTAGAATTTGCCACCACAGTAGAGTGATGGGGTGGAGTGTTCATTAAATTCAGATGCAGTTTGTGGGGGGGGGGGTATGAACAGGTTGATTTGCAAAGGTTTTGTCAACTGATGAAGAAGCAATGTGGATTTATACTGACATTATGTTGTTTTCGGTTAAACTTTTGTTTCTCATCTACTCACTGCTGAACATTAAAGATTCCTCCTAAAGACAAGGAATCTGCACCCCAGGTCCCCGAGGGCCAACAAGAAATGCTTTACTGCCTGCATTCTTGTCTCTAGAAATGTCTAACACTGCTACTCCCAGTGAGCCTGATCCTATTAATCAGCAGGGAAGCTGTATCTATTCTTTTGAATCTTGCAGAATACAGTTTGGGGACATAATCATTGCAAGCTGCACATACCCCTCATTTAAGGGGCTTCAAAGGACTGTATCCCTACCATCCTTTGGGGTCATCATCTTTGCAGCTGGATGCTCTACAGATCCTGGCTATTTTTGAAATTAAAACATCACTACTAGTATATGGTGGGTTTTCCTCTCAGTTTTTGCAAGACAAGATAATTTTGTGGGAATGGTCTCACATGGTCATGTGAAATGTTATCAATACCAGACCATATTGTCACTTGTGGTTTAGCATGAGATCTCTTTCTCCAGACTACTTTGCCACATAATATTGAGAGGGTGGAAAGGTTTTGTTATAAACATTGTCACCATTAATTGATTAATCAAATTGAGGCAGTGTACGATAAAAGCAGCAAAGCAGCACTCATGGCAGCTGGGGAAACCTGTCAGAACAAAAATGTCTTTGATTGCTTCCAGACACCATCTGTAACAGGAATGCTATTCCACAAAACAATGGCAGTCACACTAAAAGCCCTACTCTGAGTTAACTGTGGAGTAGACTTCTGAGATCCTTGGAACTTGCAAGAGAAACATTTCCACAAACTGCAGCAATCTACTGACAGACAAGGCAGTCTCTCAAGTAACCTAAGTACTGAGCTATATTGAGCCTTGAACTTGGCCTGGTAGCACATTGGCAGCCAGTGCAAATCTCAGATGAAGGGTGTTACATGCTGGAGCAAATTTGCCCCCATAAGCAGCCTAGCCACCATGTTCTGCACCAACTGCAGCCTCACATAGAGCACATTGCAGTCATCCAACCAATGCACGGACAAGTGTGGTCAGGCTATCAAGATCCAGGAATGGCTGTAATTGTCTTGCCGACCAAAGCTGAATCACTGCTTTCCTAAGACTGCAGTCCTGCATACAGTTGGTATAGAACTCAGTAAGGCTTTCTTTTGCATTGACGTGCATAGAATCTCTTGACGTGCATAGAATTTCACCATGGGTTATAACCAGTAAGATAATGTTTATAAGACAAATGAAGTAGTTTATTATAAGAAATATTTGCTATTAACCTCTTGTGTCTTAAAAATTACAGTACTTGTGGATCCCTAATGAGAGTACTTAATTTCACTTACTTTAAGGGTATCTGTCATTTAAAAATGAGCCCCTTTTCCAAATTATGGTATACTTAATTTAATTGGTGAATACAGTAGCTCTTAGTTTATGAGGCTATTCTCACATTAAATTTTAGAATGCCTGTCAAGGTAACATGATGGCATATACCAATAAAACTTCCATGAATAAATTACTTGAAAAAATAAGCATTTTATTTCCTTTACATTTAATGTGGAAGGTATGCCCTTTGGGCTGTGTTTAGTAATTACAGCTACACAGATTTTCAAACGACATTTTAGTATTATACAGTGTTTATATTAGTAAACAAGTGACAGTGTTTCCTCTTGAAATGAGTGCTAATTTCAAAGTTTCTTTAATCCCATTGCTGTGAATGGCAGCTATTCACTTACGTTGGAGGAAACATAAAGATGGTGTTCAAGATTTCTGTTGGGGAAGGGGGTAATCCTGCCCCTGGCACCCAAAATACCTTGTGTGCCAGCTTTGCTTCTTGACAACATCCAGTTGCAGATAAGAATCCATTGCCATTTGTAGAGCCTTGTCCCTCTATCAACAGAGCCATATCCTGCATTCCGCTGCCTGGTTATGTTGGAATGCAACACAGATGTAGGACATTTCAGATGATCCATCATGTGTGTTGAATGTGAATGGGGCTGTGTGGACTGGCACTGCTGTGAGCATGTCCAGCAGCCACAAACCCAGCATCTGCATGCTTGGATGTCACACAGAGCTTCTTCAAATGAGGATGGGCCCCAGTCGAATCAAGGTTTCCCTTCCACTGTGAGTAGCTCTGCTTGCATACATAGCTACACATGTGAATCTTCTTCACCTGCTGGCTGAACATGTGGATATCCATTAGAATGACTAGCATGTTCCCTGACACCCCCTTACATGTTCTTTTAATGCATAGGGGCATTTGATGCCCCATTCCTGCATATATATAAAAATAGTTGTATGTTGTTTTTTTACCAGTTAAATGAAAAAGGGATATTCAGTGACAATGACTACTTTCAGGAGGTGATTTACTGGCCTCTCCCCTTGGTACTTAGCTTGTTCAAACCACTTAAGGAGAATTATAATTCTTTCGAACAAAACTGTTTTGCTTCATTCAGATGATTCTCAAGGAATGAGCTTCCATTTGCTAATGGTTACTGAAAGAAGAGGTCACACACTTCACATTTGTTTCCTTTATTTGTTTCTCTAGAACACAGCAAGCCGAGGGTTTAGCCTTTGCTTTGTTAAGAAAGAAAAGCAACATTGTCGTCAGAGTCAACAATTAGCATTTGGCCAACTTTTCGCAAGAACCTTTTATTCCATGCCATCGCTCCTTCTGAATCTTTGAGCTACAGTTTTCCAAATGCTGCTTAATTAGCCGCCTAATTTACAGTCTGAACCATAGCCCAGAAACCAAGTGTAGTTTACAAGTATACTATAAGGGTGCTTGATGAATACAGTTTAAAGTTCACTGTCATTCCTTCCAGGGACTTTACAATTGAATCTCTCTGCAGGAAGAGCTGGAAATAGACTGAAAGCCCCTCTTATGCTATTTTCAATACAGATGAATTATACTACAATTTAGCTAATGTAAAGAGCTATGGCAAGCTTATCCTAATTTGCACAGCTGTAGTTCTGAATTCACTTACACAGGAAACGAAACAGGGCAATTTCCCCTTAACACTGGGTTGCTTAGATACTCAAATGACTTAGATGTATGCCTCTTTGCAGCTCTTTATTAGGAACTTGTACTGCAGCTTGTCAGGTTTTTTAAAAAGTGTTTTAAAGGGGAGTGGGGTGAAATGTTTAACCTAGTTTTTTTCAGACAATTTGGAATTATGTTCTGCCCTTGAGGTTATATAATCCATTGTAAAGCCATTTATTTGCTTTTTAAAAAAATAAAGAAGAAAAATCATGGACTTTTTTTTCTTTCTTTTTCTATTTCCAACAAGCAAAGACTATTTATTTATTTATTTATTTATTTATTTATTTATTTATTTATTTTGTATATCACCCTTAATCCATAGATCTGCAGCTAATAGCATAAAAATACAAGATAATGCCCCGATATGCCCCACGGAGGAACTTAAGGTCCATAAATAGCAACACCCTAGAGGTCCCGGGCCCTAAGGAAGTCAGATTAGCCTCAACCAGAGCCACGGCCTTTTCAACACTGGCTCCGGCCTGGTGGAACGCTCTGTCTCATGAGACCAGGGCCCTGCAGGATCTAATTTTTTTCCTCAGGGCCTCTAAGGCAGAGTTGTTCCGCCTGGCCTTTGGCTTGTAATCAATTTGATTCCCTCCCCCTCTTTCTTTTTTCCTTTCTCCTTCTGTGTTGGAACTCCTATTTGGGGACTTCCCTGGCTTTTTTCTGGCCCATGTAGAACCAGTCTGGATAGTTAGCCTTGGTTAGACTTGACATTTTCATCCCCCCCCCAGGTTTTTCATTGAGTTTCCACTGAAATGAGGCTGTAGTTTAATGTTTTAATGTTGTATTTTAATCTTGTTTTTTAAGCTGTATTTCAATCAATTGTTTTTATATTTGGTGTTAGAGCCGCACTGAGCCCGAACTTGGCTGGGGAGGGCAGGGTATAAATAATTTATTATTATTATTATTAAACACATAATAAAAACAATAATATGACATTGGCATGTGATTATTGTGCAATTGGTTCAATGGGGGAGCAAATTCATAATAGTTGACATTTAAGTGTCTTCCAATGTAAACCCAGTGCAAGTTTTTTTAGTCTTACATGAGATACTTGCATAGCTTTCTGTTCCCAAACAAGATTTTTCCTTGTTTACATGGAGGCAAAACATATCAGCCACAAGATGATACACTTTCTGTTAGTGCTAAATATTGTGTGATACTGCACACTTGAAACAGTTAGAGCAATAGAACCCAAAACCCAGAAGAGCTCACCATAGAGACATTTCTCTTCCTTCCAGTTATGAAGGAGAAAGATCATGTTACTCTAACTGGGTAGAGCTTGGCCCTATGAGATCTGTAGTACATCATTTGGAATGAAACACTCCATGCTTGCAGAACGCCTCTGGCCTCCTTACCTTATTTCTGGCTTCACTGCAGTGGCTATAGTTCCATCTGCCAGCTATAAGAGCAAACATCAGTCATTGCCAAGGGTAGAATTGATTCAAGTACAGTCTCTCTTCCTAGCTTTCCTTGGAGTTGTGTTGCTAAGAGCCAGTAGGCTATAATGTTTTTGGAATGCTTGTTTATTGACACATGATTTCCAGTTTGATTAATGCTGGGGGAAATGGCATGAGATCACGATGCCACAGAGAACTGTAGCCCAGATTTTCATTTTTAAGAATGATGTTCATTGTGTGTCTGTTATATAAGACAATTGATCACAAGGAATAATTAGGACAATAAAATGTGTGTGTGTGTGTTTAAAAATGCAACATATGTCTAACATTTTATTCATTGTCCGCAATTTAAATTGCAGGAATACCTTAAAAGGAAGTGAAATGTTTCCCCTCCTGCTCAAAAAATGCAAGAGAATACTTGCTTTTTGTATTGTACATAGGGTCATTTCCTTTATTACTTCTACAGCATTTGGCAAAATGTTTTGCTTTATCTGCATTGTTACCCTGTGGCTATAAAATCTAGAATCACAATGGATTTGGCATATTTTACTTATCAGTAAACTGGAAAAATAAACTGTGTGTCCTGTCATACACATCACACATCAAGGAAAATGAGAAAAAGAAGAAGAATAGGAGGAGGAGGAGGAGGAGGAGGAGGAGGAGTTTGGATTTGATATCCCGCCTTTCACTCCCCTTCAGGAGTCTCAAAGCGGCTAACATTCTCCTTTCCCTTCCTCCCCCACAACAAACACTCTGTGAGGTGAGTTGGGCTGAGAGACTTCAAAGAAGTGTGACTGGCCCAAGGTCACCCAGCAGCTGCATGTGGAGGAGCGGAGACGCGAACCCAGTTCCCCAGATTACGAGACTACTGCTCTTAACCACTACACCACACTGCTGTATTGCTTTAACTGGTGTGTGTGTGTGTGTGTGTGTGTGTGTGTGTTTTTACATTAGACTCTACTCCAACATTCCCCAACCTGGTGACCTTCAGATGTTTTAAACTACAGCTGCCTTCTTCCCTGTTCCATTGGCTATGCTGCCTGGAACTGATAGACGTTGTAGTCCAACAACATCTGGAGGGCACCAGCTTGGGGAAAGCTGGTCTGTTTGGATATTGGGTGTTCTCTGCTAGTTTCTGTCTTCCCAGGCTCATGTGTTTTTAATTCGCTGAAATTTCAGATGATGTTGTGATGTTGTCTTCACACTTGCATTCACTTGCATTCTAGAACATTTAATTTAAAGTGTTAACAGCAACTGAAAATATAGTCATGGGTTATTTCATTTAATTAATACAATTTTTTTCAAAGAGTGAGAATTTTTGAATGTTAATGGCAGGCACACATTTCAGTGTTGCTGATTATGTCAACAAGTTCAAATGCCTTTTATTTGTTTGTTTATATTATCCCCTAACTTAAAGTTTCCTATGTGCTTTTTGCAAGCATGTCATTGCACCTTGTTTTAAAATAGTGTTCTCTGCTGAGTTGCCAGGTCCCAGGACTGAACTCTAGGGGCTTAGGATCCAGCCTGCCACCCTTCTCTGGTCCTGCCCCCAGAATGCCCTTCAACTGAAACCAGGTTGAGCAAGTTACGCCAGTCTATCTTTGGCTGTGCTGGGGTCGTGGAATTAACACTGGCTGAGTGAGTTATCTGTTGCATCCTAAACTATGCATCCCAGAGCCATAAGATTGCAATCTAAGAAAGTGCAGAGTAAAGGTCAGGTCTGGCATAACTTCTAGCATTAGAGAATTCTTGATCCATCTGAGGCATCAGAATGCTATGAGCTGGCAGGACACCAAGGAAGGGGAAGGGGATTCCAGCAAGGGATGTAGCCATGATTGGTACACACTGGGGCAAGCTGAAGATGGTGAAGGGGAGGTTGGGGACAACGGATGCACTCAATGGACATGAGAGGATGTTGAAGGGGCAGCCAAAAGTACATGGGAGCCAGGGGAAGTGGACACATCACCAGAAATGGAAATCCCCCTTCTCTGGAACACAACAGGCTCTGTGGTGTTGTGAACAGTGGGAAGTGCACTTTAAGAGACTGAGACAGGCAAGAGAACACAGTCCAGCTTACTAGTTGATCAGGTGAAGATAATGGGACTCATTAGGTCCAGGAGGAGGTTTGTTTTCACTCAGCTTGATTGAGCTCAGGGCAGGTGATGGCCATATGCTTCATTAAGGGTCCTGGAACCTGGCAACTCAGCAGAGCAACAGCCACACAGCTGAAGCAAGTTTTGGTGTGTTAAATAAGATTGGGAGGGGGAAAGAGAGAAGCAAGGCAGAGTCTCTTTGTCTGCTCGACCGCCTATCAAAAGGCAGAGGTAAGCAAACTGGCTATACTTCAGTTCTTTTATACAAGGGGAGGCCATTATGTTCCATCAGCCACTAGGGTATTTAATACAACATCTGTCTCTCAGCTCCTCTACACCTCAAACGTCTTGTTCAATGGCTCATTCTCCATGTTTGATGAGTTGCAGGCAAAGTTTCTCTGGTCCCTTTTATAGGTTTCAAATTGTGTTCCAAATGCAATTCTATTTTTAGAGACAGGTGAATGCCCTCTCTCAACAAAAGCATGGCGGGCTGCCCTGAAATACTGGTTTAAGATCTCAGTCTTTGCCCTAGGGAAGGGGTTACATCCACACCTAAACAACGAGGAGTTTATCAGTTCATGGATGAACTTTGTCTGCTCAGTCTTCACCGTTGGTGGGTCATGGCTTGACTATTTTGGGAATGCCACCAGACTGTTTCGGGAATGCAATATTGGGACTGACCCTAGGACTCCAACTCTGGATCTTTGTCAGAGATGAGAACCTGGCTTTACAGTTTGACTTTGAACCTTTCTCATTGCATTCGACATGAACCTGTATTTGATAATAGGATTGCCTGACTCTTCTCTAACGTTGCCTTTGAGACTGTGGTCAGTACAACTTTTAGCTTAGTGCACATGGCAAGTGGCAAGCAGCATAGTCTATCAAGATTTACCTCAGAGTATGCCAGGCTTCAGGACACAGAGGTTAATTATGCTAATCTGCTAAACCACTGTCTTTAGTGCAAAAAGGTAAATAAAGAAATTTATGAATTTTTTGTGCTTAAGATGGCTTTTCAGAATTGGTGTTGATTTTAAAGTATCCAAGATGGAGATGGCACTTCATGCCAAATCAGGAGGCACAAAAAAAAAAAAATATGGAGGTATCGCTGAATTTCCTTCCTAGGGCCACCCCTACAGTAGAAGCTAGAGTAACATGTTGGCATTTGCTGGGCTGCAGTATTGAGAAGTGGGATGGCTGGGATATTAAGTGGCTGCTGATTAGATAGCTGCAGCTTAATTTTTGCTTTCTGAGTCCCATCTTGTGAAGATGGAGATGCCCCCCCTGGGGGGGGGGAGGCAGAGGATCAAGCTACAAACAAGATCAGACTGTATTGAAGGAAAACGCAACTAGCACAAATGAATTGAGGGAGGATTGGCATTTGGAAATAATAGAGAAAAATTAATGTTTGGAAGAACTTGTTTTTGAGAGGATGGGAACATATTTTGTTCTACTGAGTCTGTCTATTTCAATATCGTTATGCTAGAATGGTAGAATCATAGAGTTGGAGTGGACCCCATGAATCATCTAGTTCATTTTCCTTCAATGCAGGAATGGGCAGCCATATGGGGATTAAACCAGTGACCCTGGTATTATCAGTGCCACGTTGTAACCAACTCAGTGTGTGTCTGTGTGTTCATGTATAAGAGGTCACTTTCACATAAATATACATGAGTGTTAAACTAGGATTTGGCAGGCACATTTACGGTAAATATTTTACACCTCTGATGAAATATATTTGAGGATGTGTTTGAGCATAATCGTAATCTGCTGTCTTTCTTGGGTCAAGTAATTGGCAGTATGCCAATTACTTTAATTGTGCTACTTCTTTGACACTTAAAATTGACGCTTTCTGTTGAGCCACAGTTCACTTTTTATTAACAACATAAAAATGGAAACAATGAGGAACAGTAAGAAAATGTATACATTCCCAAGTGTAGAGTTGTTTGTTATGGCATGCATAATTACTGAAAATCCAATTGAATGAGTTGAAGTCCCCTACAGACCATTTGTGCACAACATGAGGAAGGTTGGCAGGGCGTGTTCCCTGCCCCCCCCTCTATTAATAGAGCATTTGCATGTTCTGGCAAACATCTGAACACACATATATACTGTTCTAGGAATGTGTCTCTTTTTAAAACTATACAATTCAGTGCCTCTTGTCACTTTCAATAAGATCTCCTAGGAGAATGGAACGGAAATAATGGTAACAAATGGTGGGGGGGGGGGAGAGATAGTTTTCATTCACTTCTCCCATTCATTTATCTATTTTCATTTGTTTCTCGTATAAATTAATTGGAAACTAACAGAACTGCCTTTGCTTAAATTTTCTTTAGTTTCAGAAATGCAATAGGCATGCCTTGGAGATTACAATGAAATAAATATAGTAAGCAGAAGGAGACATCTAGGGCACGTCCAACGTCAGTCCTCAGAAACCTCAGGTTGTTATCAAGGCCCACTGGTGCTGATGCCTGTTGTGGATTTGGCCCATACGTATATCCCAGCTCATTTTTTTTATTATTATTACTTTCTGTAGGGCCACCACTTTAAGTACCCCTCCCCAATGCTCTGCAAGAATGCTGCACCAGAGCATTATTGCAGGAAATTTACATGATTGGTGGCTACAGCTGCCTACTGCAGACTGTGGTTCTTCTACCACTACCAGTCTGGCCCCTGTGACTGCACAGTCTTTCCTATTATCATTCACTTGTAGGGTTGTGGTTTTTGGCTTTGTTTGTTTGGTTTTTTTGCATCAATGATCCTTCATTCTAGAAAATTTAACATCAACATGTTGTGAGGAAGATCTAGGCTGGTGTCACTGAACAGGTATTGGGTTTAGATATGGAAACCTCAGGTTGTAATTCTTACTTGGTCACACAGTTAGGTAGGCATGGTCACATTACTCTTTCTCAGATGGTGAAAGTGAAGTTAAAACATGCACTTCACTTTGAGGTCCTTGGTGATGGGATAGAAAATCTTTAAAATAGCATTTATTCGTCTTTGTTTTTATTTCTTAAACAGGAAATGAAATTATAGAGTGGGAAGAAAATATGCATCTTTTTTCACATAGAGGCATCACAAGACTAAGGTGGTAGCTGTGCTTTCAAAATGTGTGTGGGTTTTTTTTATTATTATTCCTGACACTCTTTTCAGCACAAGCAGAGAAAGCGTGCGTTAGAAAGAGATACTATATCAGTATATATGTCCAGTGTTCACTGACTTGAAAAAATCTAATTTTTAAAAAGCCCAGTTCTTGAACATGGAGTGCATCTTGTTGAACTAAAGGATGTAGCAACAAATATATATCAAAAACTGCTTTGTAAATAGATATCCTTGAATTCTCCAAGGTATGAAAATAAAAGCTGTGATATGCAAGCAGCATAAGTGCAACGCATGAGCTGAATTGTCTCAGTATTTTAAGCAGCATCACAGATATAAAGATAGAAATGCTTCTTGAGGATTGCTACTGTTCATGTATGATGTGCATTTTAATTAAGAAGATGCATGTCGTCTGCAATTTGTCATCTATATTGATTTTTTTCCTGCCTGGCAATATTTGCAAGCTCATGTAAATTCAGTATTTTTTCATCATTGTTTTGTGACTCCCTTCTTGCACTCCTTTTACCGCCTTCTTGTCCAAGGTTTCCAGCTTGAGCAAAGAATCTCATTAGTAACAAAGATTTAATGCCGGAGATAGTTAAAATCTAATGTTTGTGCAGAATCCTTCTGTGTGTTGGTCTCAGTGTAAACATGCCCCTAGTGACATGTACCGTATTTTTCGCACCATAGGACACACTTTTTCCCTCCTAAAAAGCAAGGGAAAATGTGTGTGCGTCCTATCGAGCGAATGCAGGGGGGGAGGCAGGCGGGAAAAGCCCGCAAGAGCCGCACACAAGCTCCGTGCGCTCTTGTGGGCTTTTCCACAGGAGGGAGAAAGGACTGACTGGCCAGGAGAAGCCACGATCTCTTTAAAGGGGTTGCACGGCTTCTGCGGGCTTCTGCGAGAGGTGAGGGAATCCCCTCACCTCCCAGGAAAGCCAGGAGAAGCCGTGCAGCCCTTTTAAAGAGCGCAGGGCTTCTGCGGGCTCCTGCGGGAGGTGGGGGAATTCCCCCACCTCCTGCAAAAGCAGGTAGAAGGTCTGGGAGAATCGCACAGACTGCCTGCAGCCTGTTCACTGCTCCCAGAGCTGGGGGGGGGGGGAATCATATTTTTTTCCTTGATTTCCCCCTCTGAAAACTAGGTGCGCCCTGTGGTCAGGTGCGCCCTATGGTGCGAAAAATACGGCAATTGTAAAAGAGAACTATAGTTTAACCTGGATATCTGGGATTTCTAATATTAGCAGGCAGGGACATCTATTTTCATTTGGCGTCACTTTTGCACAAATTGATTCATAAGTCCATTCATTCCCATTTCCACGTCATTCTGCAGTAACTGATGAAGACCTGCAATCCTGATTATATTTTTTCACCAAAATAAACATTTCTGTATGCATTTGAAACTAAAATATGTACATTTTGGTTTGATTTGCTTGTCTTCTTAAGCCGATTACTGTATATTCAAAGTTACAGATAGGTAGGTAACCATCTCGGGACTATTTAATTGCTCATCGTCTAACATTGTGTATGCCATCAAATGCCAACAGTGTCCTTCAGCTCTCTATATTGGACAAACAGGCCAAACCTTATGCCAAAGAATAAACGGACATAAATCTGACATCAGGAATCACAAGACAGAGAAACCAGTAGGAGAACACTTCAATCTCCCAGGACATTCTATACAAGATCTCAAAGTAGCTGTTCTATTACAAAGGAATTTCAGAAATAGACTGGAAAGAGAAGCTGCTGAATTACAACTTATCACCAAACTTAAAACCATGGAGAGACCTGGTCTGAACAAAGACATTGGATTCTTATCTCATTATGCATGACAAAGCCATTTTTCACCTTCTCACCCCTTGCTTTTTCCTGTAAGACCTATTGCAGTCATTAAGAGTCGTCAACAGGCTCATCACAGCTATCTGCCAATCACCCAATCCCACCACCCTTCTGAGTAATACCCCTCCCCACCTTCTCACTATATAGAAGGGTCTGGTGACTTCTGTTTCAGTGTATCTGAAGAAGTGTGCATGCACACGAAAGCTCATACCAAGAACTAACTTAGTTGGTCTTTAAGGTGCTACTGGAAGGAATTTTTTTATTTTGTTTTGTATATTCAAAGGTGTGTGAAAATCAAAGAATGTTATATTAACCTTGGAAGGGCAAATCGGGTTGGTTGCTTTATAAAATGGACTGACTGAAGGAAATCCTAAGAGGTCCCTAATACTCAATCTATGATGGAAAATTTGAATAGAAGTGAATTTTACTTCTGCAAACTATGTAGTTAGAAAAATGGGTTTGGTGTGTAAGGAAATTAGCAGACATATTCATGGAATAGGGCTTTTCTCTTTCCTTCTTCCTGTGACTTTGAAGAGTCTGCTAGTCCTGCCTTTCACTAAGCTAATCTTGTCCAACCTGTTGCCCTCTGGATGCTTCTGACTACAACTCCCTTGGGCTCAAGCCAGTATGGTCAAAGCTGGCTGTGTTTGATGGGATTTGTTGTTTGAACAGCTGATGGGCACCAGGTTGGGATGGGTTGCACTGACTGGGTCAATAGGGATTTGACCAAGCAGTGTCAAGATGGAGTGACTTCCTCCTGTCACTTGTAGTATTATTTTATCCTTTCGTCAAATGGAAATTAAATGGGCATTTCCATTTTGTCAGTTTCGAAATAATGTAGAGTTCAGATATTAAAGTCTGGATAAACCTTAATAGATGATGTGAAGTTTCATATTCTTCATTAACTTGGTTAATGCTTGCATAGTTTTAATTCTGTTAATGTTTAATTGTTTTTTAATGATTCCCCCTATCTTTATAGCTGTTCTTATTTTATCTGTAAGCTGTGCTGAACCCCGTCAGGGAAAAATGTGGGGTATAAATTTACAATAACTATATATCTTCACTTCCTTACAATTCTATGATTCTTTAAAGTTGTAAGGGTCCCTGGTGGTCATCTACTCCAGTCCCTTACAATGCAGGAATCTCAGCTGAATCATACAGATCATGAGATGGTCACCCATCCCCTCTCTTTAAAAGAACAAATTAGATTTTCCTTCTGCTGCCCATTGCTCTGAAAACATCCAACACTTTTACTTGTTCTTTTATGAATATCAGGTTACCTCTTGCCCTCTTCAGTGTAGAGGTTTGCAGATTCTCTCACACAGAGCCTCGAGCTCAGCAAATACTCTTCACTTCAGTTGGGAGGGGAACTCTACCGCAGTTGCCTGTCCACAGAGTTGAATGGAGAAGGCTTTGCATGAATGCAAGAAGCTGCTGAATCAGAATGAATGATTATTTCATCTATTGTAGGCTGTGGATGGTTTCTGTATGAAATATTACACACTGCAATTACCGTGTTTGTTAAGATTGTCCTGGGCTCTTAACAGCAACTTTTCTGCTACACTGCGGTGAATAATATACATATATTTCCTCAAACCTCTTGTACTGATTTATGTGTCTTTAAAACTTTCTCTACAAACCACAGCAAAATCTTACTTATTTTCTTTCATTATTCTGCTCTGCTTCCACTGATGACTCTTAACTTCCTTCCAGACTGGCAATATGAGGGTAAGATAGCAAACAGTAACTTCCTGAAAATTGCTTGTCTGTTTTTACTCTGTTTAGAACTTTATTGAAATTCTGTTCAGTCACTCTAATTAGAGACTTGTGTTGCAATTAAATTTCAATTATGTTTGTTTCTGTTGTGAAGCTTTAATTATAATTTATTCCTTTTAATCATTCTTTTGTGTTATTCTTTTGGGTTAAATTACCATCACATTATCACTGTCCTGATTTCTGTTTAGCACAAGGACTTCTTTTTAGCACAACACACAATTTTAAAAGTAGCAAGTGAAAGGTACTGTTTTGTGATGTGACAAAGACTTGGTGTTTGTGTACATGACATAATTTTTTAGCAAGTAGATGCTAGCATCCTAGTAAAACAATACAGATGATGGCCTGGTTTGCATGTAAGGTGAAGCCATGGTTTATAAACTATGGATTGTATGCAACAAAGTCATTATTTGAGTGGAACAACTTATTCTTGTGCAACAGAACTTCTACTCCCTCTCCCCTGGAAACCCCCCCCCCATATCTACTCTGGGGTTCCTTGCAGCCTCTGGAGCAGATTTGGGGTTTTTTGGGGGGGGGCATGGGGACAGGAGAGAGAGGGGAAATTCTGTTGTTCTGTTTATGCAATGACTCCATGGATTAATTTGGTCATCTGAACCCAGCCCAGCACCTTAACCTTGAACAAACCACTAAAAACCCCAATCCATTGTTGTTTTGCAAATCTTGGTTTATGTTAACCATTGCATAGTGTTACATGTAAACCCAGTCCTCGTCTGAAAGCTGTTAAAGTCAGGTACAAGAGGCTATGCTAAAACCTTGCTAAGAAAAACCATTATGTTACGAGGAGTTCACTTAATTAAGAGCTAGGTAAAATCTGGGTAAGTACTTTGGAAACTGGTCGTTCCCATTGCAGATTTATGACAAAGATTTTTCCACCATCATCATACTCTGCGATTTGATGTAACTTTTTATTTTCATATTTGTAGACTGCAAGTTGGCCAGGGCAGGTCCTCCAGCAACAATAGTTCCAATTGATGAAGAGAGTCGGAATGGTGAGTACGCATCAGATGCTAATAATGGGTGGAAATCAATGTCATGCAAATATGATTGTTCCCCTCTTCCCTCAAATGCTGTTGTGGGAGTTCCCTGAACCTTCCAGAGTAGATGTGGAGGAGACACAGGGGGGAGTAGAGGGACTTTCCACTAGTGCACCAGGTTAGCTGAATACAGCCTCATGCAGTTCGTTTTATTTTTCAGTCTTCAGTGAGCACTATTTTAAAAGTTGGTGATAACAATTCACATCAACTTTTCACTGCAAAAATATTGTTGTTTTTTTCTGGTTCAAATAATTAATATCTTTCTCCAATATAAATTATTTTTGTGGTGCATCCAGTAAGTTTCCAGGGGTCAGTTTTGACCAGAAATATCTCTCCCTTAGAGAATCCAGGGTAAAAACTAAAAAATCTCAGGGGTAAGGGGCCAGAATCAATTGAAAAGCTATTTTGTGAATACCTTGAGAGGTTTTGCCATTTGCTCTGTTGTCCCACCACCACAACCATCAGATTCCATACTATAGACAGGTGTGTCTTTACTTGACTGGCCAAGGCATATCTCTGCATAGTCAGTTCTCACAAGGCTCCATCCCTGATCTATCTAGCACTACCTCCTAACTCCAAGTCTATATATCAGGCTTCCTCAACCTTAGCCCTCCAGATGTTTTTGGCCTACAACTCCCATGATCCCTAGCTAGCAGTACCAGTGGTCAGGGATGATGGGAATTGTAGTCTCAAAACATTTGGAGGGCTGAGGTTGAGGAAACCTGCTATATATCCTATGGTCTGGAGGGAGAGGATGATGATAATGATGATGATAATTACCATCATTTCCCACACCTGGAATTTTATTTTATTTTATTTTTGAAGAAGGAGGAGGTATGAAGCCTACTTCTTCCTGAAACAAGTGTTCAAATTTCCCCACCCTTGCAAATTAACTGAAGTGGCCTTTTCCACCAACTTTCCTCTGAAGGGTGGTGAAACAAGCAGCATACGCCACTGCCTTTTAAACAACATTCTGAACTCCATTACCTTGTAGCAATATGAGTAGTGAGGAGTGGGGACTACTGAAAGATTTATTGTGATGCTTAGTAAGTTGTGGGTCTATGTATATGCTAATATTTACGATTAACTCACTCCTTGTGGTGGCATCCTGGAAGTGATACAACATGATGCAGTGTGTTCATTTGTACCAAACTTTGAAAGCCAATTATTTGGCTTCAGATTGCCTGGCCAGGCTATGGAGTCCCTAATAGCTAAAAGAGCTAGAAGTTTAATCTCATTTTGCCCCAAGGAGTTTAAGATCCAGTGCTGTTTGATGCTTCTGTGTGGTGTGAACTATTGCTAAAGCCTCTGGCGGCATGGCTTTTAACAATACACCGTTCTTTCTTCCTGTCTCTATCTTCTTGTGCACTTGTCCACGAAAGTCATGAAAGGCTAGATGAGAAGGAAATGAAATTGCACAGATAGCTTTGCCTTGACTGACAACAGCTGCACCAGAAAGCCACAGCTCTCTCTCTCTCACACATATATCCATACACTTTTTTAAAAGCATATTGTACTACAAAATGAGAGTTGGCACAAAAAGCAACAAGAGTGCATCTGTTATTAAATAAGCACCATTGTGTTTGCTAACCAAACTAAAATATAATTTGCTGCTGCTTGCTTCAAGTCAAATTTATGATTTCATCTCTCATATTCATTAATGCTGTAGTAAAGGTATTTGCCATAAGCATTTTCCATCTGGTGAATGCAAATACACTAAATGTTAATGAAGATATTTCTGTCTGAATGGTGTTCCTTTCACCCAGAGTGTAGTTGATTTTTTCTTTCCTTATTGCTGCCAAAAAGCAGTCATTTATTGCAATTATCTCTTTTTGCTTAAGGATCATGCCAGTGTGTTGTCAGTTACTGGCACATAAGAAGGGCTGTGTAGGTTTGTAATGCTGTTTTTTATATTAAAAAAAGGTCCCCATGTTTTGTTTAAAGAAGATACAAAAGAAAATAGACATTTGCAAATACTTTGGATGTAAAATAAATGCTGAAATGTACTTGCATTTCTTATCTGAATGAATCATAGCCGTCTGCTTCCCTAATGAGATAGAATGCTGTTTTAAAAGTGCTCGATATGTCTCAGAAACAAACTCCAGGTGAAATACACATACCTGCAGTGTGCCACTTGAAACTGCATCCATGGTTATTATGTGATAGTCCCATTTATTCTAATGGAATTTTTTTCATATGTTTTGTTACAGATACTGATGGGTGAGGTTCATATTTTATATTTAGAATCTACACATTTGGAGTGCCCACACACCAACTCTGTGCAGAAATTTTGATAAATGCAGAGAACGTGGAGGCAGGGCTAGTAGCCATCAGCCTAATTTCCCCCACCCAGCTTGTCTACAGCAGGGAGATAATTGGATATGGGCAGCTTAAGCCTTATTGAAGTACTTGTTCTTTTGTTGTTGTTGTTTAGTCGTTTAGTCGTGTCCGACACTTCGTGACCCCATGGACCAGAGCACGCCAGGCACTCCTGTCTTCTAGAATGGGTGGTGGTGGCTGGGAAGCTCCAAATCTAGCCAGGGGTCACTGCCAGCCACCACCAACACTCCTACTGAAGCAAATAAATACTTAAAACAGGGGCCCTAAGTTTCAACAGAGTAGCAATACAAAGAAGGCACATTAAAGAAGAAAAGTCTAATGTCACGTAATATGCATTCCTGGAAATGAATGGTGCTTCTGAGCTTTCTCAGAAATGTACCTTGGTGCTGCAAAGGGTAGGATTAATAATTATCTAAATGCTCAGGAAACAGAAAAACAGAAATTGTGTGGTCTGTAGTCAACATTTGCAGCTGGAGAGCAAAGTTTGGGATCACCTTCCTTTCCCCTTTAAAATTCCAAATTTTTTATTAAAAGTCATGAACTGATTATGAGAATAGGAAGGTGCATTGCAGATATCACAAGCATTAGCTGTATTGACCCAACTTTAACTCAGAACAGACACATTGAAATAAATGGGCCTTAGTTAGTCCTGACTATTTCCCCCTCCCCCAGTGGTTTGAGTAACAGTTAGCTGACTACAACCCTGTGTTTCCTTCCGTCCCCATCCCCCCCCCACATTCATGCTGAACTACCTTAAGTCTCCACAGAAGCTCTGGAGGAAAGTGGAAAGCCTCAGGCTGGGAGCGGTGAATATAGCCATTCAGACCTATCTATTTGGCCTCAGGACTCTCCTTCAGCCATCCCACCATCTCCCACCACACCCTTCACTGGCCTGGCTGAGTGCTTTAGCCTGGCCAGAACGTGATAATGCTTCCTGTCTTCTGCATGGTGAAGTGTGCATGGAAACCACTGACATCCACATAACTGGAATAAGTGTACAAAGGAAAAAGTCACATACACTATTCTCACCACTTTTGTCTCTGCCCCATTCACTACTGGAATGCTAACCCCAGAAGACTACCCATCAGGTTGAAAAAAATTCCCCAGTCCAACTCTAGAGGGGAAAATGTAAATTTCTTTGGCGAGTCATAGCATAACTATCAACTTAAAATAGTATGTTTATCTTCACCCTGAAACAATCAGATAAACATTTCGAAATGCAGTCTCTTCAGCTACTTTAAAGTGGCATTTATGTCAATTCTTTTTCTATAAGATAAAATAAACTTGGCAAATGCTTTTCTCACTTAAGTTACTTGAGCAAAAACATATAAGCAAGAAAAAATGGACAAACTGCTAAAATGGTTTTGTTGGTTTAATTTCATTGGGTTGCCATATTTCGAAAAGTAAAAACCAGGACAACCCGAAAGTTGTTGAGTTCTTCCCGCCTTTGGAACTCAGGTAATGTCTGGGAAAATCCAGACGTATGACAGCCTTAAATTTCAATCAGTTGACATAATCATGTGAACAATTTATCCTACTTCCCTACAACTGTTAAGTCTTCCTACAGTGTATTCAACATACAGTATGGGAAATTAATTACGTGTTTCTAATTCCCCCCCCCCTTTACTCCTCCCCTTAAAAAAATTAATTAATTAAGGTACCTTACATCCAAACTGGGGAACTGTGACTTAAGGTCTAAGTACAAATTGGGATGTAAAAGCAGGTTCAAGCATGTACATTTAAATAGCTGATGTTACAGCATAAGGTTTCCATATGTTGCAGGCTCTCTATGGAATGAAACCCCCAAAGCAAGGTGATAGCAAATGGCCAAACTGTGTTTCCTGATCTTACACTGTCAAAGAGGATAAAATATTGGTTCAGAAATTAATGTACTTTCCATACTGTGAGCAGGTGCCAGGGGCTCTTCTTAATGTTCTACCTGAGGCACCTGAAGAGTTTGTGATTCCCTGATTGCTACCATATTGCAGGGGAGCCAGAAGGGCAGTGCCAGCCATTCTACCTGAGGCTGCATAAGCAAATCAGTGTTAATTCATGTTAACTAACATAAGACAACCATGTGCCTTTTGCAGTACCTTGTTGTAAATCACTTTGCTGTGCTTGTTGTTTATTAATTCATTCAATCACTTGGACTAAGGTTACCAAATGTCCCCGTTTCCCGGAGACAGTCCCCGGATTTACAAATCAGTCCCCATACAAAATCCATTGAAGTTGAAAAGTGCCCCCCCCCCCCGGATTCATTGAAAAAAATCTGGTAACCTTAACTTGGACTGCAAGTCTGGGAGCAAGGAAGCCTAATAGGAATGAGATGGAATGGGATACCTAATTGGAATGATTGCTAACTGGCTATTTGATATTCAACAAAAATGTTCTAGCTTCAATGATCACAACTTAAGTCTCAGGAGCAATGTCTCAACTGGCTGAAGGCTGAATTTGGAAGGTCCTCTTAAAGCATCATTTTCTTACCACAAACATTAGGGGAGTGGAGAGGATTTAAAGCTAAATTAAGTAGTAGGGTGATACTTGTGATCTAGTCAGCTCAGATGGATAAGATTACTCATACAATTCTGCCAAGACCTCAAGTATCTAGTAAAAAAAAAATGAAAAACTTTGTCCCATTATGGTTTAGGGGTTGAATGGCATAACACTGGAGCAGCTTTCAAGCATGCCTTTAAAAATATTGGAACAGAATCCAAACAACCTGAACATCTTATCTGTAAACTCATACAAGCTACTTCTTGTTTTGCATTAGAAAACATTTATGAGCTTCAAAGCATGTTCCTTACTTTCTCTTGAAGGCAATAGACACAAATGCATTATTCATAAATAAGTCAGTAAAGACTTCAACTATTTATATGATAATTGATGGTAGCAGTAAGAATATGAGAATATAAATAGTCCTCAGCACAAATAAATGCCTTTTCTGCAGGTGTGCTACCAGACTTATTGTTTATGTCAGAGATATTTCAGGATTGTGATACTTTTGGGAAGGAGGAGGTAGCGTGATATTTCAACTTTACTGTGTGCTAGTCAGTCAAAGTAGGCCAAATGAAATGTAATACATTGAGATATATCCCTATACAGATTTATAAATATATCACTTTTTGAAACAGGTGTTTTTATATACATACTTCTGAAGTTTTGTCATGTACTAGGGAAATTAATTCTCTATCTTTACAAACTTTTTTCCTTTAGCAAGATCATACATTAGACAGCATTTAGAATACCTTTGTTTTGCTCAAAGTAGATGAGTGTGCAAAGTAATTTATATGATGGTTTTCTGTAGTAAGGTTCCAGATGTCCGACTTTATAGAAGAGCAATTGTCAGGAAACTATGAGGGATGGGAAGATAATTGATTCTTTCTGGGGAACCTATGTCCTTTCATCTGAAAGAGAGACATCAAATTGCCAACTGCCCTTGGAAACAGTAAGAAAGTAACAGTAAGAAACAACAGTAAGAAAATGACTACCTAAAAGATATTGAGACAGCAGCAGCAAGTAGAGCAACTAACCAATCAGCTCCTCTGTCCATTCACCTGTCTGTATGCTGAGAGGTTCCTAGCTTTATATACTAATTGAGAAGGGCAGCGGAAGGATTAGCAGAAGGATAAGCTTCTGACTGACAGGAAGCTTAAAATACAGAGATTCTGCCCCCAAAAAGAATGATGATAGAGTGTATGCAAAGGGAAAGAATGGTAGGGGAAAAAAATTGGCTGGCATTAATCCACACCATCACCTGCAGCTCTTCCTGATGGACATATTCCACTACATAGTCCCAGCATTTGGTTGACATCTTCCTAAGATGTCCATGGTAATGGGATGTAGCTGAACATGTGGAATGAAAAGATGGGGACACAGGGCTGAGGTAAGGGAGGAGAAGTGGCCAAGTGAAAGAAGGAGGGTGCCATCTGGAAAAAGGAAGCTAGAAGGACTAACTCATCCATTAATCAATGGCCCCTCTTTATAATCACTGTAACATACATATTCCCACCATTTGGTGGACATCTGCCAGTGTTTATGACAATGTCAGACTTTACTTAATTTTTAGTTGGATTATACTATTGACCCAATTAAGAGAAAACTGTTACATATTAAAAATTGCAATCATTGTATATATGCTATTATATTGTAAATAGTTTTGGGATGCTTTATGGGAAGCAATTCACAAATGAAAATAAATAAATAACAGCAACAAGCAGTGTACAAGGAAGAAGTAGAATTCCCTTGATACCAATATGACTGTGTTATACAGCAATGTATAATTGGCAGTGGTACTGCTGTTTCAAAACTGGCGCAATCTGTGAAACTGGATGCCAGATGCCAGATACTTGCTAAATAAATGTAGTATACATACTCCCCATACATACTCGCCCACAATATTTTCCAACCCTACAACTATCACCACACCACCCAGCCACAAGAATTAGCTGGCCATCCTTGGGTACGCAGTGTGTCAAGCTTGTATATCTGTATATATATCTTATGCTGAATAGCAAGATGTAATTTTGCATTGCTTGTGTGTATTGCAAATCCTTTGTTATAACTTCAAAAAGCCCTATAATAATTCAGAATATAAAATGTTTTGCTGTTTGCACTACCAGAGGTTAACTTGATTTTCTTTTAATAGCCTTGATACAAAAAATAGAAGAATTTACAAACTCTAAATAAATTGTTTCCTTTTATCAATCTTTTGCTCCCCCTACACACAAAACCACCTGCTAGTCGTTAGCTGTAACTAACATAAGACTCTAGCTTTTGGCAGGCATCCTTGAGTTCTTTTAGTTATGATGAAGAAGTGAACTGTCTGTTGGCTAAAAAGAACAACCCTTTGATTTGATTAGGAATGTTGGGTAACTGGCACAGCTGCCTTTGGTGTCTACAACTTGAATGGAAAGTAGGCAAAGGGGTGCCAGTAACCATTTAATAGGTGCTTTTTCTTTCCAATATTATATCTTCTAAAATAAGGGCTCTGTTCTTCAATAGTTCATCAGTTTGCTTTATTAACTCCATATCTCCTTTTACACTTCTTTGAAATATCCAGATAATACAACTGTTTCCTCCTGCTGTAATTAGTGCCTCTGATGGTTTCTCTATATTTTAAAATAAGAAAGGTGCCCACTATCGTTCATCATATCTTCTTTAACTCCTAATAATTTTTCCTACTTTGTATCACCACATGCACCGGATATGTATTTAATACAAAAGACCTGAAGAAACAGAAGAAATTATCTACCAGGCAGACAATAGCTTACTCTTTCTTTCCAATTATTTTACTTCCCTGCACCCCTCAAGATATGTCAAACTCAGTATTCTCAATTGTGAACTGATTTATTCTCCCAAGTATTCCTCTTCTTAATTTCACTTGCAATATAACATTACCTTCCACCCTGTTGAACAGACAGGAATCCTCGGCTTTAATCTTTCATGCTTTCCTCTTCTTTGCTCCCCAGTCACCAAAGCTGTCCCCCTTTCTCCATCCCATCAACTTTTTACTCAGGATCTTGCTCTAGGGATCTCCTGTCTTAACTGCTATAACCTTTTGACTTCTTTTGCCTCCTCTCAGTAATCTCAGCTCTGTCTAGAACTTGGCTACCAAACCCATCCACAAATTCCTACTAGGGATAGGGGAGAAAATCCATTTCAGTTCACATTTAAAGGCAAACCTACTTAATACTCTCTCTCTCTCTCCAAAAAATGTGCAAATTGAAATGAAGCCATCCTTTGAAATCCACACTTCTCTGAATTTTGTAATGTGGCCCTCCACATTATGTACAAAAATTAATATACTATGGTAAATTGTGCATATAAAAGGATATATTAATGCAAATAACATGAAAACCCATTATTTGCAAAATAGATATTACAGATGTGTGTTTTAGGAGAAATTTGTACTAACCACTGATGAATTTTCATGCGAACTTTTTAATTATTATTTAAATCACAAACTGATGTGGAAATGTGGAGAAACTCAAATTAAGATTGGGGAAGAAATGAGAAAAACAGAAACTAAAATTGATAGAATGGCCCATCTTCAATCCCTGCACAAATGAAGGAATTTCCATTCTTACACAAATGTAGAATTGGAAGGGATCCAAGTGACCATAGCTATCCTTCCCCATCTCATCTTGCTGTCATCATAATGTACCTCTGTCCCTAACCTTTACCCTCCAGTTCTGTGACTCTGAATCCCATGAAGGTCTCTGTCTTAGAATGGCATCTTTTCTTCCTTTTAGTAGAAGAACATCTATGTGGTGCCACATCACCCTTCTAGCAAACCCCTTTCTAGTAACCCATCTCTCTCATCAAGGTTTTCTGGCTTAAACCCTAAGTCCTCATCCTTACCTCAAATGAAGCCTAAACACATTTAACTGCCACTTTCTAGGTTCATTTCTGGTTGCCCTTGTCTCTCCTGAGGGAAGCAATGCGCTCCCCAAGGCATCAGTGCACCCGCGACAGGGTGAGCTCCCATTACTCGGTCCCAGCTCCTGCCAACCTAGCAGTTCAAAAGCACGTCAAAGTGCAAGTAGATAAATAGGTACTGCTCCGGCAGGAAGGCAAACAGCGTTTCCGTGCACTGCTCTGGTTTCACCAGAAGCGGCTTAGTCATACTGGCCTCATGACCCGGAAAAACTGTCTGTGGACAAACGTTGGCTCCCTCGGCCTATAGAGCGAGATGAGTGCCACAACCCCAGATTTGTTCGCAACTGGACTTAACTGTCAGGGGCCCTTTACCCTTTTTTAAAGGCTCTGTATAAAGGTGTCAGGAATGAGCCAGCTCAAAGCGAAGGTTTGCAGCCAACTGCAGAAAGCAGCCAAGAACAGGGAGGCTTTGATGTTAGTCAGGCAGGAGAGAGCCAGCAGCTGCAGACTTTGGCTCTTCCTGACCTTGATGAGCCGGCTGATAAGGCAGTAGCTGAGAGCAGGCTGGAACACAGCCAAAGCTCTCCGGAAACACAATCAGGTGTGAACAAACTCCTCTCAGACCCGGAAGAGGTTGGAGATGATTCAATAAGACCGCAGAGTCGGCGAATGTAGGCATTGTTAGATCGGAAGCAAAACAAGAGACATCAGGGTCGTAAGTTCAATATCTGCGGTGACACCAGAAGAACTCTTCAGAAGGGTTAGCTTGAGTGTTGGTGCCGGAGGCCTTGTTAGAGCCGTCCTGAGCTATCTGTTTTTGCAATAAATCCTCCTTTTTAATTATCTACGCTTACTGTGTTATCAAGCTGGGAACCTGACAAAAGGTCCCCCTCTCCCCATCACAACCTTCTGGTTTCTTTCTTTCTCTCACACATTGCAAAGCCTCACTGTGTGTTTGTGATATTTGTAACAGAAGGGTTATACGAGGAAACTTGAGAATTTAATCCTTTCTCTGCTAGTCATTTTCCTCTGAAAACTCCTTCCACAGATGGTCTTACTTCTACCAGTATTGCAGACTTGTAAACAGAGGCCTGGTATCACTCGAGGTTTTATGACATGCATTTGTAGCACACAATGTTAATCGCAGGATCAGCCTTACTGTGAGGTAATCTCCTCAGGTTGTAGATGCTGTGGGTTGCTGTCAGTGCTACCTGACTGACAAGGCACTGCAGCACTACTCTGTTGTCCTGTGAATGTATGGTGGGAGATTTAACTGGCAGTCCAGTCAGCTTCTGCACATGGAATGAGGGAGGGCAGCATCTTGTTCTTTGCCTCAGGCAGCAAAATGTCTTGGGCTGACCCTGGTTGTTTGTGCTTGGCAGTCACTGAGAATAGATAAGCAGCTGTGCAGCCACACATTTCTGTCCATGTCGTGCATTATACATGGACAAGTAAGTGGAGAGTGTTATTCCTGTCTGGCATGAAATATATTGTGTGTTAAAATATACTAGTCAGATCAAAGAGATTGCGGTTGCAGACACCAAAGGGAAACTCAGATTTGTGGTTTCTGTGATGGTTCCGCCACTCCAAAGAAAAAGAAAATTCTAAAAACACAAAGAACCCTCAGATAACTCTAAAGGAAAGGCAATTATTCCAGCATAACTTTCTCTTTTTCTATTTCATTTTAACTGATTTATAAAGAGATAACAAGGATTCTTAAATTTAAAACAACAAAATGTCACAGAATAGCTATATATCAAATAAGTTTTAAAGATAACAAAATGAATACAGAAAATAAAAAAATATGAAATGGTAAAAATAAGAGATTTTGAATAGGGGCAAATGTTCCACACCATTTTAGGATTTAGCAATAATGTGCAAGTGTTTACTCAAGTAATTGGGAGAATGGGGGAGGTTGTCTAGTTCCGTATTAATGTGATAATTATCATAGCAGCTGTTAGGATATATAGAATGAACATTTTATATGTACAATAATTTTGTAGTCTATTAAATTCAGCATCGGAGGCCCACTATTGCTGGCTGGAGACTTCCTGTTCAGTGTTTCAGCCATTCCTTTGAGGATACTTTACATATAGACCCTGAGCATGTTTAGACCTTACTGAGTTGGTTTTTTGGAGGGGGGGCAACTGGCTCCCTTAGGGGCCCTTCCAGGGCGGGTGGGTCTGGATCTACTTCTGCAGAGCTAATTCTTCCACCATGTTTATCAGGAACCCTGCTTTGGCCACATAGCTGTCATAACTCAGGACCTAAGTTAGCTATTAATATATTCACAGCAATAATGTGGAGTGTTTCTGTGTAGCCAGCCATGCTCTTCTTTCATGAGATTCCATTTCCTTTCCAGTCATTTGGCATTTCATGGCTGCTGAGCATGCTCATTGCAGGGGATTGGACTAGATGACCCTCGGGGTCCCTTCCAACTTTACAGTTCTATGTTTCTATGATTTGATGGGTTCACCTAGTGTTGTGCTGAAAAAATTGTCCTGATTTTGTTGTTGTTTCCGTCAATTAATAAGATAAATGACACTTAAAAATTATGAAAGGGAAGAGAAAATTTTGATGAAAGTCTCACAGGTGTGGTGCAAAGCTTTATGGTGGTCATCTTACTTTCAAAGAGGTGTCCTTTCTTTCACTCTACGAATCGTCTTTTTCCATGGTCTGCACTCTGCAGATGGCCATGCATAATCTCTAGGACTGCGAAGCATTCATATGAAATTGTCAGCATGTTAAAACAGTCCTCATTGCTAAAAGATTCCCAGCAGTCAGGTTTAATGCTGAGAATCAAAGATTATGAAATGATGCACCAAGAAACAGATATGCCATTAGATGTTAAATTAATTCCTAAGAGGAGAGTAGCACACTAATGAGCTAGATTCAAAAGCAAATCAGTTCTTCATATTAAAGTTCAATTCATTAATTAATATTTCTGTGTGTAAATAAAAATACCACTCATATTGGAGCTAAAAGGTAATGTATTAATGTGCCAATTTTTTTTAGTTGACTTGCTCATAATGAAAACCATTATATTAATTTTCATGGTCTTAATGCCTGCTGTGTAGTTATTGATGCCCTGTGATCCATGATTAGATTTAGCTGCTGCATCCATTATTTTTATTGGTTTATAATCTCTGTTTACAATTTTCATAAATTTGGCTGTTGCTGCTATCAGCGAAGAGCTTGATTGTTGTGCCCACAAACGGACTAAATGTGAATTCAATTGAAAAAGAGAATATTGTTGACCTTTTTTTATTTCTTTACCCATTTTATTACCTACCTTTTCCTTTTCCCAAGGAAAGAAAGCCTTTGGAAATATGAAAGTCATCAGTCATAAACCCATGTACATTTGTAAGAATGCCCCACAGTTTTCAGTTAGATCATCATGCAAAGATGTCTGTGGAGAGGGATATTAAACATCTTGAGATGCAGAGTGCTGTTCCTATGCCACATACACAAGTGCCTAACAACAGATCAGCAAAATCCATCATGACTCTTTGACTGCATACACAACATACATTTAAAGTACATGACTCCCTCTCAGAGAATCCTGGGAACTGTAGTTAATTAAGGGTGCTGGAAATTGTAACACCATAGGGGAAACTACAGTTTCCATTATTCTTTGGGGGGAAGCCATGTGCTTTCATAGAATCATAGAATCATAGAGTTGGAAGAGACCACAAGGGCCATCGAGTCCAACCCCCTGCCAAGCAGGAAACACCATCAGAGCACTCCTGACATATGGCTGTCAAGCCTCTGCTTAAAGACCTCCAAAGAAGGAGACTCCACCACACTCCTTGGCAGCAAATTCCACTGTCGAACAGCTCTTACTGTCAGGAAGTTCTTCCTAATGTTTAGGTGGAATCTTCTTTCTTGTAGTTTGGAACCATTGCTCCATGTCCGCTTCTCTGGAGCAGCAGAAAACAACCTTTCTCCCTCCTCTATGTGACATCCTTTTATATATTTGAACATGGCTATCATATCACCCCTTAACCTCCTCTTCTCCAGGCTAAACATGCCCAGCTCCCTTAGCCGTTCCTCATAAGGCATCGTTTCCAGGCCTTTGACCATTTTGGTTGCCCTCCTCTTGACACATTCCAGTTTGTCAGTGTCCTTCTTGAACTGTGGTGCCCAGAACTGGACACAGTACTCCAGGTGAGGTCTGACCAGAGCAGAATACAGTGGCACTATTACTTCCCTTGATCTAGATGCTATACTCCTATTGATGCAGCCCAGAATTACATTGGCTTTTTTAGCTGCCGCGTCACACTGTTGGCTCATGTCAAGTTTGTGGTCAACCAAGACTCCTAGATCCTTTTCACATGTACTGCTCTCAAGCCAGGTGTCACCCATCTTGTATTTGTGCCTCTCATTTTTTTTGCCCAAGTGCAATAGTTTACATTTCTCCCTGTTAAAATTAATCTTGTTTGTTTGGGCCCAATTCTCTAATCTGTCAAGGTCGTTTTGAAGTGTGATCCTGTCCTCTGGGGTGTTAGCCACCCCTCCCAGTTTGGTGTCATCTGCAAATTTGATCAGGATGCCCTTGGGTCCATCATCCAAGTCGTTGATAAAGATGTTGAATAGACCGGGCCCAAGACAGAACCCTGTGGCACCCCACTAGTCACTCTTCTCCAGGATGAAGAGGAACCATTGATGAGCACCCTTTGGGTTCAGTCACTCAGCCAGTTACCAATCCACTGAGTGGTAGCATAGTCAAGACCGCATTTTACCAGCTTCTTTACAAGAATATCATGGGGCACCTTGTCAAATGCCTTGCTGAAATCAAGGTAGGCTACATCCACTGCGTTCCCTTCATCTACCAGGGTTGTAATTTCAATGTATGTTGTATATGCAGCAGAGGATACCAGGACTGAGAGATCTAGAGCGAGGGCCCAACCCGACCCAGGCTGCAACTTCATTACCAGGAGGGGGGAAATGACCTAAATTCTAGATCAAAGCAAACAAAAAGAGTTGTTTTATATTCCATTTTCTGTGCTAAGATATCTAACAGAAGAGCCTGAGGAGCTGGAAGACACTTCTAAAAGTTCCCTGCAGGTCTTTTGGGCAATTTTCCTTGTGAAATATTCTATCTACAAAAACATATTCGAGTATACTTTGGGAGAGAACTCCCCTCACTTATCTTTCTAAATAATATTAAAAACAGCACCTGCAACCAATCTTCAGTGATGTGTGCACAGACCTTCAGATTTTGTATACAGTACCAATAACTCTGGCAGTAGCTGAAAGAAGTTTAAGCAAATTAGCACTCATTAGAAATTACATGGGGGGCAGCAACTAGTTAAGCCAATTGGTATTTTGAGTGTTGCATTACAACACTGTTTGGCATTTTGAGTGTTGCATTACAAGAGATATTGACTTGGAGGAGATAATGCGTGATTCTGCAATGAAAAAGGTCAGGAGAAAAAAAAATAAAGGTTCAAAGTTAACTACAAAATGTTTGCATCCTTATTGGTATACAAGAATGGAGAGGTGGCAACAAGAGGAGAGACATTTTCGGGATGGCTCTCTAATTGTGGAATGCTCTCCCCAGGTCTCCATCCAATATATATTTGGGTACCAGTTTTTCACCCAGGGGTTTAGCCCTTAGTTTGGATAGTATTATGTTGCTTATTTTTTACTGGGGTTTGGTTATACAAATGTTATGGATCTGTTTTTAGGATTTTTTCTTGTTCGGGTTCTTATATTTGTTTTGGGTAATTTTGTAAACCGCTTGGGATTATTTTGTAAAAGAAAGTGACTAATAAATTATGTTACTAATGGAAATGTCAAAACTTCAGCTTAGATACCTTGATCGGGACCCAAAACTCATTTTGCAGGCTGGATGTTATATTAGGAAAATTGCAAAGAAAAGGTAGATGTTTGGAGGCATTGTAGAGAAACCCCAGTGTGGACTATGTTATAATCTGAGGAATGTAGAAAATGTAATTTCAGAATTAAAATAAAAAAATTCTTTCGTCGCTCATGTTTGTGTGGAATCAGGTAGTGGGATTATTTGGGAAGGATCTCTGATCCCTCTCAGAGAAATTCAGAGAATGGTGACAAGGAAGAGATGGCCTTTTAGGTTGAAGAGCCCTGCTTATGGAATGTTACGCCCACATGGCAATAAGATTGCTATCTTTTTGGTGCCAGGATAATACTTCCATCTGCTTACTAGCATTTACTGGTATGTGATGGGCTTCGTATAATTATCAATTTCTAACAGGCTTTAGTTATTGTATGTATATTGTGATAACACTTTTTGTGTTAACAGGATGTGTTTTTCTATTATATGTATAAATTGTAGATGTTTTGTTTTAAATTTGATATAATTATATTTTTGTAAACTTATACTGAGTCTTTTTTGAGAGATGATGAAGATAATAGCAATACTTTACAATATTCATAGCGTTGGGCTCTGCTTTTAGCCAAAAAATTGTGTATTTATTTAATCTTCAGTTCTTTACCTAGCTGTTTCCTTTTATTTTTATGTTATTTAAAATACTTAAAGTGCCATATTTTACAAATATCAAAGCAGTGTACAACAATAAAAGCAAGCATATTAAAAATTCATAAAAATACAATAAAACAATAAAGGGTGAATCACTGGGTATATAACTATTTAGAAATCACTAATGAATTATAAATATAAATAACGTTGGAAAGCATGGAATGGGCTCCTTTAAGATTTTAAGAAATAATCATTACATTTTGGCCTGAAATTTCTCCGTTTTGTGTAATTGGCAGAGGGCCATATGATTGTTCCCAATTAACTTGGGGAAAATGAGATTAACATCACAATTTTAGCCATTTCTATTCCAGAGTTAATCCTATTGAATTCAGTGGGGCCTAATGCCACATAAATGGGGTTAGGGTGGGAACTGGGGTTACATTTTTTTATAGAATCGGGATGAGATATAGAGATGAAGCTCATTTGGACCCATTTTGTTCATTATTACTCATCCCAAACTTGCTTGAAATCCAATAGCTAGTCTTCTGAATAAGAGAACCAAAAGGTACAGATGTTCACTTATCTGGATAATGAAAGAAGAAATGGGAAAGCAATCATGATTTTCCAAGGGCATATTTTAAACTGAGTTTCAGTCTGAAATACAAGGTGGATCAGCTTAGTAATCTCTTTCTAAATTACCTATATAAACAATGTTCCTTGGTGAAACAGAACGAAGAGGAGGCTGTGGTCATTCTGACAAGCTACATAAAATATCCACTTATAAAATGTTATGTGCTTGTAGTCTGCTTTCCAAAACAGTTGTTCAGATACTGATTGTTCTCTGCCCACATCTTATTCTAGCTGCATTGAGCTGTTGTCTGTTTTGAAGGACTTGGATGTGTCTTTGAACAAATTTGTCTTACATTAAAGAGGACATGAGAAGATAAGGCCCCTTGAGATAAGGATTGCAAATCTGACTTTTATATAGTGTTACCTTGGAAAAGAATGTTTTGGGGATGCATGGGGGAAATGTTAATTCTTTCCAGGACGAAGTTACTTTTCTCAGCAATATTCTTCTAAGGCTGTCTCAGAGTTTCATCACTACTGAAATATTTACAAAACAAAACAAAAATAATTACATTTTTTTTTTGTTCTGCAAAAAAAAAAAAATCAACAAAGTTGAATTCCAGATGCATTTTTGATGGATTCAGCAAATGGATTTACAGATGATAGTTATTGTTACAAAAAAAATAATGATGCATACATTGCACAGAGCAATGTGCACTGGACTGTTTCTCATTTCCAGAATTTGCTATAGCAAAAAGAAAAAAAGAAAAAAAAGAAAAAAAACCCTAAAATCAACAAATTAAAGGGGGGGGTAGAATGATGGAAAAATAAGTAGGAAATTAAAAGTGTATCATATTAGCTTGCATCTAGGCAGGCTGCAATCTTAACCGCACTTAGAATTGTATTGCTATGCATGTTTAGAGTAGAATCATCCACATCAACAGCCCTATTGATTTCAGTGGGTCTACACTAAGCAAGACCAGGTCTGGCTCCAATCCCATCTATTCAGTGATGATTGACAATTTCAGTACAATATGGTCACTAAATCACCCTGTAAAATATTTGAGTATTGTGATACCATAATAAAAAGTAAATACAGTACATCAAATACAGTAAACTTTCTTGAAGCTGGATTTCTCTCTCCCTCTCTCTCTCTCTCTATCTCTCTCCAGAGGACCTTCGTGAAGAGAGATTTGTTAGGAATTATTAACCTGAACAGTACCAAAGTTCACTACAAACTGTTTACTATGCTTGTCACTGGAGTTTTGGCTAGTTGAATTCAGGAATAAAGTGTCACTGTCAGTATTTCCTGATGATAATGGACTATATTTCTCTCTCTCAGTATATATTTATTTCTGATCCAAGAGTTGAAATTCTTTCTATGCCTCCTTGTGCATGCTCTTGCCTCATCAGACCAAAAGTAAATTACTGAATAGACAAGAATGTAGAACAGAAGTGAAGAGTTCATTAAGAAGAAGCTTGGCATATATAAGATTTTGAGGTAACACAACTGTGAAAGTATACATCACTGAAACTGGGGTGGAATACATACAAAATAGTTATTCACACCAACCAGTCCACTTGCTTTCCTCTTCATGTTAACCTTTCTAATCCTAGGATTATGCTGGTTATCCAAATGCAGTTACAGTTTTTAAATGATGTAAAGCATCACCCTTAAAAAGAAAATAGGGATGCTGGTCTTTTGTTTTCAGACCATATTTTATTAAACTGCTAACTATTACTATTGAAATACAGCAAATTCCTATATCTTTCTGAACATCAACTGCAGCCCAAACAAGCCCCAAACATTCGTATATTTGCACCAGAAACTAGTGACCAAATTCAAAAGCACATACAGTGACAGAAACTATTTGCCTTTCCTCCTTGAGGAGAGAGTTGGAGGGTGAAATCAAAGGGAAATCTGTCAGGCAGAATACAAGATGCTACTCAGCTTCATGAATAAAACTGAGTTGGGCTTTCACGGCAATAGGACTGCAGTGTGCTGACAGCTGAGCATAAAAAGTTATTTGTACGATAGCTGAGCCAGTTTATTATCTCTCCCTCCGACCCAGTAAGATTTCGGATTGATCAAACTCTTCTCTTCTTCTTTTTTCCCCTTCCATATTGATATTTTTATATCATTTGGGTTTCAATGGTTGTGTTCTTCACTGAGATACAATTGGAGCTTCTAGAGAAACCAGAGAAACCATGGACAGGTGTTTGTTTCGTTGTTTGAGCAGGCAGTAACAAAGGATTTATGCCTGTTCTACTGAGGCAGCAGGACGCGAGTGGCGTTGTGGGTTAAACCACAGAGCCTAGGGCTTGCTAATCAGAAGGTTGGCGGTTCGAATCCCCACGACGGGGTGAGCTCCCATTGTTCGGTCCCAGCTCCTGCCCACCTAGCAGTTCGAAAGCACGTCAAAGTGCAAGTAGATAAATAGGTATCACTCCAGTGGGAAGCTAAACTGCGTTTCCGTGCACTACTCTGGTTTGCCAGAAGCGGTTTAGTCATGCTGCCCACATGACTCGGAAGCTGTATGCCGGTTCCCTCGGCCAATAAAGCGAGAAGAGCGCCGCAACCCCAGAGTTGGTCACAACTGGACCTAATGGTCAGGGGTCCTTTTACCTTTACATTTACTGAGGCAGTAGCAAGGCAGTAGAATGAATTCAATCAATTCAAGTTACAGATCACATTTGTCAGTATTGCCCTGTTTTGAAGCTTCCTACAAGTAGAAAACCAGCACAGCAAAGAACATGCCAGATCAGTTCATTTCCATTCATTTTGCTAGTCTGTGTTTCTTAAAACATATTTCCATTCAGGTGTTTGTTTTTATGTGAGGGAACATTAAAGAGGCACAATCCTATGCAGAAAATCCTATTGTGTGGAATGTTAGGAAACAAGTGTTCTCATTTCCCAGAGCATGTTCTGTGAGTGAGATCTGTACTCTAATAATATATTTGGTTTTTTGTTGCATATTCAAATATAAGCTAACAGTCAAAGAAAGCTACAGTTGTTGTTTTTTTTACTTTGAATTTGAACCACTTTTGTAAACCTAAAATCAAATAACAAGGTGCTTTTACAACAAAATGAGATAGGCACTTTTCTAACCTTTTCTCCATATGACTGTATTCTAGATGACAATCAAATCTGGCTGATGGAAGCAGCTGTCAAATAAGTGATTCTGTGGCTGGGGGATGTTGTACCAGCTTATGCACCAGCAGGGTGACACAGTCTGTTACTTTGCTGCTACTATAGAAATAAAAATGTAGCAATAGCTCTGTATGCTATGCTACTTCTGTTATGCATCAGTTACATGAGAACTGGGACATTTGCAGTTCATCCTTACCTAGGAGTTATATGGGCTATGAAGAGCCTCGGGAGGGGGATATAATCACATGAAATTTTGACAGCATCTGTCACTTTCCTTCTGTGTGATGTAGACAGGGAAGTCTTCTGAATTCTTCCCCCCATGTTTAGACTTAGCTGAACTGAGCTGATGGTTATAAGCAGTGCTTTTTTCTGGGGGGACGCAGGGGGACGCATACCCCTAAACATTTTGTGAATCTAAGTTTGGGCTCATTGAGGGGCAGTATTTCAGTATGGGTAGGAAAAAAGCACTGGTTATAAGAAAGAAAGAAAGTGTGTGTAAAATCTGGTGGTTTAAGGCAATCAGAATCAGTAAATGGGGCCCAGATAAGAGTCAAGTAAACTCAAATATTTCTGTAACACTTACGAGGCTTGATTTTTACTGATCTTACAGCTGAAGAATCATTACAAGACTTTCCCCCTATGCTGTTGCTACCTTAGAGACTTCTTCTGACTGTAGCAAATACAATGGTATTCTGTGTCTGTTTTTGGTATGAAAGAAAGAGCTGTCCATAGATGCTACTCTTATCTTTAAAATGTCACTTGACATAACAATGGCAAAGTCCATCAGCAGGCACAAAATTGGGCCTCAAAGCTTGGGGAATTGTCTAAGGACAGGTGAAAATCTTGAGTCTTCACAACGTTTAAAAGCACTTCTCCTTCTCTCCCCATTCAAATACTTTGTACACTGCACAGCAAATGTGTGCAGACTCCCTTGACACATCTCACTATTCTTATAGAAATAATTCAGGTGTTTGAATCAAGTAGGAATCACCAGGTTTGAAATGCTGCTTTAGGGATAAAGTATCTGGAGGCAGTGGCTGTATTTGGACAACATGATAAACTGTGTTGGGTGCAAGAGACACAGGCTTTCCTAGACTCATTCCCATCATAATGAACCAACTAAGGTTTCTCATGATGAAAACAAGTCTAGGCAGGCCTCGGACTCTTGCATGCTCCCTTCTCCTTCCCTGGCACAGCCATAAGCAGAAGTAGAGTCCTCTTCTTCTTCTTCTTCTTCTTCTTCTTCTTCTTCTTCTTCTTTATTAACTACAGACTAGGATTATGCAAGAACCCTAAAATGTGGTTAAACTTAACCATGGTCTGTTCTTACAAATGGTTTCATAATCCATGGATGGAAGCTGGCTCGTTTCAAACAAACCATTCATCAAAGCAGTTTTTAGCCAAGCTTAACCACGATTTGTCATGCTCAAATGACATAAGTAACAGTTAATAATAATAAAGTCATGATGAAGTGTTACAATAACCCTTGTGTTTTGGTGTGTGTTGATCTCATTTTAGTTTACTGCTGCTTTTTAAAATGTTTTAAATAACTTATTTTAACAATTTTATTGATAATTCCTCTTGTAAACTGATTCAAGGTTTTGTTAGGATCAAGTGATATTTAAATTCTCCTCTGCTCTTCCACAATGGCCCTGAGGAAGAGATTGGAAGCTTCTCCCAGGTTAATTGATTTAGCATGCCAGCTGAGCTGAAATCTAATCTGTGGTAAATCTTACTATGATTTGTTGAACAAGCCAGCTGAATCACTTACAGTTAGAAGTTGGCTTGTTTCAATAAGCCATCATTAAGATTAACCATAGTTTGTGCAAATTTGGATGTTGCAATCAGTTGCTATTAATCTAAAATAGAAATGAAAGCTTCAAAGCTCCTCCTTGTATTTGAACCAGAAGACTAGATGGAGCACAGAGGGCCCATATTTTGCTTAGGCTCATTCCTAACACGATAAAGTCATGATTTATCATGACTTCCATATGCAGTCAATGCACATTAGTGTGAAATTCTGCTGGGCAATTTAGTTCCTCTTTATGCTGACTCATTAGGATGCTACAATAGGGAAAGATGGTGCTAAATCAGAAGGCCATTTATTGAATCCTGTCATTTGCACTTATTGTCGTGGGGGTGTAGCTGGATGTCACTGGGGCTGATAGGAGTCCAACAGCATCTGAAGGCCAACAGGTTGCTCAGCCCTGTTCTAGATTCCCGTAGCAGCCTTCACAGGAACATCAAACCCATGTCACTTGAAAAATCACAAACTAGCTTAGTTAACTTAGCCATTTCCTCATTTAATAACTCCTAAATAAATTTGCACCTATAGCAGGCTAAATGGACAGGGCTCCAGTGTCAAAGTCTGTTTGTGATTAAGTACCACATTGTATAGCAAGTAACAATACAGGAACTATAACACTGGACTGAAAACCTATTCTTCCTATCACACCTATTTTTCCCCCATTCCCCAAAGGCCTGACATTTCTTGTGATGCTCATAAATCAGTTTGTCTAAAAATGTTTTTTTCCTTTGCCCTTTATATGAAAATAGAGACTTTGGGTAAAAAAGCAGAGAAGCTGTATTCTATGTGCAAATGCTGACTGAAAAACTCAGCAGTTGGTAGGTTGGGGAAACAACTGAGATAAGTTCTCCAATATTATTTAACCATAAATGCAGTGCTTGAGAGAATATGGTGTTCTCCTCTCATGGCAATCCAGAACCACAAAAAGCATAAATAGAACATGAATTAAAATGAATGTTTCCTGATTTGAAATTTAGAAATGATTGGTAAATAGCTTTCAGAGCCATGCACAAATTTAATCATATGGTACTAAGAAGATGCTTTAATTTCACTCAATTTCATCAGATCAGATTGCACAAAAATATCCTATTCATGAAGTTAACCCCAGTCACATCCAGCTTAATCTCTTTAAATATGTCAAGGAAAATCCATATGATTGAATTAAATAAACAGTATTCAGAAACCAAGAATCTGATTTCACATTCATTAGAGTTGTTTGCTTTAATAGGTAAAGTCTGGGTGCAATGAAGAAAGGGAAGATCTAAAATGATCACTCTGTGAAGGGAAAACTATCAAATCCCATAGTCCCTCTGATAAAGTTTTTATCAAATCTGGTTTCCTAAAATTCTCCTTTAAATGAACAAACCATCCTCCTTAGTCTCAGTTTGAGATATTCCCGTTATTCAAGAATAGCTCCATAAAAAATAATAAATGAAATAAGAAGGAAGGTCACGGCAATGTTGTGAAATTGGAGTGTGGCGATCACACAGGGTCTCCGGACGTTTAACAGTCTATTGATCCCTGTGCCACCACTGTGCTCACTTCCCTGCTGCCACCAACCAGTTAGGTAAAGGTAAAAGGACCCCTGACCATTAGGTCCAGTTGTGACTGACTCTGGGGTTGCAGCGCTCATCTCGCTTTATTGGCCGAGGGAGCTGCCGTTTGTCCGAGACAGCTTCCGGGTCATGTGGCCAGCATGACTAAACCACTTCTGGCCAATCAGAGCAGCGCACGGAAACGCCGTTTACCTTTCCACCGGAGCGGTACCTATTTATCTACTTGCACTTTGATGTGCTTTTGAACTGCTAGGATGGCAGAAGCTGGGATCAAGCAACGGGAGCTCACCCCGCCGCGGGGATTTGAACCGCCAACCTTCTGATCAGCAAACCCTAGGCTCTGTGGTTTAACCCACAGCGCCACCTGCATCCCGACCAACCAGTTACTCTCTGGTAAAACACTGAGTCCAGTTAGTTGTTAAAAGTAAACCAAAAAAACCAAGTTTATTTTACAAACATTAACAAGTTTATGGTTTCTCAGATAATACTCCTGTCAATATCTTAACTTTAGTTTCTTTACCAGCCCTATACCTTCCTAATACGTTCTGACTGATTATCTCAACTGTTTGACTGACTCCTCTTAACAAATTCTCTCACTCTCTCACACCAGACTAGCCCAACCCACAGACTTATCTTCTCTGTCTCATCTAACTCCAGACTGTCTTCTCAACCACTCTAACTCTCTCTCCTAAAAACCCTCTGTGCTTAAACCATATACAAAGTTAACTCTGCCCCCTGGGTTCCCATTGGTTAGTCATTTTACAATTAGTTAACCCTTTCCCTATGAACCCAGTATGATGTCACACACATAGGAGGGCAAACGCCACATGGAGTTCATATTTCTTTGAGTCTTTCAGGTAACCCCAAATCCTGTCTTAACATATAATGTCAAAGCAAGGTTGGAACCCCTCCTCTTCCTTCCTCCATCATGAGTGCCATTTCTTCCAGTTCATCAGAAAGCACATAGTTTGTCATTGCATCTAAACCAGCAAACCATGGTTGTGCTATTCTTCCAAATCAAAGCACATTCAGCAAAGTGCATTGACTAAATCATATACTGTATATGTAGGGATTGCAGACTCTCCCACTTTTTCCTGGGGGTGGAAAATAGAAAATCTTTTTAAATCCAGGCCTCAGCATTAGTACAGAGAGGGTGAATAGGGATAATATTAATTGCTTGACTTTTGTTTCTGCATGTATGTGGGGGGGGGGGGAGTTTTTCATGTCACACTGAAGCTCTGAACAGCAGGCTGTTTCAGATCCAAAAAGTCATAAAACAACAACTCTAAAACACTCTCAAGCTGGCTTTGCAGCCATTCCATGCTGAATAGCGCAGCCAGGTGTAGAAACCATATATGCAACCTTTGTACTATGTTCTCTACAGAAGGCAGTTGACCTTTTACGCTAAGTGGGAAATCATTTGTGAAATCCCAATTACTTGGTTCTAAGCTATTTCAGCAGGTGAATGCCACGTGTTAACCGTGCTTTAGAAAGGGAGCACATTACGTGTATAGGGAGAAATTGCTGTCCTTTTTTATACAAGAATCTTATTCCCCAAAGTAGAAAATTACAAAAGCAACTGGTGCAACACAGGTAAAATGAGAGATGCAACTTACTTTATCATAGCAGATCTTCAAAATGTTTCCTTTTTAAAACTGCTGTAAAGTTTTGGGGGATTTTGTTCAAGCATAAAGGACAATGGGCAATTGACTTTCCCAGAATCATATCAGAGAGCTCTGCATTGTGTGTGTGTGTGTGTGTGTGTGTGTGTGTGTGTGTGTGTGTGCGCGCGCGCTACCATCTGGATGCAAAGTTGCCAAGATTGTAGGGAGAATTCAGGTGTCTTGCAGGATTTTTGTTAGGATGCAAAACCAGGTTGGCCTTGAGCAAGTCTCTTTTCAGCTATCCTCAGTTGTTGAAATGGGAAAACAAGATCCCCAAAGCTTATCCTTTAGTCTCCTGTGGTTTGGTATGGAAACAGCTACTCCTTCTAAACCGTTCCTGCAGTACTTTGGTGAGACAGCCCCAGCAGGGATTTAAAATTACAAAACATGCATCAAAGCAAAGTGTGGAAATATAGGATGTTAGACCTTTAAACTATCCCCTTATATGCTGCTTCCAAAGTCCCCCCCCCTTCCCTTAACTTTTAGTAAGTTAAAAAATGTTTTATTTACAAATTATTCAAAGAGTAGATTAATGTGCTTTTCTATACAGCAGCAAGAAAAGACAGGTGGCATAACTTGGGTACCAAATTAGTAAGATGTTTCTAAATTATTTGCACAGAAACACAAAGAAGGCTTGCTTAAGCCATGCTGTCTAAGGTTGGAGCATCCAGCCTAGATCTCTTTACTGGTGGGGCTCACATGGCAGGACAGCTTACTCTATGGCCTTAACCCCTTCGTGCATTAATTAGAGTTAAGCATGTTGGTTATATGAGGCTGATTTATTCCACATATAGAGCCCTCTGCTTGTTTCCTGGCCTGTGTAGAATGGAATCAATAGGTGAAGCCAATGCTGTGGCCTTTCACCTCTTGACTGGTTCCAAGGATGGCTTCTATTAGAAATGAGTTGCCAACTAGGGATTCAGATGTATTGTAAAGAAGAATGCACACTGTGTATCTGAGAATATGTATCCTTCCACACAAGTGCACAGGCTGAAGTCAGTGTAGAAAATGTCATTCCATGCTGCATCAAAATCTTATCTGCTCCTTTCAGATGTATTGCCAGTAGGTTATCGAGTTGGCATTTTCGCCTAAGGACAAAAGCAGGCTCTTAGCACCTAAGAAGGAGGATCAGCTTTCTGAAGAAATAAAATAGGGTATTTAGCAAAAGCCAACATATGGATTTAAGTTCATAAGTATAATAAAACAGTCATTTGGATCAAGGACTGTTTCTAAAATGTATAATTAAGCTAGAAGAGTATAATATGATTGTCAGGGAACTGACATCAGAGAGAGAGGTGGAGGCAGGGCTCCAGAGCGATGCCGGAGAAGGGACCAGCAGGGGGGAAGGAATTCAGCGTAACACCAATAGAGAAGAGAGGGAGATGGAGGAATTGGTGACAGGGCTCCAAGACCCTTCACCCGAATCTAGTGGAGAGAGCGCTGGCACGCCCCTGCCTTCCCCTCACTTGTGCAGACGTGTTCCGCGCAGGGAACATAGGAGGAGACTTGGGGTCAAACAGCTTTTATGCTGGAAGAGGTTCAAGAAATGCCCACTGACGGATTCTGCAAGTGACTAACAGGTCACGGAGGGCGAGCTCTAACCCTAAACATGGTTGAGCAAACAAACTGATTGAAGGCAATTTACGCACAAGTAACCCCCTCACAACCATTACAATGATTAACTCCTGTGTATCATTAATAATAAAAAATGAAACCTACTATAATGAAAGACATCAAAGATTATAATCCTGCATGATAGTGTTAGAAGTCAGAACCAAATAGATGTGGCATTAAGCACATCATTAGAAAAATATAGCAAGGGTTTTTTTAGTTTGTTTTTTTAAGCATGCATCCCACCTCCAGGAACATTTTCAATACATTTTATCCCCACTCAAATATAGTAGTAGCTTTATCAGGATGACTTTTGTTAAGGTTACATGTGGAGAAGTAAGGTTTAAATGTCTCATCTCTTTGCATATGGTGGCCCTGATGAAATCCATATACCCTGCTCTTGCTTTCTAAATAAGTAAGTAAATCCTGATATGGTTTAATGCATTGAATGTCACATATATTTTGGTCCTCAGTGGTTAAGTTTGTACTTCAGCTGTAAATCATTTGCTCCACTAGATTAATAAGCTGCCTAGATGTTGCTGGAATGAAGAGAAAAGGTAGGGGACTTAATGAAATCCAAAAGCCCTGTAATGGGACTCCTTTCAATTTTAGCCCAATGGTGTTCCCTATTAGTCTTCTAAAAGCAGGTTTAAAGGTTTGTTGTCACAACAGATAAGGGAACCAAACACTTCCTTCTTCCCCTCCTCCTGTAATTCAAGCACTCAAAATACTAGGCTTTCTGGTACAGTGCTCTCTGTGTGTCTTATCAAAGCTCTGCCTGAGCTCTACTGAATCATCAATGGTTATAAAGTATTTATATCTGAGGTTTAATGGTTTGGAAACATCATTTCATGATTTAGTGTATTTTATATTGTTGTTTTATTTGGCCATTCATTATAAACTGCCCTGGGGTCCTAAGTACTGGGAAACAGTTTAGAAATGAAGGTTTCGGTAGAAATAATGGGCATGCTTCACTTGTTAAAAGCAATGGAAAACATGTGCAAGCCAAGAGACCAGATTTCATGGCTAGTGGTTCATGGTATTTGTGACTTTGGACCTATGTCTCAAAGCAATACCCCGGTGTATAGTGTGCGTGATGACAACATATGAGCAATCTTGCTGATGCTAAGTAAGTCTGAGTCTGGTCAGTGCCTGGATAGTTGATGACATGGGAACCACATGTATGATATCAGAGGTGCCAAGTTGCATGCAAGATTGAGGGGGCCTGTCGTGCATGTGACATCATCAGGAGGAGGCTGAGTGCGGAATCTGGCGCGGCTTCAATGGCCAGCAGGTCCTCTCTCATGCTGAGGAGGAGCCGGCCATGCTCTGCTCTAACCTCAGCCTCCTCTGACACTTCAACACTGAGGGGGTCTGGCCCCCTGCCAACAGATATGGAGGGGGCAAAGACAGCTTGGCTCCATAGAGTCGGCACTCCTATATGGCATATAAATGTAGGAAAATAAAAAGGAATAAATCTTATTCAGCCTAATGCCATAGTCATGAAATAAATAGTTCCCTCCCTCCCACCCTTCCATTCCTATCCAGTAAGAAAACTTAATTCTGATCAATGTAATATATGTGGTTCTGTTGTGGTTGTTCTTTTTCTCCCTTTGTTTGCTTATAGCTTTACGTAATGCATCTTACTTCTCAATATTTTGAACAGCTGTAGCCATAATTTGAGAATGTGGTGCATAGCAATTGTCTGACATATGAGGAAACTCGTTACTGCCTTTTGAAAACCTGCATTGCACTTATGTAACGCAAAACCTGTCATCACTGTTTGTGTTTCAGGCACAATATTGGTAGACAATATGTTGATCAAAGGTACAGCAAGAGGACCTGATCCCACCATTGAACTGACATTAAAGGACAACGTAGACTACTGGGTTATCTTAGATCCTATCAACCAGAGGCTTTATCTAAACAGTACTGGACGAATTCTCGACCGAGATGTAAGTTGGTGTCTCTTCTTCCCCCTCGCTCCAGTTTCTGTTTTGTATTAAAAACTGCTGATTTCAGTGGAAAAATAAGCATTTTCACAACTAATAAAGGTGGGAAATGTGAAATGTTTGTTTACTCAGTGTAAGTCTCATTCAGCCCAGCTCCATATGCTTCAGATTGCAGCCTAAGGATGTTTGTTAGTATATTTTATAGTTTTTGGATGTTCTATCCAAAATAGTGGCAGGGTTTTTTTTAAGGACATTTTGTATCTGTATGTTGATCTATATTCATACTGATGCAAGGCTGTGTGTATTTTTTTGTTCAAGCATACAAACCAGAGCAGTTTGAATAACAACCCTTGGCCCTCCATGTTGCTGAACCACAGCTCCTGTCACCCCTGTTTGATTGACTATGCTGGTAGGGGCTGATGGGAGTTGGAGTCCACAAACATCTGGAGAGCCACAGGCAGGCCATCCCTGATCTAAAGGCTGCACCAGGTAAACCAGAAGTGATGGAATTTCAAACAATAAATATGATATATGATTAACACTCCTTAATCCAGACCTACTGTGAGCCCCAAACTCAGCACAACTCATTAGACATATATTGAAGACCACAAGGAGTTTGATATGCCTCCTAGTCTTGCTCTCTACTGCAGACATAGAAAAGGGAACAGTCTGTTACTTGACAAACTAGGTAGTAGCTATGCTTGGCTTGCCCAAAATAAAATAAAATGATCTTGGTAGAATCAGCACAGCTGCGTTGGACTCCTAGAGCAGACAGTCAAACCCAATTTGTTTGCATGATGTATAACCCATGATGTGCAATGTTTGCTGCTTGTTTCTGGGAGGTTTCTGCGGAAATCTTTAATGCAACACCTTTTGCTATTTGAACATAGGATTACATTAAAACTTGTTCCACTTCAGTAATAACCTGGAAAAGACCCAGTTTCTTCCTTACAAATAGAACCAGTGTTAACTGCAGTAGATATTTGTCTTGGTGTTCTAGGAATGGGTTTACAGGATAGAGATAGATAGATAGATATGGATAATGTGTTCATATCAGCTTACCTATATGCACATTGATGCAGCCTAGAAATAAATAAAACTAGGCACTTATCCACAGCAGTGCTCTACGTCTTCAATAAATTTATCTTATTTTGTGGGTATGTGTGTTTTAAGGTTCCTTTAGCAGTTAAGGGATAAAAAAGAATCTGCTGGCAGTTCAGCCTAGTCGATTTCAGCACTCTACCATCTTGTTAGGGGAAATGGCTATAAATTAGAAGCTGGAGTGGGCATGCATTTTTCCCTACCAGCAGGCTGTCCTGCCCTCACCAATTATGATGTAAAATGAAGCCTCACACGTTTTCATGCTTCCTCCCTCTCCCCATCCATGCGATTCACAAAAGAGACAATCTTCCTGAATTATATAATGCTATTGTGAGATGAATATTTGTGAACTCCTCGTTTCTTTAGGCAAAAGAACTTATTTAGATTCAGAATGTATCTTTTTTAGTCTGCTGTGTGCTAGTAAGTGGGCAGATATATTCAGTTGATTTAGCCAGCTGACAACGTAGTCCATATAATTTGCTTTTCTGCAGAAGCAGCTATGATTTGAATGTGCACACCGTAGGCGGAGTGCCTACTGAGTAAGCCAAGAGGTTTTCTTCCCTCTGGCCAAGCCTGCAGCCTCTTTCTGCTGCCAATCACTTTCTTCATTTCTTTACACTTTCTTCAGATTTTGGGGCTCCAGGGCATACACCATATTCTTGGGTGCATCTGATCTGGTGAAGCCCTGAAGCAACTAAGTTTTGAAGTTAACAGCCAAACACCTGGTCCTTTCTTTTATTAACTTACTTTCAAAAGGTGGTTTTTAAAAGACAGGTTTATAAGGATTCCAGTGTTCATTTTCAATTCAGGAGCGAATTTGTGCATTTTTGTTTGATTTCAACAGATTGAGCTCCTTATTCAGAGAGAGAGAGCGCAAACATCTTCACTGTGTTTAAAGAAGCATTTGGGCAGGATTAAATGAAGTGGAATTAAGTGATCATACAAGAAGGAAATCTTCAGTCAATATGTAATGTTTTGCTTTAAAGAGTGGAATATAATAGGACGGGCCCTCTTACAAATTTGGTAACTGGTTAAATAATAGGAAGGTGAAAACAGGTGTAAATTGGTGGTTTTCACAAAACAGGAAAATAAGAAGCGGGGTCCCCCAATGATGCTATTGGGACCTGCACTATTTAATTTTCATAAAAGTTCTGGAGTCAAGGAAGAGCAGTAAGAGAGCCAATTTATGGATTACACCAAATTGTTTTGGGTGGTGCCCAAGCTGCAAAGGAGTTCTGAAAGGAGTGTCAGATTGGGATAATGGGAAAAAGCGGCTAATGAGATTCTTTATAAGCAATGACAGTGATCCACCAGACCCTAAATGCCAACTTCACTTCTCCACTTGTGGAATCTGAATTGACTGTGACTAAAGCCTTAGGAATGCTTAGCTCACATGTTCCGCAATGATGTGTTCAATGGGGAGTGGAACTGTTCTCTTTACCCCACCACTGACGTCTCATCAGCTTTCTTCAACAACTGTAGGTTGCATGAAGCTGCTTGTAAAGGAATTGCAGTGCATGGGACCCTGGCCCCATTGAAGAGTTTTGTGTGACCAGGTGTCCTGATCGCATGAGACCCTTACATGTGAGCAAGGGTTCCTTCACAGACGCTTACTTGAGACATGTGTTTGCTTAAGGAAGCTGGTGTGTTGTTGGGGCAGGGTTCAAAAGACTAAAAACAGGCGCAGAGGAAGCTGCCTTGTACTTATTTGAACCATTGGTCCATCTAACTCACTATAATCTACACCAGGGTTTTCCAAACTTGGGTCTCCAGCTGCTTTTGGACTACCATTCCCATCATTCCTGACCATGGGTCCTGCTAGCTTAGGGATGATGAGAGTTGTAGTACAAAATAGCTGGAGACCAAAGTTTGGGAAACCCTGATCTAGACCATGGTAAGCCAATGTGATGCCCTCAAGTTGTTATGGAACTGTAACTCTCAGGACCCCCAGCCATTGTGGCCAGTAGGTAAAGTCCAATAACACACGGACAACCCCAGGTTCTCTTTCCCCAACTTAGGCTTCAGTTCTGATACCAGTTACTTGGAGTTGAGTCCCGCTGAACTCAATAGGACTTAACTTCTGAGTAGATTTGATTAGGGTTGCACTTCTATTTTATATGAAACAGAAATCTCCACATATTCAGGTGCTTTGTAGAAGTAACTATGCATTTATTTTTCTCCCTTCTTTACAGCCACCAATGTCCATTCAGTCTATTGTGGTTCAAGTCCAGTGCATTAACCGAAAAGTAGGAACTGTCATCTATCACGAAGTTCGGATTGTAGTGAGGGACAGAAATGATAACTCTCCCCAGTTTCAGCAGCAGCAGTACTATGTAGCAGTCAATGAGGTCAGTTTTTAGTATTGGTATTGTTACCATTTTTTTTTCTAACTACTCATGTACTTTTTGATATCATCTCATCAGTGCTAGCTACAGTACTAAAGCACTTAATGTTATTTTGCTTTTGGGTTTTCCAGTTGATTTTGACCCTTTTGTGTGTTTATATTAAGAACTTGCCTTGAACTGAATCACTTGAGAGAAAATCATACTTGTATTAATTAAACAAACCCAACCCATTCAGGGTGGTATTACAAACAAGGGCTGGGTGCATATGAGTAAGCAAAGGAGACACAAACTATTTTAGCATACTGCCATAAGAAGTTCACACACACATTCCGAACATTCTTTCATAACAGAAATGGTATAATACTATGAAAAGGAATGACTAAGCACAACCTTAATTTTCAGTTTTAAAGAGTTATCTCTTGACAATATTCCTCACCCCTGGTCTTCTTTATTCCTCACTTCAATGGCAATTTTAGCACAATGATCTACTTTCTGGCAATTCCAATATTTGCATTTTCCATTCATTTAGTTTTATTCTGTATCAACCAGTTCCAAGTTAGGACCTTATTGCTGGATTAGTTTGCAGACAAGAAACAAAGGCAGACAATGATCTCTGGGTCTAATTTTAGTCATAGCCTTTTAAGTTAATAAGCTTTTATTGACTTAAAATTAGCTTTTGGCTCTGTATGTTTCCCGATTGTCTTTGGAGTAAACTAGAGCGGTACCATCTAGATAGAAAACCATTGGTTTTGATCTGTGTCCTATATGCTGAACTTGTAATAATTATGGTCATCTTTCTGTGGAGATTGTGTCTTCTCATACAGTTAGGCAAGGATGTGTCCTTGCCTTCATTATTTTGAATTTGTAACTGGTAAATTTCTCCTCATTTTTGGAAATAATATCTTCTCATCCTCCTAAGATATCTATTGCATGCAGATGATGCAGTTTTAATTTTGAAGACATAGTTGGGTAATAAATGTTTTCTTTTGGGGTTTAATTATTTTTTAATTGAAATTCTTAACCATTAACCATCCAAAATCCAGAATTATAATATTTTCTAAAAATATATTTCTTTGGGTCCCGCATAGTCATATGTTCAATCAAGTTGGTTTACAGAAATACCTTGAGCATTTGGTGTCTTGAATCTGCCAACTTGAGAACTCAGAGAAAAACTGAATGGCCCAAGGTGAAGCAGAATGTGAATACAGTTACTCAATTTTTCTCAACAAAGGGTGGAAAATTTGTTGCACTCTTGTGGACTCTGCTTCATTGGAGGTTTTTAAGCAGAGACTGGATGGCCACCTGTTGTGGATGCTTTAGCTGAGATTCCATACTGTAATTTCCCCATTTTATTTTTGCCACTTGAAAACAACAAATCCAACTGTGACTTTCCAGATATTTAACCTGTTCAGTCTCTTGAACTGTTGAATGTGTGTACACTGGGCTTATGGGTAAAGTTCATTCTGTTTAAAAGACTTTGGGACCAATCTAATAAAGGCTCCAAAGAGCAATGCCCCACCCTGCTCCAATTTATACCACCCCATAGGTAGAATCAAGCTGGAATTCAAAGGGCATTTGTCTTGGATCTCAGTCAGCTTGCAATAAATCCAACTCTAAAATTATTTTCTATTACTAGCTAGAATTGGATCCCACCAGTCCAAAATAATTTTATATAGATGTCAGGTGACATGAAATCCTCATCTGATCTTTTCTTGCTGCTCTTCTCCAGATCTTCCTGGAATACCATTTAGCCATGTCAGATAGGTCAACAATGATGGCAATTGTCGAAAATATGATCCAGTACAACAGAATAGTTCAATACTTTAGACCAATTTTATGCCAAATATATTGATTTCCTCCTTTAATAAGTTTCCAAAAATGAGCTGAATCTTCCCCTCCAGCTGCTCTATTAATTTCCTCCTGCACCTGTCTGATATATATCACCTGATATATACCAGTCTGATATATATCACTCCCTTTCTATATAGATTTCTTTTCATTCCTACATCGCTGAGCCCAAATCCAAAACAATTCAGAACATTTTTTTAGCACTGCTTGATTTTAAGAACTGTTATTTGAAAGCATTTAATGTTCATTATTCTGTACATAGGTTTATTGCCTTTTAAGTGGCACAAATTATGTAAACACCATTATTGTTGTTCCAAATTTCTTCTTAATGTAAGAGTTTATTGGCTCTTTTTGCGTCTTGAAGCTTTATAATTATTTGCTATTGTTTTGAGTTGAAATATTTTTGAGCTGTTTAGAGCACTGGGGTGGGTAGGTTTAAAATTCAAACAACTGCACAAACATTTCCCCCTATAATTGATTTTGTTAAGTGCATATAAGTTCGATATAATTATAGAATACATTTGTTGTGGTTTATTTACAGCAATTGTAATCCACAGTCCTCAGACTTTTGCATTTAGCAATGCTTTAAATTAGCTGAGATTCCATACTGTAATTTCCCCATTTTATTTTTGCCACTTGAAAACAACAAATCCAACTGTGACTTTCCAGATATTTAACCTGTTCAGTCTCTTGAACTGTTGAATGTGTGTACACTGGGCTTATGGGTAAAGTTCATTCTGTTTAAAAGACTTTGGGACCAATCTAATAAAGGCTCCAAAGAGCAATGCCCCACCCTGCTCCAATTTATACCACCCCATAGGTATAAAGGTGTAATCCACAGTCCTCAGACTTTTGCATTTAGCAATGCTTTAAATTAATATCAGGCATGATCAGTTCTCAGCTTTGTGTGTGTGTGTGTGTGTGTGTGTGTGTGTGTGTGTGTGTGTGTATTTTGCCCTGGTGACTTTCTTTAGTGTGAGAAAGGTTGCATCCACAGGAAGAATGTGCATGCTTTAATTTTTAATTTTTATAAAGGACCACCTTATACTGGGCTGTGTGGGTATGGACTGAGCGGAAGCATCCGTCCCTCTACTCAATTCTGCCAGCTTAGCCAACCTCTTGCAGGCTGCCACCAATGGAGTGAAACAAGACAGAGCTTCACCTCCATCAACACAGAGCTTCCCTTTTCACCCTCTTAATGGCAAACAGAAGGCCCTTCAGTGGTATCCCCCATTGCAGAGCCCAATGGAAATTCCCCCAAACAGGGTGTGTTAGATCACAAGCTGCTTGCAGAGCTGGCACTACTATTTGTATGGACTGTGGAGGCTTTTCAGGGTAACAGCTGGATTTTTGCACTGTTAAATGATGCGATAGAACCCAGTTCTTTCACATAAGACAATGCTCATGCCTTTGTATTCCTCCTTCAATTGGCCAAATGGTGATTAGCTTCCTCTGTTGACTTCTCCTCTGCAGGCATCTGTGGCTTGTGGCTGGTTCAGTATAAATCTTTCATAAGTTCTGTTACTTGATCAGGCGCGGCTATTAAGAGTGTCTTTGAGTTGCTGTTGAAAAGTCACACAAAATGGCAAGCAGCCTTGTGATAAATCAGTAGCATAATTAATTGTGTGGTTTAATTAGCTGAAATTAAGGATTGTAAAAACTAGCTTATGGTCTGCAGCAGTAAAAACTTTCAAACTGTCTCCTTCTGCTTGCTTGCTTGCTTGCTTGCTTGCACACCCACCCATCCCTCTTTTGGTATAGCCGTCTGTTGAAAGAAAAGATCTCTCAATAACATGCTCCATAGATTTGAGGAACACTTTATAGCCTTGGAGGAAATTAGGACAAGAAAATAAATTGGTGGTTTCAGTAAATGACCCCTTTCCTTGCTATTCAAGGTGCAGTTCTTACAAACTTTGGAGGTTTCAATATGTTACTGAATTTCGCAACTAACCCAAATCCTTGGAGGAGCTGCTGTTTGACTTGTACAGGGGTAGCTGCTGAGCTTAGGAATTCAGAGCTCTAGTGTTTTGGATAGGCTTAATTATAAGGCAGAGATTTGAAACTTGTGGTCTTCCATGTGTTGTTGGACTCCATCTTTCACCATTCCTAACCATTGACCATTACGCGTGTTGAATTCAATTTGCACAACAATGCTGTCCTGCCACCTCTTCTCCACTGCAGCCCCCTGTGCCTTCAGTAAGCCTCTGGTGTGCACCGGGGACCTGCAGGAAAGGACTGGGACATGGCATGCTGAGAGGCTGCAGTGAGGGGAGGGGAAAGATCAGATGCAGCCAGTTTCTGCAAATCAGAGCTATGCTAGCACAAGCTATCTCCGCCTCATTTTTACTTATTTCTTTGTCCCTCAGGCTTTCTGTGAGTGCAGAAGGCTACAGTGGGGAGGAAAGAGCCAGACAACCGATTTTGCCTCTAGCCTCACCCACTATTAGCATGTAGCCTCTGGAAGGTTACCCAGAAGAGGATTCAGTCCTTGGGCTGAAGAAAGTTCCCCACTCCTCAGCAATGATGCCATTGGCATAAACAGCCCGACAATATAGCCTTTCCCTGTCTGATCATTGACATTCCCAATGAGCAGTGTTGGAGAATATAATTTTAACTAAAAGCCTGTGATAACCACGATACCTGAAATTTAATCAGGCTACATACGTACCGAATATGAGCAAAGGTGTCTCTTCTTTTCTCATACCTCCAACCCATGGTTGCATCTTTATATATTAACTGGCATATTGCCATATGCCTATTTTATTACAGTATATGTTGTGTATTTCACATTGTTTTAACCTACACAGATCAATTGTATTTCCAATGTTATTATTAAACTCTTTCCTGTTCCTGTTTTGCTGAATTCCTTCTACTATTGCTTAGAAGATCTATTAGAAGATCTTTATTTAAGACAACAAAACCTTCTGTTTTCCAGACTCTATTTTTTCCTCACATGGTGTGAGATTCCTTACTTCTGCTCCTCTTACAAGAGCTTGAGTATTTGCAAATACTGAAAAAAGGCAAGTGAAGACTAGAATTTTTATTTATTTGCTTTCTTTTTTTAGTATATGAAATTATACCCCCTTGAGAGATGAAGTTTTAAAATCCCATATAGAATATTTTCTCCCATTTGTTTTGCACTTTGAAATTCTGTGCTATTGCGCAGTGGAGCTGAGAAGGATATTTTAGGTGCTAAAGGTTGCGTGTGCTATAGGATTTGAAGGCACATGAGAAGGCACCATCATGCTGAAACTAAGTAGCTCTGGCCAGTGCCTGGATAAGTGACAGCCTGGTAGCAACAAGTATCATGCCTAGGATTACCACATCTGCTCTTCCTGCTCGCCAACCCTGTCATACACCCATCTTCCCCAACACCTCACCAACTGCTCCTCCCTTTACACCTCACTTACTCCCTTGCCTATCGCATCACATCTCAGCTCAACCACTCCCCTCATAGCTCTCCTCAACTCCTTTCAAAGGAGGGGAAGGTGCTTCAGAAAGTTTCTAAAGTGCTTCCTCCCACCTTTAAACCTCACTGCACCTGTATGTAATGGAAGGAGAGATGCTTCACCACTCTCCCCCTCTTTTCAGCTATTCGTCTGGGATGTGTGCCACCCTGTTGTCATGCTTCAGGTCACGTGGCCTCCTGCTGGTAGCCATGTGAACTACAGTAGGATAACAACCTTACATTTCAATGTACATAGGAAGAAATGCTGGTTTCATTTTGCTGCACTTTCTCTCGCTCTTGTTTTCTAAGCCATATCCATTGTGTTGGTGAATAATCAGTCCCTGTTTGCTTCCCCACCCATGGTGGGGTACTTCTGAATGGTTGAAACTACAGCAACCTAATACTGTTGTTGCCTGGTAAAAGTTAATAATATTAGAGACTGATAATCTATCTCTACATTTGTCTTATTGTATTGCTTATGACTTTACTCTTTATAATATGGGCATTTCTTGTGAGTTTTATAATTCCATATAAACTTGATAATTTGTGACTGAGTTTTGTTCAGCAACTGCCATACCAGGTAGTGTAAGGAAAATAAATGGTATTGCATGCAGTACCTTCATATTATCATTGCAGCCATTCCCAGACATGATGTGTGTGTGGTGTGTGTGTGTGTGTGCGTGTGTGTGTGTGTGTGTAAAATGGAATCAAAATGCACATCGCTCACACTAGCAACTGAGATAAACCTAAACTGCAAACTTTCTGGGGACACAGAACAGTCACACCCAGTCTGAATGGGAAAGAGTTGAAGGAAAGCAATGGAAATGATAAATAGTTCAGAAGCATGCCACATGAGGAAAAGTCAAAGGCACTTGGTTTGTTTAGCTAAGAGAAAAAGAAGATTAAGGTGAGAGTGGATAGCAATAGCTTACATTGATATGCTTTAAATAGTCCATTGGTTCATTGGTTCTTTTGTAGTTGCAAGAATTTTATTATGATGAGGTAGCTCTGAAGGTCAATGAATCCATTACTGGCCTGTACAGTCATAAATCTTAGTATGCCTCAATGCCAACCTTAACAGACCATGGTGTGTTTTGGGGTAATAACTACTGGGAGAAATTACTGCAAAATTTACTGATCTTCCATTTTGAGAGAAACCATTTTGTTGATGTAGTATTTAGCTCTTACTCTAAGGGCAAGATTGGAGTCTTGTTTAAGAATATTCAGATCCAGTTATTCTGTTAGTTACAAGAGTTTAATGTGTTGGGTTTTTTGCCTTGCTTTGAGGATAGTAAGAAGATAGTAGCTGTCCTTTAGTTGGTTTTTTGGATAACATTTCCCCCCCTATTTTTGGAAGATAGTTCTTAGGTATAGTTTGACCCTTTTGTTGGAAGTATTGTCCGTAGTAAGATGTGAACTTGGAAATTATAGTTCAAAGTGAATTTCTTCCACTTCCAGTGTAATTATTCTCCCCACCCCACCTTGGAGTTTAAATCACTATCTCAGTTGGTATGTACAGCATCAGAAGCATATTGATGTGTGATAATTACCTGTAAATTGTATTTTGCTTCACTATGAAGGTCCTCAGTAACATCATATTATTATTATTATTATTATTATTATTATTATTATTATTATTATTGCCTTAATAAGGCTTAATAGGCCATGAAAGTAATGAATGCATCTCATGGAAATTAGATTAATTTAATACATAAATTACTGAAGTGGATTTCTGAAGCTTAAGTGTTCCATATGTAGATAAGGTTCTCTTTTATTTACAAAGCTTCCGCTTTTCCCAGGGATATAAGAATGTCTTGTTGTTAATTGGCAGCAATAAACTTTTGTAGTTTGTCTTCTAAAAAGAGCCACTTAGACAGTTTGCAGTAGTTTCTCTGGCTGTCCTCCCCCTTTTATTTGGGAACCTTCAGCTGACATAGATGAGAACAATGTAGATGCTTTTTATTGCAGGCTGTCATATTAAAAAGATGTCATGATAAAAAGATACCTGAAACTTACATACAGATTATTCTTCTTGTAAAGCTATACAAGCAACTTTCCTCTTACGACATCCTGAGAGCTGGCAAGTGGATACAGTCTGATGCTTGAATGATGAAGAATTGGAGGCACTGTGGGTTAAACCACAGAGGCTAGGACTTGCCAATCAGAAGGTCGGTGGTTCGAATCCCCTCGACGGGGTGCGCTCCCGTTGCTCGGTCCATGCTCCTGCCAACCTAGCAGTTCCAAAGCACGTAAAAGTGCAAGTAGATAAATAGGTACTACTCCAGCAGGAAGGTAAATGGTGTTTCCATGTGCTGCTCTGGTTCGCCAGAAGCAGCTTAGTCATGCTGGCCACATGACCCGGAAGCTGTACGGCGGCTCCCTCGGCCAATAAAGCGAGATGAGTGCCGCAACCACAGAGTCGGCCACGACTGGACCTAATGGTCAGGGGTCCCTTTACCTTTACCTTGAGAACTTTACCTTGGTCTAAGAATGGAATTTGAATGGTGGAAGGGCACTGGCAGCGGGAGGTTTATTTAGGGAAAGCGCCCCTCGGTCTAAGAATGGTTTTGGTTTAAGAACAGACTTCCGGAATGGATTAAGTTTGTAAACCGAGGTACCACTGTACAATATATAATACAATATTCCCCATAATAGAGTTTTCCACTTCACCACTTGGTTCCTCTGTGGATTCCAGTAAATTTGGATTAGAGGTTTTCAAACAAAAAGTTCCAGGTTCAATCCCAGGAATCTCCAGGCAAGTCTGAGAGTGATTTATGTCTAAAACCCTGAAGAAGAGTGGTCATCAGTCAGTGAAGACAGTACTGAACTAGATAGACTAACAGACTGACTCTGAATAAGACATGCCGTGGGTTTCTATTTTAAATGTGTACTGCCAAAATTTTCCAAGGTGTTCTAAATTTAATATATCTCAGATATAATGATGGAAAGTCCCTTATTGAGCACAATTAAAACAAATGCACCCAGTATTAAACACTCAGGCATCTGATGCAATGACATGGTGGAAGGTATCTCATTTTACTGTGCCCAGTTGGTTGATGTTCCATTCCCTCTCTTTCTAGATAATAGGAAAGTTTTTATTGTTTCGAATACTGGAATCTGTCCCTCGATGTGTTAATTTGGCTGACAAGTTTGGTTTGACCTTTTAAAATATTTGACTGAGTTGCAAACCATTCATTCATATTCACATTTCTTATTTTGCTCCCAGTGATGAGTAGAGGGGGACTCTAGGTTCTTCACACAAACGCACACAGAGGTGGAATTTGTTTTGTTATTTTGTTTTTACATAGCCTTGCTTAATATTCTTTACCCTGGGAAAGGGGCAATAGTTCACAAGGTATTTCACAGTATACTGTCAGAAGGAAATCGGCAGGAAGGCAATTTGGTGTGACAAAGGATGTCATAAGAACATTCCGTATATCTATAGCAGTATGTCAGTTATGTCATCTCAGAACTGAGTACCTAATCATGGAATTTGTTTATTATAGTGTACAGTAAGGCATGAAATAATTGATGCCACACAGCTACATGTTGCTTTAAAAATATTGGATGTTATACAATAGTCCCAGATGTGAATTACTGGCAGAACTAGTCTAATTTAGCTTCTAGTATATAGTGGATGTTAGAAGAGAGAGCCAGCATGGTGTAGTGGTTAAGAGCAGTGGACTCATAATCTGGCAAACCGAGTTCGCTTCCCCACTCCTCCACAAGCAGCTGCTGGGTGACCTTGGGCCAGTCACACTTCTCTGAAGTCTCTCAGCCTCACTCACCTCACAAGAGTGTTTGTTGTGGGGGAGGAAGGGAAAGGAGAATGTGAGCCGCTTTGAGACTCCTTAAGGGGAGTGAAAGGCGGGATATCAAATCCAAACTCCTCCTCCTCCTCCTCCTCTTCTTCCCATAACCACCTACAACTGAATCAGTTTGCTCTTCTATTCCCATGCTGCACCATTGCTCAGAAGTAAATTGCACCACTGCTCAGAAGTAAATTTTGTTTTCAATGGGACTTTCTTCCACATAGGTGTTCCTAGGATTGTCTCCCAAAGTGCTGAACTGTGTTTTTAAGTTGCTTTAACCATCTTAGCTATCCTTCATTTTCTCTGCACTGAACTTAAGGGTTCACAATTCTAATGAACTGTGTAGAAGTCTTGCTTCTGCATCTGCATACAGATAGTGCACAAGCTTGGGTGCATCAGTAATGAGGATTCTACATGCCTTATGTTGTAGTTGGATGTGGTCTCCCAGCCCATGCATTAGTCTTCTGCACTCTTGACTGGGAAGATTCGGCTACAGAAACCTGTTTCTGCAGACAAATTGTATTTGCTAAATCAGGATGGTAGTGTTGGCATTTTTAAAAAAGATCAGCATGTAATGCAGCTTTGAGTATGAATATAATTTATCCCCACCTTTCCACTGAAATAACTCAAGGCAGTAAAAACACATAAATAAAAATAATTAAAGCTCCGGAAGTTAAGACAAAACACTAAAGAGGCAAAATGGCAGCTAGTTAAAACATCAGAGTAGTATAAAATTACATGATATTTTTATTTTTTTAAAGGGCCTGCCTAAACAAAGCTGTCTTAACCAACTAATAACATCTAAAAAATGAAGGATCCAGATGAAGCCCCAGTGGTCAGCGGTGGCCCAGAAAGGCCCTCTAACACTTTGCAGCCACTCTTGCTTCATCCCATTTTGTCACACAGAGAAGGGCCTCTTCACTGGGTCTTAGGAAGCAGGTATTCCTTAAGATTTCCAGGATTTGGACCATGCAGGGCTTTATGGGTGGTGATCAGCCCTTTGAATCAGTCTCAGAAATGTTTTGCTAAACAAGAGCACCTGTTCTGAAATGTATGCAATATGCTTTCACCAGCATTTTAGACCAATGCAAGGTTCTGAAGGTTATTCAAAGGCAGCCCCATATACAGCCTTATGAAGTGAATGTGGCAGGATTTGCCCTTTCCAGCTTCATATATGACATCAAGCTCTCCCATGTTTCAGACAGGAACAAACTTGGGAACTCTTGCAAGAAAAGAAGTTGCTCATCCATGCATCCCATGCTTTCCCATTTTCATGTGGGCAGTCACACCAGCAGCTGCTGGCATGATTTGGGCTGTAGAGCTTCAAGAGATCTCCCTGTTCAAAGTTCTTTATTTGGTTTCACAGAAGGGCTATATAATTTCATGTGGGTTTTAGAAAAAGTCTAAGAAAATAGCTTAGCCTAAATGAGACAGCTACAGGGTAAAAGGCTTAAGGAATGTAGCCTTGATGCATATTTTCAGTCCCTGAAAACTCTACTACCGAAAATGAGGGGCATATGGGCTGAACTCTTTAAAAAACTTGTCTGACTAGTAAATCATTGCTTAGAGAAGGCAGTGCTAGCAATCATACCAGCACGCCAGTGTTATACTAGCATTTCAGGAAGGCATAATTGGTATACCCTTCAACATTTCTCCGGTGAAAATAGGGACACCCCATTCCATAATGAAAATATTACTATTTATAGCCCATGCATCTTACTGGGTTGCCCTGGCAGCTTCCAACATATATAAAAACATAATAAAACATTAAACATTAAACAAAACCCATCCCTGTATAGGATTGCCTTCAGACAGCTCGGGAGTTGGATAACTCCATACTCTCCAACATTTCAACTCCATACCCTCCAACATTTCTCCAATGAAAATAGGGATGTTCTAAGGAAAAGCGAGACATTCTGGAATCAAATCCTTAACCGGGATGGCTTCTCCAAATCAGGGACATGCCTGGGAAATAAGGACACTTGGAGGGTCTGCATCGGTACTAAGGTTTTGTTTTAACTGATATCTTTTTTTTTTTATAAATATTTATTAAGATTTTAAAATATAAATGCACACATAATAAACAATCTTATTTCTGTCATAACAATTTCATCACTTCTTTGGACTCCCTCACGTCTCCCGCTCCCATTTGCATTGTTAAAAATTTTTCCACACAAATTATCAACTTGTTTTCAATCTCATGTCCATTCATTCAAATATAATCTAGCACTTCTTCCCAAAAAATTTTATATTTTCTTTAGTCTCACTTATCATCAAATTTAGATCTAATTTAGTGGTGAGCAGTTTTTTATAATTCAGCATCCTTCTTAAGATTCAACCAAATTACAATGTTTTTGTAAATACATTTTGAATTTCTCCCAGTCTTCCTCCATCTTCTCTTCTCCCAGATCACGGATTCTGCCGGTCATCTCGGCCAGTTGCATATAGTCCATCAGCTGCATCTGCCACTCTTCCAGTGTGGGTAGATCTTGAGTTTTCCAGTTTTTTGCGATAAGAATCCTTGCTGCCGTTGTTGCATACATGAAAAATGTTCGATCCTTCTTTAACACCTTCTGGCCGACAATACCCAGGAGGAAGGCCTCTGGTTTCTTTGTGAAGGTATACTTAAATACCTTTTTCAGTTCATTATATATCATTTCCCAGAAGACCTTCACCTTAGGGCATGTCCACCAGAGGTGAAAGAATGTTCCTTCATTTTCTTTACATTTCCAACATTTATTATCAGACGAATGGTATATTTTAGCAAGTTTAACTGGGGTCATGTACATGACCCCTGTTTTAACTGATATCATTCAGTAATTTTTACGAATTAACAAGGTAACTAGGCTTCAGAAGAGCTGACATATTATATGGAAGATTCCAACAGACAAAATTTTGCTAACCTATAGCTGATGAGCAGTCTCTTCCTTGGATGCCTCTGGTGTAATTTCCCCCTCCCCTCATACTGATGATGTGATTTTCTAACATGCACTTAAAGAGAGTGCTATTGTACAACTTTAGTTTGTCCACCTAGCAATTTTCTTTTTCCCTTGGTGGTAGGTTTGCAGTTAAAGGCCTTCTCTGGTCCCTCAGAATATTATAGATGGGACTGGTAAATTACTTACTACTATCACACCTGACAGTTCCTGAAAGAATATTTAACCTTTCCAGTTCTGTCATCTTGATGGCACTAACTATATAACTCATTGCTACCAAGCCTTCTTGTGCATTTGTTCCAGAGAAAGAGGGAGGCGGCTTTTCTCATGTCCTAAAAGGCCATAAGAGGAAATGCCTACTTAATGCACACATAGGATGTGTTTTGTTGGGTTTTGGAAATGCAAACTTCCTACCCTTGACTCCAGCCTCTAAATTATTGTTTGAAGTATCTTTATCTACAGTTTGGGTCTCAACACTAATCCCTTGGCTGTGTGTTCCACAGGCTAGCTAGACGCACATTATCCATTTAAAGCACATGACTTTGCTCAAAGAATCCTAGGAAATGCAGTTTGTTAAGTATGCTGGGGTGAGGGGGCAAATCTGGGATTCTTTGGGGGAAGCAATGTGATTTAAAAGTGCTTTTAATTATTTTATTTCTCAGGGAGTTTCACAGGACTCAATCAAGCACACAGATTCACATAATGTAGATGTGCAGAAGGTATATTTTAATTGAGACTTGCCCATGTGAAAAGGAGGTGGGGGTTGAAAGCTATTCATGCTGTACATCTCCTGATACACACAATCAGACTTCTACAAAGATTGGCTGTGCTTGGTAGCCCACACTCTTTCTAGTAGCCAGCAGGGCTTTGCTTTCTTGCTTCCTGATCCACAGATCTTTTAAACAAGCATTGCCTGAAACACACTGGACTGCTTTGAGAATAAAATCTATATTTTTTCAGCATCTTGACATACGTTCTCTCTTGTCCTGGGGTTCATTTTGGATGCTTTCCGTTCACTGCATATCCTTTGCTGCTGGTTGCCATGATTAAATTTCTGATTGCACCAACACTCATATTTTTATAACCTTGAGGAGAGGTGTTTTTTTTTTTTAAAAAAAAAAAAGATGTTTTAAACATTTTGAATTAAGTAAGGGAAGACTGCTACCTCAAATCAGCATTCTGAAAATGCCACCTGTTATTGAGACATACTGTGATGACTTACCTTACACCATTCCTCATTGATCAAGCAATGACCTTCATGAATAAATGCACCATTGTTATAGCACTACCACAAACAGAATATTCATTATCACCGGATGTACTGTTAAGTCAAACACTATACTTTTCAATGGAGTGCTTTCATGGCATTTGGTTGAAGGTCAGCATATGCTGGTAACTGAATGACGAAAGATCACAAGCATGGGCATGAACGAGCTTACTGAATGTTTCAAACCACAATTGTAGGAAAGCCGTTTCATTGCATCTGCATCACATTCTTTAACAAAATCACAGTTCTATGGAGAGCTTTTTAAATGATGGGAATAAAAAGAATAGACTGTAGGTTCTGTATTGTTGGGGGTGATAGACATAGGCGTGACATGTGTAAAACTGTATTTTCCAAGAAAAACCAAATATTTTGTTTTGAGTGCTGGAAATCGAGCTTGCCCTGAAACTTGAAGTGCATCTTTGAGGGGGAAAATTAGTTGGATGCCCCCATAACTACTGAAACAGGTTCATTTTTTCTTTATTTTTGCAAGCATCACATCTGTGCTCTGCTGATTTTATCTGTCCATTTTCATCAAGCCATCCTAATTTTGCCATCTGTGCTTCTTTGGGGCTTGTGTGAGGACTTATCACCTCCAGGGTAGAAAGAGGCTGCTCCTCTTTAGAATGTCAGTCTTTTACATTTACAGTTTCCTCCCGGATGGCATAACTTTTTTTCAGTTCCTGGTGGAGGGATTGTATTCCAGCTATGGGTGAGCAAGAGCCAAAGTGAATGGCTGAAATGGTCTTGATCAGGCATGGGTCCCTTGAACACAAGTAGACTGGTGAATCTATTCCATCGCATGTCTGGGTGGATATTTTTAAAGAAAAAAATCATTTAAAACACTTTAGAAATCCACATGTTTTCAACAGGTTTGAAATGAACAGCTTTTGAATGAACATTTATGAGGTCCAAAAGAGGTTGCATCATATTTCTTTTCTTTTACATAAAAGAACCTGTTGAAAATGTCTGAGTAAATATGCCCTGGAAGTGGCAGTCCATTGTTGCATGTCCCCTCCCTTCCTTTCCCTTTCCTTCCCTTCCCTTCCCTGTACAGTATATGACTACCAGGGACTTTGTGGGTGGAGCTGAAAACTTGGAGCAAAAAGCTCCTGGACGCATTGGTACATTATGATATATTACACCTTCTCAGGTAATCATACAGAGAAAAAGACATTGCAAGCAGCTAGAAGGCAGGAAAGAAAGAAAGAAAGAAAGAAAGAAAGAAAGAAAGAAAGAAAGCCCACTTCATACAAATTTAATTCATAACTAGCTGCGTTCTGGAAAGGTCTGTAGACACATGATCCAATCCACATGTCTACATTCTGTTCTGGGCATGATATGTCAGATGCAGACTGGATAGGTTTGCTCCAAATTTTTCATTGTACTGAAATCCTTCCCTGTCTCCAGGTATGTCTACCATATTTGCATAGTTCAAGAACACAAAAAAACCTAGGGTTGCCGTATTTCAAAAAGTGAAAATCTGAACACAGAAGTTGTTGAGCTTCTTTTATAAGATCTCTTTTTAAAAATGCATTTTTGATCTATTTTTAAGGGAATTCGCCAAATCTACACTTTCATCATGGGTTGCCATATGTCTGGATTGCCCCAGATGTTTCAGCAAATTCCGCCCAGACACTTTTTGCAGTGACTGAATCCTGGCTATGTTTTCTAGGAAATTCCAGACGTATGGCAACCCTACAAAACCACCTAACTGATGTAAGCGATTCTAAGCTATTGACAAACTTACCTAAATTTGATTGTATTATTTGTATTGTATATACAGAGAATGCTTATTGGAGTAGCAATATAATGGTGATTGTTGGCTATATGCATTTTTAGAAACTGAAAAATAAAGTTAAGAAGGAAATGCAAACACACACACATGTACACCACCAGGCAAGAGGACTTCAGGTGTGTGTGGAGCAGGGCAAATGAGGGGTGTGGCGTAGTAAGAGTCCCAAGAACCAAATAGAGAAGCCTCTCCCCTGAATTTCAGATTCTCTAATCCCTGATCTACTCTTAGTAGCAAGTTTCTGCCATTCAGAAGGGCACTGTTTTGATACAAAAAACAAAATCCAAGTAGCATGGTTATCTATCTGGTAAGGAGCTGCTATCATTAGCCTTTTGGTACACCTTGTTCCAATATTTGACTGATTTCCATAGGATCCAGAACCTGCTTGAGATAGAGAATTCAGACTATATGGACCAATAGTCCTTAATAGTAAAATAATTATCCATTTTTGCAGATCTGGTATTTTTATCTTCAACTGACATCAGTATCTAAAATCCTTCTGAAACTCTCCTGCATCCAATATTTAAACCAAGGAGTTTTGTGTACTGATCATACAATATTTACTGCCATGGGGAGAAAATTATGAAAGCAATTATTTAGAAATGGGGAGAGACACAGTCAACTTGTCTCTCTGTGTTCTGTTTACCCAAAACAGATAGTGTGCGTTTTTTTCTTCTGCCAAAGGCCAGTGGCAAGCAAATAACATTCTCTAATAAAATATTCTCTAAGTGTAAGCAATGACTACTAGCTTCTTGAAAAATAAGCCACGCATCATATTCATATCTCTCCGAAAGGCTCTCTACAAGCAAACTGATTCTGTTATTAAGCTATATTTTTGTTTGTTCTGAAAATAGTGGTTGGGAGCATAACTTGTCCAAGGAACAATATCAGCTTTCAAAATCATAGCAGTATAGCATCCTCCATAAATATGGGAGGGGTTTTAGTGATTTTTGTGTGGGTGTTTTTAAACTGAGACAGAGTGTGACTGAGTTAAGTAATCCAATAAACTTCGTGGCCCAAACAAGCCAGCGTTTGAATCCAAGTCTTCCAAGTGCAAACAGCCTAAATCCTGGCTCTCATATGCAGGCAATTATTTCATAATTGTATCTGCCAGATACATTTTTTGTGGGGTGCGTGGTTGTTTAATCCCCTTTGAAACAAAATCAGTAAAAATACAAACTGCTTTAAAAAAAAAAATCCAAGAAGTGTGATAAATGGAAAAAAAGCATTTGAAAAATATGTGTACATGTTGCTGTGGGTTGTGTTCATCAGTTGTTGCAATCAGTTATATTTTTATAGTCTTCAGTGAGCAATTTATAATTTAAATAAAAATAAATCTAAGCCATGTATCTTTTCTCTCTACCCACGAATTTGATTAATTGCTGTATTGGCACACAACATGCTTTCCATATGGTAGAGTAATTTACTGTTTTTAACTAATACCATATTAATTAAAATTATTAACCCAGGTCACCCTGAAATCCATGGCAACAGAAGAGATACAATATAACTAAAATCTCTTGATTAACAGAGAGGCCATCCAGGAAAAACACTATGGTGCTCTTGTGCAGTCCCCGTTCATTTCATTGACACACAAGCAGTTCAGCATTTTGGTGAGTTGTGAACACTGGCACTTCCTTTCCCCTCAGCCAGGATCCAAGTGCCAACCCCGCCCTCCACCACCTGAGGGATGCTCCCATTGTTGCCAATGGGTAACAGGATGTCGGCAAGGTCTAAAGAGCTAAAGCCCTCCCTGCTCACTTTGGTCCTGGTCCTATTCATGTTTTTGTGGTACTTTTTATAAGGGCATTTATTGTTTAAATGCAAGCATGTAAAGTTTGACCCTCGGGGAGAACTGTACCCCAGTGGTAAAAAAAAACTCCCACTGTCTGAAATCCTGGAGAGCTGCTGCTGGGTAGTATTGGTGGTTGTGGTGGTAATTATTATTATTATTATTATTATTATTATTATTATTATTAACAGTAGTAAGCTGGATGGCCAATGGTCTGAATCAGTATAATGCATCTTCCTATATTCCAATGTTCATTGGACTTCTTCACCAAATGGTTCTGATTGATACTAAGCTTTGCCATTCATTTTCTGAGGAACATATTTCTAGAATATCAAGAGTTGTGCCGTAATGCTCTAGATAACTCCTGCAGTGCTACACTAGTGAAGAAAGAACCAGCAGTTGTTCCCATCAGAAGACAGGGTGTCATGTTTTGCTTCTGGGAGTTATAAAAACTATTCTCGCAAGTGTATGTTGTGTGACGGAGATGAAACAGATTTTTGATGTAGGAATGGCACCAACATTGAAGTGTGGGCTTGATATTTTATTAAGTTTGAAAAATTGCAGATTTTGAAAAATTGGAATGAGAGAGAGTATGGGCAATTGAATTTCAGTGGTAGAATTTTGAAATCATTTTTAGAATGTTTATATCTGGCAAATGCGTACAGAATGATGAAGTCTTGTTAACGTTCTAATGACATAGTTCTGAATAAGCATAGTGCTACATGCCACTCCAATCTCTGAGCGGTCTGAGATTCCAGGGGTACCAGGCATGCTTATCAGGATCTTTATTTCCTTTTGGAACAGTGAAGCACAGCAGAGTCTGTGGTGTCTTTATTGTATATGGTTTATTTACAAATATATGCAACCTGTGTCTAGATGGAGAGAGAGTGCAGAGTATTCCTATCCCAAGAGGGTCCTTTTCTTCCCATTGCTGCAGCCTTAGATTCCAAGAGACCCCACACATCATGTCTAACCTCTGAAGATTGCCCACCTTGTGTTCTTGCCTATCTTCCCCGGCTTGCATAAGTGACACATTTCCTGTTTGCTTACCTCATCATCTTTGGCCTTCTTAGGGGGTTAATCGGTGAGCCATTCCAGTGGGTATCTCTTGATGGTTCTTCTGCCAGGTGGTTTCCGGGACATGGAAGAACTGGTTTAAACTCCAACTCCTACTAGACCCAGGAATTTAGGGGTTTCCTTAGATTCTAATCCTTTACCGAATCCAGATATTTTGGGGGTCTTCCCCTCCCCCCAATTTATAATACAGTGGTACCTCTGGTTACGTACTTAATTCGTTCCGGAGGTCCGTTCTTAACCTGAAACTGTTATTAACCTGAAGCACCACTTTAGCTAATGGGGCCTCCCGCTGCTGCCGCTTCGCCAGAGCACGATTTCTGTTCTCATCCTGAAGCAAAGTTCTTAACCCGAGGTACTATTTCTGGGTTAGTGGAGTCTGTAATCTGAAGCGTATGTAACCCGAGATACCACTGTACTACATCTATATGGGAACTGATTGAATACTTGTGACTTGGTGGTTAAGTGATAAACCAAGACAATACTTGGAAAAGAAGGAGGAAAAGAAGATAGGCATAATCTTCTGCAGAATTGTATAGCATTGCTCCACGAGGTTCTGAAACCCATACACGTATAGTTTGAATAGCACAGGGATCAGCATGAGTAGCATTTACATGTGGATTCTGAAACTTAGAAGTGCCTAATAAGTCTTCCCCTCATCCTTGCAACTTGCAGTAACTTTAGTGTGGAAGCGACTAAAATTTTGGTAGGAAGTAGAGCTCCACAGTGCTAAAAATTATTCAGACAAACACCAAAACATCATATATTTCTCTCAAAATGATATATGGCATGTGAACAAGAGAAGTCGAAGGTAACAATGAGACTGCCTTTACAATCCTGTATGCACTTACCAGGGGGAGTGAGCCCCACTGAACACGGTGGTAGTTACTTTGATGTACATGTGGATGTGATTGTGTTGTGAAAGCCTGCAGTGTAATTTTTGCATTTCTCTGTTCCCTGAAATGGTATAAAGTGCCATGGTGTGCAATTTCCTCTTGCTCATCTGAGCCAGTATACCTCACGCTGGACAGTGCTCCTTGCCTCTGCTCCTCTCAACCAGTCAGTAGCGTTCTACAGCCTTATAATTGCCTCTCCTCATTTGTAACTAGCCTCACTCTCTCACATACCTGTATTTCTTTAATTTTAGAGTGCAAACCATTCATGGACTGCAGTGTGTGATTAAGCCTATTGACACTTCCAGACAGCCTGTTTATTGAGTATTCATCCTGATTTGCAGGGAGATGAGGTGGTGTTGGCTATTTAACATACATCCCATTTTATTGGTTTGTGGGGAGGTCAGATGATGTTGCATCCTTCAGGTTCCAGTGCATTTTCCTGTCACTTAATTGCAAAAAAGGTCAAAACTTTTGAGGAAGTTGGTTTGTTGCACAATAGCTCTCAGTCAACTAATTGCACAATGTGAATTTGCCAGTATGAGATTGAACCCTACCTAAAAATACCAGCACTCGACGTGCCCTTAGCCTCCCTATTTTCTCTTGAGGGATTTTTTTTTTTTTTTAAGGAACATTGAACTGGGATTAGGGATAATGGGTGGGATTAGCTGAATGAGCCCCATCAGTGGAAGCTCTGCGCAAGGACTTCCGCTTGCACAGTGCAGCTTTCTTCCCCTCTCCTCCCTTCTGTTTTCCCACTCCTCCAAAATTGGCTCTTTGGGGTCAGGAGAACCTCCAGAACACCATGCAGGAAAAGGAGAGGGAGAAGATTGTTCCATCTGGCAAGCTGAAATGCTTGGGCACACAATACATTCATCCAGTAACATTGTCCGACAGGGTAGCATTGCCAGCACATCATTGAACTACATTTTTACTTGAAACCATTACTTCGATTTCTTCTTCTTCTGCTGTCTTTCAAGGGTTCCTAAGTGTGCACATCATTTTTGTTGTTGCAGTTGACACCAGTTGGAACTACCATCTTTACAGGATTCTCTGGAAACAATGGTGCCACAGACATAGATGATGGTCCCAATGGACAGATAGAGTACGTCATCCAGTACAATCCCAGCGACCCAGTATGTGAAATTCTTATTTGTCATGGAGATAGCATCCTGGGGAGGGATGAACTGGACTTTGCTTTGCATGTGGGATTTGGGAAAGGGATTTGTATCACACATAGATTTATGAGCCCAAAAGCATTTCTTCAAGAAACCTGGCATTATTATTTTTTTAAGCTATTTGAGAGTGATTCTTTTTGATGGGGGCAGAGGGAGATGTTTTAATCATACACATGTAGAACAGATTATGCATACAAGTAAAACCTGACAAAAAATGTGTGGAAGTTCTTTAGAGAGAATGTGCCATTAAAAAACCAAAACTCTTCCTTGATTCTGCTGGTGGAGTTCTAGAATCCCATGTGCTGCTTCTTCCCACACTTATGCCCCTGCTGGATGTTCAAGAACCAGTCCTGAAGGTGTAAATACAACTGAATGCATAATGCTCAGCTCATATCAATTCCCTGGAAAAATAGGTCATGGCAACTGGAACTACTTGTGTAGGCAATTCTGTGTGTCGACCCAAGAAGGGCATATGAGTATAGAACTTTATCCTCCATTATGCCACATGTATAATGTACTTTTAGGATGACGTGGGAGGGCACCACATGTAGAATGCTTAGTGTGAACTAGAGTCATGAATGTTGGCCACTCATATGATCCATCCACTGTGAACAAGGGGTGGGATTCAGTGAGTGGGGCTCACTGATGTAGCCATTTTACATACTCAGGTCCCAACTCACTAAAGGATCTACTTGTGTAGGGGAGGACTGTGTGATCTCCCCAGTTCCACTGGTGATGATTGAACTTTTAACATGATCTGTGTGAACTGGTCCTAAGTGAGCCAAAGGTCAAGTATAGCATAGAGTTATGGTATTAATAAAATGGCACTTTCATTTGCAGCACTAAATACTTATCAGTGAGTAAATACTACTTATCAGTGCATTTTATATCACTCTTAAAACTGGGCTTTGCATTCTGTTCTTTTTTAACTTACAAAAATTTCAAACCAGTGAGTTTATGTAAGTTTAATTCAGATGCATTTAGTCGATAGGATTTTTAAAAAGGTTTCCTAGTGGGCAGATCGAAATAGTGTCATGATATTTTAGACTGCCCATTTTTGGAGGAAATATTTTACTGCAGAATTAAACACAATTTTATACACAAAAAAACTTTTTACCTGTGATATATCTCTAAAATACTTCATTTTAGACACCATGAGCTTTTTTTAAAACACACACACACACACACACACATTTGGATTATTATTGCTATGCAAAGGCTCTAAATTATCAGTGGCAGTAAGACTATAATAATAAAACTCAGATTAAAATAAGTACATTTTGATGAGAAGAGGAGGAATGATTGCTATCATTTGTAGGTTGCTTATTATTCCAAGGTAATAGTAGAGACTCCATTGTGATTGAGATCATACAAAAAGCTGAGATGTGAATGGTTTGTATTCTAGAAAGTTATAGAATCAGTGTTCAAGAAAATTTATCAGGAGAATGATTGGCACACCTTTTGTTGGATTAAAATAATTACACTCACTGTTACTGCACTATTAGGCAAAAGCATGGGAAAACAATGTGTTGTGTTGCTCCATGAAACTTTACCAAGGGTGTTGGGGGAGATGGAGAAAATACTGATATGCAAGGCTTAATATTCAGCAAAAGATGGACCTAGTTCTCACAAGCTGCGGATGATGTTGGTAAGCCCGTGTCTTGCTAAAGTATGCCATTTCAGACTGCCCATGCAGGCTCATGAGATGGAATGTTCCCCTTGCTACGTTTAAAAAGAGGTTATTATATGTAGACTATTAGTATGTCAAAGTGAAGGCTATGTGCATAGAATATATTTTAAAATGGAAGAGAATTAAATCAGCTGCAGGCAAACATAGGTTTACAAGTTGTTGCTTTTCAATATTTCTTCTATCTCCCGAACATCTTTGGTCTTTAGAAAAAAATGACATTAACTTCAGATGTTTATTCGTTGTTATAGGCTTGATATGGTGAAGAAGTGATATGGTCACATCTCCACAACAGGCAAATTATGGCACCGGCACTCTTTTTTGTCTTAGCTGTGAAGGAAGTAGCTTCAAACAGAGTAGCTTCCATATCTGTAGGTGGAGTGTCCACAACATACATTAGATCTGTAGCACTCTGTGCCCCCCCACACACACTTATGCTCCATCGTGTAAAGTCTCCCATCACTTGCAGATATCTGAATCAGTACATAGCAGTTCGATGAATTCTTGGCTATATAAATGATTCATTCTGGTTTAAATTTAACTGGTATCAGTGCTCAAAAGTAACTTGATCACAATTACCATACCTTGTAATGATTTTAGGTTGCACAACCTTTTAGGCAAATTACAAAGTAAAGTGCTGTGCTCCTGGTGAGCACTTTCAGCAGGGCAATGTGGTCATTTCACGGCTTCACCGAAAGTCAATTGAGCTTATACACTTGTCTGGTGTTTTTTTAAAAGCATAGAAATGTCACAGTGGGGTGAGAAATCATTCCTAAGATCCTCCCATGGTCACCTCTTTGTATAAATGCACCCCCATGAAGAAGAGTAAAGATAAAGCCATGGGAGAAGGCCTGTTGATTTGCCTAAAAGCTTGTGTTAATTCTTCAACAAAGGAAAGTCCAGAATTTTACCTCTACTTCATCAGACTGCAGTTTTATGCAAATTATGTAAAAGTGTGTGTGACAGGGTGTTGTGACACATGCTGGCCCCTCATTCAAGGACCCATCTGCATGGGGAGAAGTCCCCTCCCTGAGTCCATTTATGCAAGCTTCCAACCACAGGTGATTGTGGTTGTGAGGGCCACGTAACCACAGGAAATTTACAGCAAGAATAGTGCTGATTTTACAGTACTTCTGGGCCCATTAAGAAATCAGGCAACCCATTTGCCTTGGTTTCAACAGTCACCAGAAGCACACAAATGCAGCCTGGTCATGTGAACAGGTTCCAAATCTCCAAGATCCTCATGGTTGGTTGTGTCAGTTTTAGGTCCCATTTGCCACCACATCACTTGCTCTCCTTTGCTTCAACCAGAAACTGGGAGATATACGATGTCAGTTATATTCAGAGTAGACCCACCGGAATCAATGGACTTGTATTTACTAATTTCAGTGGGTCTACTCTTTGCATCATCCAGTTGGATATCATCATTTGTTCCTATCTAGCCTGAAATGTTTTAATTAGGCTTTTATTGTTGAAAGATATGTTCTTTTTCCTTAGTGGCATTTTTTTCTTTCTTTAATTGGAATAAATGTGACTCCACACTGTCATTATGCCAAGGGTCTTTCTTCTGTGGAAATTCATTAGGTCTATGGGGAAGGATGTGAGAGTAAAGTGAACTGATTGCTCATTGAAGAAAAGGAAGTGTTGTTGTCAGTTGCCACTGATGGATCTTCCTAATTTGATTACATCATTTTTTCCCCTGTGACCTATATTTCTCTTTTCTTCATTTAATTTTGGCAGACTTCAAATCGAACTTTTGATATTCCTCTTACACTGTCTGGAGCAGTAGTTTTGCGTGAGAGGCTAAATTACGAAGAAAAAACGCGCTATTTTGTCATTGTCCAAGCCAATGTGAGTATGACTGACTTGTAATTTTTGGTGTCCATTGCGAATATAACTGTTTTTAAGGGAGAATAGAAACTGTATCTTCATATTTTATCTGATGGGCATTTAAATTGTCATTATCAGCACATGACTTTTTTTAATTCAAGAGGGCATTCACCCCATGAATATCCATCATTTGATTCCTGCAGCATTGTATTTGAATGAACCATTGTAGATTAGATGCTTCAAGCAGACCTTGCATTTTACTGTAAGTCAGCAAATTATTTTGCAATCCTCAAGTGATCATCATCTGTTGATGAGATATCAAATGACTTGAATGCATGAGAATCAGCCCTATGTTTCTGCTGCCATGTAACACAATATTTCACATATTTACTGGTTATAAAGGTGTTGGTGTTCAGTTGCAAAATAGAGCCTTTTTAGTCTGGGAAGGTATAGAATGATGCATTGTAGTGTCAATGAGTTTTACTGTTCTGTTGCAGATAGCAATACTAATTTGCTGTGAAATTAATTTAATGGCTGCAGTTTAACTGCATCCTTCAGCTCTGAAATGCAGCCTTTTGAAGATGCTTTTTCTTTCACCTCAAGTTGTGTATATCAAATAGGGGTGTGTGTGAAGCATTTTCCTGACATGTTATGTAACAGATATTTCAAGCTGAGAAATAAAGTGATGCCTACATTGTACAGAGTATACCAGCTGGAAAGCTTTACTTGGAATCAGCTTTACTATTGATGTTGTCTTTGCAACCAGAGCTGGCAAAGTTTCCATTCATTGCAGAATTCTGCAAGTTACTTGCAGAATTTAAAATCCGCTTAAAAGGAGTTCTGAATTCCAGCCATTCTTGTGCCATATTTCATTGAGGGTGCTTCCAGACAACTCGTTTATTGAGCAGTCATCCTAAAAGGTTTGCTAGGAGGTTATAATGACATTTTGTCAAAGCAAGTGTGCCATGGACTAGCTGGATGCAGAGGGGTCGTGGGAGGTATTAGCCAGGTGACCTCCAAGGGAAGAAGACTCAGAGTCTGGGGAATGGTGGTGAGACAACAATGAATGGTTAGAGGTAAAGGGAGCAGACTGGGAGGAGGTGTCAGAAGCAGAATAGGTGACAGGGTTTTGGGAACAGGAAGAATCTGCAGCAGAGCACAGTTCAGACTCTGAGGCAGAAGCAGGGATACTTCTGAACCACTTCTGAGTTCTCGCCTAAACATCAGTGTAACTGCCCTTGTTATTGTTTCTTAATGTGCTCAACATTCAAGGAGTTCAAGCTAGGTAATTTTAGATCCTGGACTCCATAGCTTTTTGGGGGACCCCACTTTAGACTCCCATGTCTGTTCCTTCAGTTATTTCTCTTCTTCCTGCCAACACTGCCTTTCTGTGCTTTCTAATTGCTTTTACATTCCTGATACAGTAGAACAAAACGAAGAAACAAAAAAGTTTCCATCCCTGGTTTTGAAAAATGCTCCCCTCTGAGTATGTGAAGTTTTTTTTTTTTCATTTTAAACTTCCTTAAATCATAATGCCATAATGATTATTATAGGATTAAGATGATGTTTGCTTCTACTATTCTGATGCAAAACACATTCATTTGCGAATAAGCACTATTCCGTTGCAGAAAACAGTAATGTACTTTTAAAGTAAAGACAACAACAAAATGAGCACCTGTAACTATGTATAATCCCTGATGGCTACCAGCTGTCTTTTGAATATTTTCTCAAAAGATGAAGGCAAAGAAAAGAAGATGCTGGGGTGATCAAAGTGATGCTTCAGTGAGTCCAAGCATCCCTACGCCACCCTAGGTGCTGATGCTGGACCTGTTTGCTGCTTTCTCCATTATCAGTTACTCTCTGGGTAGCCATTTCAGGACTCCCTGGGTAGCGTGGTCATGGACTTCAGTCTCAAGTTCCAGTCTTAGCTGCATATTGCCCTTGTTGCAAAACTTCTCTTCTTCTTTACTTGCTTCCACCTGATTTCCTTCCTTCCTTTCAGATCTTGACACAACCTTGCCTCTTCTGGGTGCAATGTAATCTTGCCACCATTTTCTCCCCCTTCTTGCACAGTATCAGCCTTCTCTTTCCACCAAGCTCCTGGGTTTATCATCTAAGATTGCAAGTTCAAACTTTCCCCAAGACCACATCTCCAATATCAGTTTTTAATTTATTTTCCTGGAGACATTGCATTTTCTATTTAGTTGACCAGCTCAACAAATGTACATATAGTAATATAGTGGGTTGTATCCTGCTAAGCAGATTGCCTTGTCCTTAACAGTTTGCTAATGCCTTGCTTTTGGTAATCAATGTTCTACCCGAGACCCTCCATCATGAAATGGCTGAAAAGCAGGAATGGCATGCGAATACAAAATTAAAAATCTTTGTGATGTGATAATGTTGCTACAGTTTTGAATAAGAATAGTCTGACTTAATTCTTTTTCTACAGACTATTCCTACTAGAAAAGCAACAAAGAGAATTTATGAATTCTTCTGTCAGTAAGCAGAATATATAGAACACATACTGGTGTGCTGTGCTGATAAGTGATTCTATAATTAAAACCATACAACTTTCTCATTGGAGATAGAGGGGATTAAAATCCTTTGTTGTGATGTGTGGGAAAACAATGCTTATCAGTTCCAAATTTGCCAGAAAGAAGATTTTATCACATAATCTGTTTCCCCAAATATTGCTAGATGGGAGGGGGGCTTCCATTTGAATGTTTTCTCCCTCACACACATGGCTAATATCAGATTTCTTTGCTGATATTGGATAACTTGCTTTACTTCTGAGACAAGCCCCCTGACCCCAAAACAGCACAAAAGAAGTGTGATGATTTGGAGTCCAAGGAAGGAGGAAGGGTTTGAGGAAAATAATTTCTGTAGAAAAGAAAGATGTGTCATGGAATAGAGGTATATGGGGTTCTTGGGAGGAAGGGAAGAAGATACATAGAAAAGAACAGAGCAAGGAAAGAGAGGATGGTAGGGTACAAAATATGATACTAAGATATAAAATAGTGAAATCAAGGAAGTGGGAACAAGGCTACCTAAAGCATATTTGCCTCTTGAGATAAAAAAAAGGCTGATAAGCTCACTCACTCACTCACGCACTTACTCACTCTCACATACATAACCCCTCTTGGTTAGTAGTGGTCCCAAATTAGAGCTTTGTGGGGTCAGGGAGTGCAATGTTCACTTCCACCTGTCTTTGCAACATGTTTACAGCTTGCAGTTTCGAATTTCACATTATTATATGCAGTGATACCAAGACAAACAACTTTTATTGTCGGGTTAAATCCTTATTTTCTCCACAGGACCGAGCTCAAAACCTTATGGAAAGAAGAACAAGTACAACCACCCTTACTGTTGATGTCCTTGATGGGGATGACCTTGGACCAATGTTCCTTCCATGCGTATTAGTTGTTAACACTCGGGATTGTCGGCCACTCACTTACCAGGCTAGCTTGCCAGAGCTCACGGACCCTGTAAGTAGAAGAAGGGACTTTTTTTTTCCTCTCCCTTTCTTTTATTTTCATTCATTCATTCTCTGCCTATGTTCAGGTCAATCACTCTCTTGTATAGCATGATTCTGTGCCCAGCAAGCCAAACACAATCCAGCAAGCATATATTGTGGCCTGTCAGGTGCTTGAACATCCTTTTGTTCTTGCAGGTCCATGAAGATTGCAGAAACTGACACCCCATCCAAAAGTGCTACGGCACACTGCAGTTGGTCCTGAAAAAAGTCTTCTATTCAAGTTAACAAAATGGTTTATTTTCAAGTCTAACTTCAGCATGGGAACATTTTCAGTTTTTTGTTAACACATAGGGAATGGAAGATTAACCTGGCTCTAATAGAAGGCTTTTTTGAACCCTATGGACTACATTTGGCTCATGTGCTGGAAATTCTCCACCCCTGCTGTAGCAGAACATTGCTGGCAGAGTAGCAGAATCACTATTTTGTACCAGAGTTCAAGCAGAACAAGCACTCGTGCCACACCAAATGAGGGCTTGTTTTCATTTTACTTTTTGTACTTTGTATGTGTATATATCTGTATCTACACAGAGACACGTGCTTGAGCACAATATGTATTTATTCTCCATCAGGTATTACAAACTGCTGCGAGTACCATTTCTCTTTCAGAATAATCTCTGAAATGGCATTCCTTTCTTGACTAACATTTCAAGGGTATTTCTTCTTCTTAAGAGATGTCTGATTCCACATGTGCCTTCCCCCTAGACTCAGCAAACTATGGATGTGGTTTGTAATGAGATATGCGTGCTCAAGTCCAAAAACAAACAAACTAAGAATTGGTCATGAGTCACCGGATACCTCTGGGCTTGTCAACATATATATATCCAGTATTATCTTCATCATGAACAACGTATCCTGGTCTTTGGCTGATGCTTTTGTATTCAGAGCTATTGCCGGTTCATCTGGGCACAAGACTAGTCACCTTACCATTAACGCAGGCATGAATTGCTGATTATTTATTTACTATAGTAAACAGAGGTAGAAAAAGACTTAGTCAATTATTATCAGTGCTATTTTTCTAGAAAAAGAGGTGCTGCAACTCACCATGAATGCCTCCCTTGTTTTCTTATAATGGCAATGGTTCCCACTTGAGAGGTGCTGGAACTGAGTTACAGTGAGTTCTGGCTGAAAGAAGTCCTGATCTTTCTTTCTTTCTTTCTTTCTTTCTTTCTTTCTTTCTTTCTTTCTTTCTTTCTTTCTTTCCTTTCATCTGCCCTTCATCACTATTTCAGGTGGTTAGAGTGAGATAGAACACAAAATTATGTTGTAATCATTCACAATGTATTGACCTCCAAATACTGTATTGGTTCACTTTCCTGCAATACTTTCCCTTTTGGTTCTTACTTTATTCTACCTAGCAAAAGGGTGATGGTGGAGTTCAGCATTCCAAATGTCACATATTTATATTGTCACCTATACAGTAGCTTTTCCATTTATGGATGCTGGCAATTTTTAAACATGGGATGTCGCACCGAATTAACCAGAATATTGCATTTCTAAGTTTTAAATGTAGCATTTAAGAAGGTTTTTTTGGTCTGTGTCTGTAGCACAATATTTTCAGTCATTGTTGTTGTTTTTGGTTATGTTGTTGTTGTAGTTAACGCAGCCTGTGATGTAAAAAATAGAGAGAAAGAGATTACATCTGTAATGCAATTATTTCTTCTGGTAGCATTAAACAGCGTGATACATTGGAAACATACAAAGTCTCAACAAAGGAACATTTTTTTTATTTTACATGTGACTGAGGAGATTAAGGTGGCTGGCATAATTTAATGGACTCTGTTGAGGAGAACGCTATTTGTTTAAACATGTGCTTTATTCATGACTTCCAGGAGCCAGCTGTTAATAATGCCTCTGTGAGAAACCATTGTCTTCTGAACATTAGTTTTAGGCCTATACAATGTTTTGCTTTGATTTGTAATATTCCATGAAGCAGCTTTTGGGATTTGGCTGGCCTTTTTTATGGTCTAAATTGCCCCCAAACTGCCAGTTTTGTAAAGGAAGTTTTCCCAAGGGTGTTGAAGGAGCTATATTATTTGCTCCTTGTCAAGAATACAGATGTTAACACAAGCATTTATAACAGAAATAGCTACCCTGCGAGTCGAAAGGCTGGATGGTTAACAACTGGTTTTGGGATGCACAGGGGGCTAAAGGTGAAGCAGGTACTTGAGGAAGTCGTAATGGATGTTGCGGACTCTGTCATTTCGGCAACACCAATATTTTTGCCTCCCTACCCTGCTATAACACTGATGGTATAATGTGTACTTAAGGTTGTAAGAACATCAATATTAATGGTGTTGAACAGCTGTGATGTATTGTGACAGCTCAGTAATAGAACAGAAATCGGAGTGTTGCCTGCTTTTAGCCAACAAATGTGTAGTTTAAAGGGAAAATTCTAAGCATCTGAGCCAGCGTTTGATACGAGGCTATTATCCATCAAATCAATGTGCCCCTAAATGACAGCAAGCTTAAAACACAATTGCATAGTTTTAAAATCAGAAGGGCGGTGGATAGGTGTCTCGGAGACAGTAATTAAGATTTTCAGTTAATCGGTAAAGAAAGAGCACTTTCCCAGTGGACAGCAAAAAGTTTCATTTGTACCCCTCCTTTCATCCTTTCTCAAGTGAGTGTACATGAGAAAGGGCTGCAGATCTGTGGCAGAGTGCATGCTTTGGATGCAAAAGGTCCCAGGTTCTTTTATGTCACTCTGACACTTGCATACCTGCATTTTATTTTGTTTGTTTATGATTTCTCCCCCACTTGACTACATGTACATGTTGAACGTAACTTGCATTAGTAAGTGATACTGTTTCCCTAATGTAATAGTAACCTGAAAAGATTTCGGAACCTACTTCTTGGATGTGTCTGGAAACAAGACCAGAAGTGTGAGCCGTATGTGGTGTGGGTAACTCTACACCATTTATAAACAGCTCTCTATATGAAGCAGGGTTAATTGTGTTTCTTTTTGCTTTGCCCAAGCCTCCCTCCAGTCTTTGTGTAATTTCTTATTCCTTCTGTTTGATCTTCAAAGAGAATATTTTCATAGCAATTTCTATTCTGCATTACAGAAACAAATAACTGGTGTCCTTTTAAATATATATATATATTGTATGTATGTAGGTATTTATTTATTTTTCTATTTTTCCTTGAATAATGCGGTTCCATTTATGTACATAGACATATGCTGTAGAGAGCAGAAACTGGGTGTTTGGGTGGGACTGGAGATTTATGGTGTTTTGACAGATACTCAGTTATTCTCTTTTCTGACCAACTACCCAGTGTTTCAAGCTTATCAAAAGCTTATCAACAGCCCTTTAGGAGTGAACTCCCACCCCAACCCCCACCCACCCACCTACCCACCCACCCACAAATTAACAGCAGAACTAAAACACAGGATCAAAATCCATCCTACGCCATAGTCATAAGGTGTGTTCAAGCATGTTTCCCCGCCCCCGTCTTTCTCTCTCACACACACACTTGCTAGGGTGTGACCAACTTAGCCCAGAATGACAGAATGCACCATATTAATATGGCTGTCTGTTTTTGAATCATTGCCAAGTTCAAAGAGTTATTGTCATGCTAAAGTTCATTGGTTCCACTTAGCGGCATTGCTGCTGCTTTGTCCTTTACCATTCTTCATTTTGACTGCATGATTTGTTTTCAAAATGTTTTTAATCAGACATTTTCTGCAAGAAAAACGTCACAACCAACATTGTAGACAATGCATTTCAGGGCAATGTGTGATATCTATGTATGTCAGAACGGATGTATTCTTTGTATAAATCTCTCCCTTCTCACCAAACTGAAGGTCATGAAGCCGACACATACACAAGGGCTTGCCAGCAACTCATTGTTTGTTTTGGTACTTAGTATAAAGCAGGGTTTTTCCAAATGACTTCTGCAAATATTATCTTAGAGAAAACACAGTTCATCAAGGTTCTGCATGAACAAAGGAAAAGCTATTTTGTCTTGAAGTTCTAATGTCCTTCATGTGGCACATTTGATAAACCTGAGAAGCACCACACAGAAGACTGCATTTTGTAGCTAGGGAATGTGATGAATGCCAATATGATCAATGCCACCCAGGCCAGGAAACACTGGCTTGGGATTTTTAAAAAGTGATATTTCAAGGCTTTTCTCTCTCTCTCTCTCTTTTTTTGCAACTTACCGTTCTTCAGAGACAACTATGAAATTTCCACATGCTAAAACCAATGCATGCTACTGTGAATAATAAAACATACCTTGACTAATACTCAGGAGACAAATTTTAAGACTTAATTTCTTTCACATTTCTGTGTTTCTTGGAGAGATTCAACAACATTTCTTGCTTCCTACAGTCAATCCTCTTTTTGGTGGCACCAGCAGTGCTACTATTATCCTCCTAATCTCTTCTGCCATCACCTATTCTTCCTCCTGCTTCTCTCTCTCTTAGTCCAATTCTTAATGTATCCAATGTGCCTTTTGTACACAGAATATTATGTTTGTAGATGGAGCTGGTAGCTGTGAAAACAATGGTTATCCAGTCCTGTTTCCGTCTCTTTCACCACTGTGTGTGTGTGTGTGTGTGTGTGTGTGTGTGTGTGTGTGTATCCAAGGGCACTTGAGGCCTAAATCAACCCCTCTGCACCCTAATTGTGCCAATCCCAATGCCTATGATTACTTGCTTGCTTCTGGTTCCTATTACATGAGCCTAAAACTGTATTTCACACATGGAGGAGACAGGAGATAACAGTTTTTCTGAACTGATTGAGAGGTCTATAACAAACCTGGTTTCACATTTTGATAATGAAGAAACTATTCAAGATTCAAGTTTTAGAACAGGGTACACATTGTCACAAAGAAGAAGAAGAAGAAGAGTTTGGATTTGATATCCCACCTTTCACTCCCTTTAAGGAGTCTCAAAGCGGCTAACATTCTCCTTTCCCTTCCTCCCCCACAACAAACACTCTGTGAGGTGAGTGGGGCTGAGAGACTTCCAAGAAGTGTGACTAGCCCAAGGTCACCCAGCAGCTGCATGTGGAGGAGCAGAGACGCGAACCCGGTTCCCCAGGATTACGAGACTACCGCTCTTAACCACTACACCACTCTGAGTTATACTCAGAGTTAGACCCATTGAAATCAATGGACATATAAGAGTCAAGATCTACACTGTGGCTTAGTACAGGTGTGAAGAACCTTGGACCTCCAGGTGTTGCTAAACTACAGCTCCCATCATCCTGGGCCATTGGTCATGCTTGCTGGGGCTGATGTGAATTATAATTCAGCATCGTTTGGAGGACCAGAGGTTCAGCACTCCTGACTTAATTAGATACAACCCAGTGTTTCTTTTCTAAGGTTTTTAGGCTTCTGTTCCACCCCCACCCCTCTAATCTTTCTTGAAACCACTGGGCAGAAAGTACTTCTTAATGTTATTCTTGTGTGACAAATTCCATCCTTTCTCAATCATCTCCTAAAGTATTTTTCACATTGATGCTGCTTTGCTCTTAGAAACAAAACACATTAACGCTTTGGGGGGTGAAATAAAAACTTTTCTAAAACTGTACACTATTCTGAAAGCAAAATAAATCCCTGGAAAATAACATCTCCCCTGTGAAATCTCAGAAGTGACACTAACAATTTCAAGAGCACAAGGTCAAATAAAACCTTTGTTTTCTTGACAGTGGTGGTGAAATTGAAGTATTTGTTTTCATGATACAACTAGTTGACTGTGCAGCTATAGTAAAGGCCTTTCCTTAACTATATAGAGAATTCTCTATAGCCTAGCATATATAGAACAGAAAAGAAACCCCAAACTGTGCGAGGAACTTCAAAGAAAGCTTCAAAGTCATCTCTGCTCTCTAGTTATAGGTCTAGACTGCGTAGACCTCCACATCTTACAAAGCCTTTCACTGTTCCTTTGTAGCAGCAGTTCAAACTTCTTATAGTCCTTTCCCATTTATGAAGGCCTCTCTGGCAGAGCAAACAATAATTTATTTTCATTTCAAGATTTTATGGCAATGCTAGTTCCAGTTTAGAAACATTTAGACACCTTAGTTCAGGATGACCATGTTCCCTCCCTCAGACTGGCATCAGTGGGCACCTGCTGAAGCCCACATCATGAGGAAGCCCTTTGCTGACCTCTGGAGGCTCCCAGGGGAAGAATTGTGCTTTCTTCCACGCCTATGTGCCAGTTGTAATGAATAATAGTGAACTTCCTGGCATCTAAACTAGGTGCCTCCCTGGAGTACGGTGGGGTTAGTGAGTTGTTTAGCACAGTGAAAGTATAAGAAGCCTAGGCAGGCTATGTAATCTCCATTCATCCAACTGATGAGCAGAAATTAAAGATGGCAGTGAGATTGGCATGAGATTGGGTATTTAAATGGGAAGAAGGGGAAAGTCTTTGCAAGTCTCCTCCCTCTTCCTTCCTCAGCTTCCACTCTAAAGCAAAGTTAGAGTTGTGTTTGGTTTGCCATGTGACAGAGAAGGTAGAACGAGAGGAGGTTTTTTTTTCCAAGGAAAGGCAGAGCACTTTCAAGCAAAGGCAACTAACTACAAATGCTTGGCAAAAACACTCTCAGAAACAGCCTTCACTTCCTCCAAGGGCTGCTTTGCAAGTCTCCCTACATTCCTCTTTTAAACCCACATTGTGTTTAAAGGGGGATCACAGGAAGTTCTTCAAAGCAGGTGAAGCAATCTTGACAGCTGGTTGGCCCCGCCTACTTGGCAATCATGTGATATTGATGTCATGTGGTTGACAAGACAGTGCCCCCCATCCAGCAACTTCATCCCGAGAGGCTGGCCCTGAGGAGCATCCTGGCCCCTGAACCAAAATGTTTCCCCACCCCTGCTTTGCCAAATTTACTTTACCAAAAGAGATGGAAGAAAAATTGTGCAAATGGCATGTTCATGGGACCAGAATGCAATTGTTTGAAAGGATTTTTAAAGGTAAATAGCAGGTTCAGGGCATCTGATCCAGATCAGAAACCTGGCATAGGAAGGTATTGAGGGGGTAGAGGTAAGAAGCCTTAACCCCTTGTCCTCTTCTGTTATTCTAATCTAAATTGGTGGGTTCCACTCTTATTACCTGCACTTGAAGAAAAGCTTCCATTTATGCCACAATATATGAAATCAAAGAACATACTCCTTTGCTTTCTCCAAAAACCTTGACACTTCAAGACTGCCCCTGAATTGATGGTGTTAATTAGATTATAATCTCTCATCCTAAACAAGTTCTTGTCAGATAATAAATTTAAATGCTAATGGAGTTGATGCATGTGTGCTTACTATCTTTAAAAAGACATTTGGTAGGTGGTGAAATATTAGATACAATTTAGTCCTGTCACCTCATCTCAGCCACAATCAGAACTTTAGGGATGGAATTAGACTCTTAATATTATTATTCATGTTTGCTCACTTGCGGCCATTTAGAAACAGTCTATCTTCCCATTAGAAAGTTGTAACTGTTTTGTTGTCATTGGGCTGACTATGAACAATTTGTCAGTTTCGTGAGAGCCACTGATTTTTATTTTTATTTTACAATTTGTGGGCAAAAGCTGAAATCATTAGATGGGGTAGAGAAGAAAGCCAATTGCAGTTTCAGGTACTTACTCCTAAGGGTTTTATTTTGCTTTGTTTAATTGCAGCTGGGGATTTATTAACTATGGCATGTTTACGGTGTAGTGCTATGGATGTTTTCTCAGAAATTGTTCCACTCGACTAAGTGTTGCATCTTTAGTAGCTTTAGATGCGTGACAAACTGACATTCACCTTTTGGGTGGAAACTACTTCAACAGCTGTAAGAAGCTATTTCACTGAGGTATAAAGCCATCCTTGTAATTTAAATATTTTCTTATTTATTTTTCTTGACTCCCCCCCCCCCCGATATTTTAAAGATGGTTTCAGTTTACCACAACATGGGAACAGAGAGTCATCAGCAATATAAATACAAAGTGATTTATATACAAAGTGAAGGGGAATGTTAAGTCGTCAACAGATTTACAGCAAGACTTGCCAGGTACTAGATATTACAACTTAATGAAAACCGCCATTTCATATTAATGGCATTTAAATGGGATGCCTCTTTCAGCAGCATCAAAACAGAAAGGTTTGATGAGCTCCTGATTATGTGGTAGTTTAGGCTTAAGGCTTCATGCACTGTTTCAGAATGATTTCCCCCCTCTCTCATCCTTTTTTATTCTATTATTTTTATTTTTTACCTTTTGATGAATTGTCTGTCCTCCATGTGCAATCTCCTGATAAGTGGTGTTTTTCAGTAAATGTCACTGAAAACAAGTGAAGCGAAGGTTAAAAATTATGAAGATGTGAATTTACAGATAATTAATTTTTATCTGCATGGGGCTGCACAAAGAATGACAAGGCTAATTAAAAGAAATTGGCACTAATTTTAATATGGAAATACACGAAGCTTAGGAGTGGAGGGGTTTGTGATTCCCTCCTGGCAGATGTGCAAGCATTTATTTTACCTGCACAGTTTTCCGGCTGTGGAAGGGTCTGTTTTATATGTGTGCTTTGCAAACAGTTCAGTTTTTAACCTGAAATTACATTAAAATGGCTATTTTACATAATGAAGTCTAAGTGTATCTTCTAACATTTAAAATGTGATGGAGGTTAAATAACTTGAGACTTTCAAAAGCAATCATCTTCCCTTCAAAATTTCTTTCTAAAAAGAAAAAGTTGTATACTTCAAAAAAAAAGTTTATACCTTAAAACTTAAAACTTGGAAAATTTGTTGTATTAGTCCTCTGTTCTGGGGGAGAGGTGAGGGGGGGGAACCAATTGTTAATGTTACATTAACATTACATTATGTTTACATCCTGTTGTTTAAACCACTTAAAACTTATATGGCAGTCATAGAGGTGACATCATTGTCAGTGGTGAGGATGATCAGGAACTGAAGCTCACATATGTGAGGCATTTGGGGGCAGTAATGCAGGAAGCGACAAGACAAAGAGGGAGGGCAAGTAGGCCTGGCAGGACTGCTATACACATGTAGCCCCCCAGGGTGCAAGCCTGCTGGTTGCATGCGGAGTCTGCTTTACTATTCTGTTCTGTGCAGAGAACATACTGACTAGGCAGCCTACAGAAGTACTGAACCTTCCTGCTCTCGACATTGGGGGAGAGGGGCAACATAGCATTTCCTTCCCCTGCCCCCTCCTGATCATATAGGGTTTTAAAAACTTTTAAGTCACATTATCCCATCCCAGAAATTGATTTGGTGCTGGATCCTGATTGGGTATTCCCCAGGTCAGCTATTGCGGAGTAAAGGGGGCTATGCACAGCCCTAGAAACTAACAAATTATATTACCCACTTATAAATCTCAGTATGTAAATAGACCTCCTTTCTCCCACATACTGCTGCTCTTTCAGCCGAAATGATAGCTCTCCAGTATTTATCCATATAAGGACTCTGTACAATTTCCAGTATTGATTAAGCCCCTGTAGGTACCACTGATGATTGCTGCAATGGAATTCCTCTGCAAAATCTTTTCTGTGACAGATTTAGGCTTGCTAAAAAGTTGACATCAAATTCCCTTTTTTTGCAAAAAAAATCAAACTTATTAAAAAATCAGGAGAAGAGGAAATTATTTTCTTTAATTATTTTGATCTAGTGATATGCATTCATATACTTCCATCATTAAATGTCATTTTTCACCATATGGAGATTCTGAAATGACATTTAGATCAGGTAGTTTATGATGCCTTATCAACATGCTTCACTTCTAAAAGATTTCTCATCTTTGTCACAGTGCTGCCACTTGTGGAGGTAATCATCATTCTACTTGCCAAGCTATCCTGTTAGACTGCAAACTGATTGTTCATTAAAGGTTCAGGAAAAATGCTGTCTCACTGTATTATTGTCACAACATGAAGTGCTTGGTGTATGTTGGGGGTACAATTAACCACCCCCAAATCTGACCAGTGTTGGCTTTGCCTGAAGTAAGCGCTAAACACAAATGTATGGATCACACCAAAAGAAATTGCCACATTGGAACTATAAAACAGAAAACACAGAAATAGGGGAAAGCATGAATGCAGATTTCCATGTCATTACTAGCAGATATGAATAGATTAGCAGAAATATACATTTTTCCAACCAACTGATATCACACTTGTTCCAGTTTGATACAAAGGGAGAAAATCACATGTGCATTGTCTTCTACCATGAACTAAACAGATCCGAGTGAAAAATTTTATAGGTTTCCTTCCAGCCACCAAGGGCAGACCGGGGCTCTGAAAGGGAGCACCAGGAACCTAGCAAGGATCTATAAGTTAAAGGCTGCAGTTCTGTAAAGGAGATAGAAGATACAATCTATACTGCTGAGCACCAGGAAAGGTAGTAACCTATTACCCTCAGTTTATACCAAGCCTAACCTAGAGATTTTAAACTGCTTGCCAAAGCTAGGAACTGAATCAGCAGTTCCGAGAAAGTACATTGTAGCTTATTAGAAAGAGCTGTAACTATGAAATAAAATAATGTGCACAGTTATTTTTTATTGTAAATGCCTCTTGCAGTGGCCTCTGAGTGGGATCTTGACTGCATCAGTCAGGGAGGGGAATATGACCCTTCTCCCCCCCCCCCGAGATCCCTCTGGAAATCCCCACAAATTGCCATTTATATTGGGAGGGAAACTCCCATTGGTGTGAATGGAAATATCCTTCCTGGTACAAATAACAGATTTGGCAGGGGACAAGTGATTGATTTTTGCTGGGACCATTTCAAGAGAAAAGGGGGTCAATCCTTCCTCCCCATGCAACATAATTCTAATGCCACGGTAGCTATTTAAAATGTATAAACATCAACATAAGAAGAGCTCTGCTAGATCAAGCCAATGATTCATCTAGCCCCACTTTGGGGGTTGGACTTGATAGCCTTTGTGGTCCCTTCCAACTCTACAATTATTTGATCCTGTGATTCTGGTCCAGCACCCTATTTTCACTGTGCTGGCCAGCCAGATGCATATGCAAAGCCCACAAGCAGGAGCTGCGTGTAATAGTGTTCTGCACAATGGGGAGGCCTCAACTGGCATTCAGAGGCATAGCGTCTCTGACCATAGGCATAGTGACTTAATAGGCATTGTAAGCCATGATGGCTGTGTTTTCCTTCTACTGTCAGAGGCACCATGCCTCTGAATGCCCATTAATTGCTTTTACATAATGGACGTCACATGTAATTTGGCTCTAGTAATTTCTCTCTGTGTGATGTGGATAAGTTCAAAGGAATGGCATGTTTATTATCCTGTAGGATCATAGTGCTGCGTGTGGATCAAAGGCCCTAAGCATTTGGAGTGTGATGGGGAAGAAAAAGAGGATTTGAGGGTAAAGCTCGTCTGGTTTCAAGAGAGCAATATGCCATGCTTCACAGGCTTTAGTAGTAGCCTGTCAAGTAAATTATTTTGCATCCTCCTCAGAATTCCCCATTTACTTCCATCTTCAGAAAAGCCCATGTATGGCACTGCTATACCATGCACAGTCCTTGTGAAGGGCAGGAAGAATGTCAGGCAGGGGCAGATGTGTTTTCGCCACTTTGCATGCCAGGGTAAGGTAACCTGGGAAGTGCTGCCCACTGAGCCAAGCCAAACATTGCAACAAGAAGTGGATGGTAAGGGTTGTCTAAGGCAAAACAAATGAAGTTGCCATGGCTTTCATAGGCTTCTCAATGCCTGCCTTAGCTGCTACAACCTAAGCATGGGTGATGCAAAATCTCTTTCTTTTCTCATTTATTTATAGGCTTGTGTGTAGGCATTTGAACTCCTAATCATTAGCATAAATAATTAAAGTAAATCAGTTTCTTATAACCTACTTTATAATGTCAATGGCATTTCATGAGGTGAATTCTGAGCAAAGAGCTTGTCTGCATGCCTGCATTATTTATTGTTAGCTGAGGAATTAGCCTGCTGTCAGTTACAATGACAAGGGCATTACTGGGTATGGAAGTTTCTTTACAATTCAGCATTTGATCCATATACTAGGGTTCTCTCCCTCACTATTAAGCGCATAGGCTATAGTATTATCAGCATCCAAAAGAAGTTATAGCTTCTTGGCAACTACATCTCACTGAGAGGGGCATACAAGGGGTGAAAGTGTACCAGGTCCCATGTCATCAGGAACCCAGACTCTTAGCTTTCATTAAAAAAAAAAAAAGCTCTTCAGAAAGTTGTAAAACAAATTCTGGAGACTAATCCAAAGGCTTTGGCACTTCACAGACAGCCCCACTGCTAGGGACTCTTAATCACTTCATCACTGCTGCTAGGCAATCAGAAGAAGGAATGTTAACCACACCCTCCTGAGACTTGGGAGCGGGCCCTCCCAGAGGTGCAGAGAAATCAGGTGAACCTGGGTGCAGGAAGATACTGAGCTATGTTTGTTTAAACTCCTCATGTTCACATTACTTCATTCACTCCCCAAATGGGCTGCTTTTATGGGATAAAATACCATTGGGCAGCTTCGGTAGGTTTTCCAAATTGGTGGGCATTGCTGCCTCAAATGGGAGTTTATTGCATAGTTTATCTATGTGCTATGTGGTATATATTTATATCTTGCTTTTCCCGCCAAGAGCACAAGGTTGTATACATGTTTCTCCTCACTCTGCTTTTATATTTGCAACTAGATAAACTGGGGATGCAGGTGGCGCTGAGCCTTGGGCTTGCCGATCAAAAGGTTGGCGGTTCGAATCCCCACGATGGGGTGAGCTCCTGTTGCTCGGTCCCAGCTCCTGCCAACCTAGCAGTTCAAAAGCACATCAAAGTGCAAGTAGATTAATAGATACCGCTCTGTCTGGAATGTAAACGGTGTTTCCGTGTGCTGCTCTGGTGTTGGTGTTCCATTGTGCCGGAAGCGGCTTAGTCATGCTGGCCACATGACCCAGAAAAACTGTCTGCAGACTAACACTGGATCCCTCAGCCTATAAAGTGAGATGAGCGCCGCAACCCCAGAGTCGTTTGCGACTGGACTTGACTGTCAGGGGTACCTTTACCTTTTTAAACTGGGCTTAGTTAATATATGTACATAAGCAGTAGAAAAAGATAGAGGGGGTGGGGCAGTGTTAGCAGGATGGAGAGGGTCCCAATCCACATACAGTGTACTGGGCCCAGGAAATTCTCTTGGCATCTATGTCCTTGAATAACGGTCCTGCACCTAAACATAGCAATAGCATTTTAGACAGAGGTCAATAGGAATACTTTTTTTTAAAAAAGAAAGAAAAAGAAAAGGTAACATTGACTGACAGCAATATCGTGATTCCTTTTGTAATAGTGCAATAAACAAGCCTGTGCTTGTTTATTGGTGCAAAAATGATCTGATGTTAATTAACATACTTTCTTATGTTGAAACTTTTTGGACACAATCCAGCCAATGTTAAGCACTTCTAAATGTCATCAATTTAACTTGCTTAGATCTCTCATGCCTCTACCAATGCTGAAGTGCTTAACATTGTCTGGAATGTATCCTTCTGTTTGCAGTGATACAAATATACACACACAAACAAACACTTGTTCACTTTTAAAATGTTCATTTTAAAAAACAATGTAGCACATAGTAGTTTTTTTAAATGGCAAAGGGAAGTGGGATCATCTTTAAGGATGGTCCTGGTTGCGGGCAGGCCCCCAGGCCGGTTCCTCTCCCCCCCCCCCCCCGGCATGGATGGAGTAATGCCGTCATGCCAGGGTGGCACCACGATCACCCCGGCTTCTTGGCCAATCACTTTTGTGTGGGGTGATCATGGGGGGATATAAAAGTGGCAGCGTGACACATGTCAGGTACCTGCTTCACGCTGCTGAACTATTGCCCACCCATCCTTTATTTTAGATGTCCTCTGGCCTTGCTTTGGACTTTGGTTGGTCGCCTGTCTTGGGAATTTTTCCATTTGGCAGATTGGCAGTGGCCACTTGGTTTTAGCCTACCTCTTAGCAATCACAACTTCGTAAGGTTTGGCGGTTAGGCATTGGCTCATTGATTTGTGGGGGAAGGGAAGTTAGCCATTGCCTGCCCCTCCATTGACCAAGGGTATTCCGTTAAAGGAATCCAGGGCCTGGATCCTGTCCGAAGTTCGCTTGAGGGGCTAGGGCCATGCCAGGCCTCTGGGGACACCGAGGAGAGCTACAGGTGGGTTCCCCCGATGTGACTTCCTCTTTGGGTGGTTTACGCTTACTGACTTCCTGCAAAGGGGGCAGGAGTCCAATATAGTCCTTTGCCAATGCCTAAGCCAATACCGCTCACATTTCTGTAATCAATAAAGTTGTGGCCTAAAATTTTCCCAATAAGCTTAAACCAAAATTCTGTGTCAGTGTGAATTTTATTCTAACGAGGGGCTGGTTTGGGGGCCTTGCCACGCAAGTCAGCGAATGACTGATTTTTCACTGGTAGGACTTGGAATCATATCTCCAGTTCACAGGAAACTCACAAATCTTGACAGCTGCAACAGACTCCTTATGCACCAGAGGCCCTTGAAGCTGCTGCAGTTGAGATCCGTCTTATACACTGCATTATTCATACAAATGCAGATATCTGGGAGACTACCATAAATGTGTGAAAAGCAGCTTAATGCCATATATAAACAGGGCCAAACTGGAAAGCCTAGTGAAGAAATTTTTACTGCACAGTTGTTACTTGGCAAAATGCAATGTTACAAAGTGTGTAAAAACACAGAGTGGTGTAACAACACCAACAGCGTATTGTATTTAGTAGCTCCGTTCAGTGTTCCTATTTGGTTAACAAAAAAGGTTTTAATTAGTTTCAGCAGTAAATACCGCAAAGAACATGAAACCCACTGCACCAGCCATTTTTGTGGGCACAGGTTTTGTTTTGTTCTGTTTCCCCTATGCAAGTCGTTGGAGATAGCCGGGGGGGGGGGGTGATGCAAGAATTGCCTAGGGGCTCCATGCCCATAGCAGCGGGTACTTTGAAGGCCACATGGAGCCTTTGATAACTGCCCCAATGAATGTCACGAACACATTCAAACCAATGAAGACAAGTGACTAGATTTTTAATTCTTTATTAGTGAAGCACTCTGTTACATCAGCTCCTAACATTCAAATGATAGACAACACTTCCTGCTAACTAGCTGTCCAAGGAACCTATGACTGCAGACGTGTCCCCCATCTCAGACAGTTGGAGCAACAGTGTAGCCCTGCCACCCTGCCTTCTTAAACCCCCTTGTCTGACATGGTGCTCTTAAGCACCCAACAGCTCCAGCTTCTCCCACCACTTCAAGCCCCTCCTGGAGCAAGGAGACAGCAGAAGACTCCAAATACTCTTTCTGGGAGCACCACAGGCTCTCCAAACCCAGAGACCTCCTGAAGCTCTTCTCCTGCCGCCTCCTCCTCCGCTACCTCTAGCTGCCTGGTCTCTTCCTGCTGACTCCCCACTTCCAACACCAGCAGCAGCTGTTTCATGGGCAGTACAGAACCCCACAAATCACTGGTCCCTTGCCCTGAATCATTCTCCCCACCTGCCTCTGTTGCCCACAAATTCCCCCACTCCTTTGGGCTCCTGCCCATCCCTGGCATCAAAGCTCAGAAGCAGGTTCAAAGCTTCTAAAACACCTGCTTCACTTTGAACCACTTTGTGGAAGCCGCAGTTGGTTTGGGAGGACGTCTTTGTCAAAAGCGGGTGAATGCCGCTACTGTTCTGTTTTAGATTCCTACTAAATACTACATTTAAGGGGAAATCATGAATGATCTTTAATAAAAGATATCAAATCCTCCAGTAAAATTTAAATCTAACATTGTTGTGATAGGAAGTTGAAGTCTGCTAAGTTATAGCATATGTGTTCCAAAGTGGCACCTCTAAATAAGCACTTCGCTGTTTATCTTCCTGTCATATTATATGACAAGTATATAATGTCGAACTCAGAAACCTGCTATTTAAAATGGTTTGGTTTCCCCACATTCCATTTCTGAAATTTATGGCTCATTTTCCATACATGCTTTGAATCACACCAAGCTATTCTTGAAGGGGTACGTGTGCGCGCATAAAACCCATGGGTTTTAAATCTTTTTTAAGGCAGTTCCTTTATGCGGCTGTACTGCTGCATTTTGACAGTAGCCTATATGTATTGCAACAGTGGGATTATAGTTAAAATGACTTCAGATTTAAAGCCTCTTTTTTTTTAATCTCTCCAATGTACCACCTGTTAAAGTAGAATGGGAGAAGTTTAGCCATAAATCAATCACATGCGTAAAGAAAAGTCCTATCTGTCTGTAGGTGGCTCATGCCCCAGGCTATTTTTAATGTAGATTTAAGAACTGATGAAATATGTACAAGCAAATGATGGTGATGATCTGTATTCATACAGTTTTTTAAAGGTTGTCACTCTCAATGAAATCTGTTCTTATCTGTGCCGCCGTTCAGTGCAGTATTAAAACTGTTGTGGATACATTGAAGTTGGTTGAAAACTAGAAAATGGCATCAGTCTCTTTGATAAAATTGGAAGATTAGCCAATTTCTTACAGTCTAAAATACCTGCAGTCTAAAAATGGGTAAAACTTTCAAAAGTGAGGACAATGAAGTACGTAATGCCAGAGTTGTGGTACTAATCAGTTTTCTCAAATCAAATGGAAACCAATAGCCATGAAATTGCAGAAACTTCCCAGGAATGTGAAACCCATCAGAGTACTGGGGTGGAGGAGTAGATGGCATACCTTTGCACTCTCAGCTGATGTAAGCAAGATCTGTGTCCTTATTCCAAACTTCAGATGCCTCAAACACAGATCTTGCTAGTAGTGTCTCTCCTTCGAGAACTGATGTTGGGGCAAAAGACTTGCTATGTGAGAGTATTGAACTGCCTCCTCCTATACTCAATTTGCATGATTGTATATAAACTCTAACACTCCAGGAACACCTTAAGTCTCTTTACCAAAGTGAACAAAACCCAGATAAGTGGTGACTGCATATCCAATTGTGAACCAATAGAACATTTCCTGTTAGTTTCAATTGTTCTAGATTGTGCCTAAAATGTAGGTTTAAAAGTATTGCAAAATGATATGCTTGTGCAACTATATGCCATCTGTCTACCATAGGGCATTATTTTATAGGGATTCGATACACAAGTTAACCTTAGTTACTATTAAGTAGAACCCACTTTGTAAATATTCTGTTATAATGTGTTTAATTTTCATTCCAGGCACGTGTGAACCCAATCAATGTCACGCCAACTATACAAGCTATAGATCAGGACCGAAACATCCAGCCTCCTTCAGATCGGCCAGGGATCCTCTATTCCATCTTAGTTGGTTGGTATTTGATTACCTCACTATCTTTTACAATCAAACACTGTATTATCAGCAGGCAGGCAAAGATTAAGTGGGGCGCAGAAACCTAATAACAGATTCATGCTGTGTCTGGTGTGATAGCTGCTATTGTTCTAGGCAAGTGTTTTACTGTGCGGTTTCTTCTTGTGGTTGTTTATTCCAAATTGGATTGCTGCTGTTTGAAGATTTAGCTTTCTTTTGGAAGGGTTTTGTTTTTGCCTCAGAATAATGAAGCAATTGCATTAGATGAATCCAATGAAATGCTTGTCCATATACATACATTTTGCTGCTAGACTATGTTGGGCTGATAAAAGAAAAATAAGAGGCGTAACAACAACAAAAACCCCTTATGTTAGATTCTTTGGTTGCCATGATTGTTTTTTTGAGCATAGGAAAAGTAGCTCATGAATAGTTCATAGGGTTAAGGGAGTGATAGTAGCTCAGCCATAAAGCTCATACTCAGAAGTCCTAAGTTCACTCCCTGGAATTTCCAGTGAAAAGGGATGGTTAGAGATGATGGAGAAGACTTCAACTTGAGCCCCTGCAGAGCTGAGGTCAGTCACAGTAGGCAATATTGGGCTAGATCAGACATGGGAACCTGTCACCCTTCAAATGCTGTGGGACTCAGAGAGAAGCCCAGAGACTGTTTGATAATATTGAGGTCAAAGGAGGAAAGGGATAAGATTTTGGGCCTACACTACGGAAAGTCACTGGACATTTTGGACAAAAGAATTGAGATCTACAAGGATATTCCTAAACAACTGTTAGATCTTAGATCTGACTATTTGGAGTTGACAAGACTACTAAGGAAGAATTCAATCATCTTTAGGTGGGAATTTCCTCAAGGACTATCTTTTACCTTTAGAGGGAAGAAGATCAAAATCAGAACATCGGAAGACAGAGATAAATTTCTGAACGTATACGGAGAGGACCTTCACAAAGGAATTGATCAACTTCCAGGGCCTGAAACACCAGAGGCATCTGCACCCTTGGACTCTGAAGATTCTCTGAACAAGATACCACCCCTTGAAAAATAACCAGATTTATTCAGGATGTCTCTGCAACTTTTGAGTTGGAACATTAATGGCTGCAATATCCCGGAAAAAAGGAGGAAAATTTTTCATATACTAAAAAAAGAACAATTGGATATTATCTGCTTACAAGAAACACACGTGACTAGGCTCCATAGAAAGGTGTTAATAAACAAAAGACTTGGCCAAGAATTTATATCTTCGGACAGAGTAAAGAAGCGAGGAGTGGTGATATATGCAAAAGAGAGCCTGTCACCTAAATTCTTATTCAAAGATGAACATGGAAGAATATTAGGAATTGAGATACAACACCAAGGAGAAAAGATTCTGATATTAGGAATTTATGCACCAAATGACGGGAAATCGGAATTTTACAAGAAGTTGCATGAGACTATGCTGGACTATCTGGACTACAACAACATCATTATGATGGGAGATATGAATGGGCTCGTATCGACAAACATGGATAAGTCACAAAATCAAAACGTTACAAAAGACGGCAGACTACCAAAGACCTTTTTTGAAATGGCTGACAATATGGACTGGATTGATATTTGGAGAACTAAGAACCCCCTGGGAAGAGAGGGAACATTCTTCTCTGAAGCCCAACTGACTTGGACAAGAATCGACCAAATATGGATATCTAGAGGTCTGGCACCCAAGGTCAGAAAAGTGGAAATCTGCCCAAAGACCTGCTCCGACCATAATGCGCTGAAGATGGATATGACACTATTGCCAACCGGCTCCTTTAGATGGAAGATGAATGATAGCTTGTTTAGAGATCAGGAGATTGTCAAGAAGGCCCAAAAAACCTTGAAGGACTATTTTGAAATAAATATGAACACTACGGTGGAAAAAAGAACTATCTGGGACGCAAGCAAAGCTGTGATGAGGGGGTTCTTGATACAACAGAACACTGTAAAGAAAAGAACACAAAATGAAAGGAAAGATAAGATTTTGCAGAAAATTAAAGAATTGGAGAAGAAATTAAGATCAAACCCGAAGTCACAGCCGATTCTGAGAGAAATTAAACTATATCAAGCCCAATATTCTAAATTGATAAACCAAGAAATAGAATGGAAGATTAAATTAATGAAACAAAAAACTTTTGAATCGGCAAATAAATGTGGAAAACTGCTAGCTTGGCAGTTGAAGAAGAGACAGAAATTAAATATAGTTACAAACCTAGAAATTGAAGGAAGAAATATCCAGAACCCCATGGAAATTAGAAAGTGCTTCCAGAGATACTTTAAAAAATTATACACTCAAGGGCCGCAAGATGAGGCTGAGATTAAACAATTTCTGGAAAGAAATGGATTAACAAAGTTGTCACAAAAAAACAGATTAATCCTGAACAACAAAATAACACAACAAGAGATTGAACAAGCTATTCAGAACATGCAACTGGGCAAATCTCCAGGGCCAGACGGTTTGACCTCCAAGTATTACAAGATATTAAAAGACTATCTGACCCAACCAATGATGGAGGTCTGTAATGAAATTATGGAAGGGAAGAAGGCGCCGGAATCGTGGAAGGAAGCCTTTATCACATTGATACCAAAATCTGAAGCTGAAAAGACACAACTCAAAAACTATCGTCCCATCTCCCTTTTGAATGTGGATTACAAAATATTTGCAGACATTTTGGCAAGTAGATTCAAAAGAGTGCTTAATGAAGTAATTCATAAAGACCAGGCAGGCTTTCTCCCAGGTAGACATATGTTTGCAAATACTAGGAACATTATTGACGTTTTGGAACTTTTGCAAACAGACATAAATACAAAAGCAGTGTTAATTTTCATAGATGCGGAGAAGGCCTTTGACAATATTTCTTGGAAATTTATGAAGGGAAATTTGAATGAAATGGGAGTGGGACGGGGGTTTGAGAATGGGATTGACGCAATATATTCAGAACAAAAGGCCAAACTGATAGTTAACAATGTGGTTACAGAAGAGTTCAAAATTGAAAAAGGAACACGACAAGGCTGCCCGATTTCCCCTTTGTTATTCATTTCGGTTCTGGAGGTGCTCTTGAACTTGATCAGAGGGGACCGGTTGGTGGAAGGGATTCAGGTCGGAGCGAAACAATACAAATTGAAAGCTTTTGCAGATGACCTAGTTTTGACTCTGCAGGAGCCAGAATCTAGTACGAAAAGAGTATTACAACTGATACAGGATTTTGGTCGGGTGGCAGGATTTAAATTAAATAAACAGAAAACTAAAGTGTTGGGAAAAAATTTGACAGATACAGAGTCGGAAAGGTTTCAGAGAGAAACAGAACTAACTATGGTTAAAAAAGTAAAATACCTAGGGGTAAACATAACAGCAAAAAACCTGAGTCTATTTAAGGACAATTATGAAAAATGCTGGTCTGAAATTAAGAGAGACTTGGATAGTTGGACAAAATTGAAGCTTTCTTTGTTAGGCCGAATTGCTGCTATTAAGATGAATGTATTGCCAAAAATGTTGTTTTTGTTTCAAACATTACAGATTGTGGACAAAACGGAGTGCTTCCGGAAGTGGCAGAAAGACATATCTAAATTTGTCTGGCAGGGCAAAAAGCCCAGAATTAAGTTTAAGATATTAACAGATGCGAAAGAAAGAGGTGGCTTTGCCCTGCCAGACTTAAAGTTGTACTATGAAGCCGCAGCTTTCTGCTGGCTAAAAGATTGGCTACTTCTCGAAGACACTGACGTGCTGGACTTGGAAGGTTTTAACAATGCTTTTGGTTGGCATGCATACTTATGGTATGACAAAGTTAAGATCAATAAGGCCTTTAAGAACCATATTGTCAGGAAAGCACTGTTCAATGTCTGGACGAAATATAAAGACTTATTGGAAAACAAAACTCCAAGGTGGCTCTCACCTCTGGAGGCTAAGGCCCGAAAAAGACCCAATATGGAGGCCAAATGGCCAAAATATTGGGAATTATTAGAAAAAGATGGAGACAATTGGAAATTGCAGAGTTTGGAGAAAATGAAGGATAAGGTGCGAGACTGGTTACATTATGCTCAGATTAAAGAAGTTTTTAAAAATGACAAAAAGTTAGGGTTCCAGGTGGAGAAATCGAAGTTAGAAACAGAATTGTTAGAACCCAAAACCAAGGTACTATCTAGAATGTATAACTTGCTGCTAAAATGGAACACACAAGACGAAATGGTTAAATCGGCTATGATAAAATGGGCACAGGATATTGGGCATAACATTATGTTCGAGGACTGGGAAAGGTTGTGGACCACTGGGTTGAACTTCACTGCATGTAATGCTTTGAAGGAAAATGTTATGAAAATGATATATAGATGGTACATGACCCCAGTTAAACTTGCCAAAATATACCATTCGTCTGACAATAAATGTTGGAAATGTAAAGAAAATGAAGGAACATTCTTCCACCTCTGGTGGACATGCCCTAAGGTGAAGGCCTTCTGGGAAATGATATACAATGAGCTGAAAAAGGTATTTAAGTATACCTTCACTAAGAAACCAGAGGCCTTCCTTCTGGGTATTGTCGGTCAGAAGGTGTTAAAGAAGGATCGAACATTTTTCATGTATGCAACAACGGCAGCAAGGATTCTCATCGCAAAAAATTGGAAAACTCAAGATTTACCCACACTGGAAGAGTGGCAGATGCAGCTGATGGACTATATGCAACTGGCCGAGATGACTGGCAGAATCCGAGACCTGGGAGAAGAAAAGATGGAGGAAGACTGGGAGAAATTCAAGATGTATCTACAAAAACATTGTAATTTGTTTGAATGTTAAGAAGGATGCTAGATTATAAAAAACTGGCCACCACTAAACTAGATTTAAATTTGATGATAAGTGAGACTAAAGAAAATATAAAAATTTTATTGGAAAAAGTGTTAAATCATATTGGAATGTGTGGACATGAGATTGTAAACAAGTTGATAATTTGTTTGGAAAAATTTTTTTTTTTTAATGATGTAAATGGGAGAGGGGGACGTGAGGGAGTCCAAAGAAGTGAAGAATTTGTTGTTATAAAAGTAAGATTGTTTTATGTGTGCATTTATATTTTAAAAAAAAACCTTAATAAATATTTATAAAAAAAAAATCAAATGCTGTGGGACTCCAACTACCATCAGCCACAGCCAGTATGAGCAGTGTTTAGGACTTATGGGGTTTACAGCTCAAAAGCATCTGGAGAGCCACACATTCCCCAGCCCTGGGCTAGATGGAAAAATAGCCTGTGTCCTTGTATTCCTCAATTCCTCGTCCTCCATTTTAATCTTTTACCTGTTACTGTGGATAGCCAGTTACTGCTGTTTCTTCATCGGTACACTGCTGGAGGTACCACAATTTCAGTGGGTGGCGCTGTGGGTTAAAGCACAGAGCCTAGGGCTTGCCGATCAGAAGGTTGGCGGTTCAAATCCCCTCGACAGGGTGAGCTCCCATTGCTCAGTCCCTGCTCCTGCCAACCAATCAGTTCGAAAGCACGTCAAAGTGCAAGTAGATAAATAGGTACTGCTCCGGCATGAAGGTAAACAACATTTCCTTGTGCTGCTCTAGTTTGCCAGAAGCGGCTTAGTCATGCTGGCCACATGACCTGGAAGCTGTACACCGGCTCCCTCGGCCATGAAAGTGAGATGAGCGCTGCAACCCCAGAGTCGTTCACGACTGGACCTAACGGTCAGGGCTACCTTTACCTTTACCTGTACCTCAGATGTTCCATTGCAATGGAATAATTAGAGAAGCATCAGCATTTGCACTGATGCAAATTTAGCTGCTCAAGGGCATAAGTTGGTCATTCACAAGACCACCTGCAGCATTGAGCATCATGTCATGTGTGGATGTGAGGTTGCCTCAAAGACTTGATGCAGTAAGGAGAGATGGGAGGGCTAAGTTAAAGAGTGCTGCTTCAGCTTCTGTGGCAGAAGCCTCTGCAGCAGTGTAAAACTGGGCTGTCGGGTAAGTTTGAAACAAAGATAAACTACTAAATTGCATAGAGCTTATTCATGCTTGAACTGTCCAGTAACTGGGACATAGTGATTAACCTGAGGTATAATAGGATTCTGGTATGTGTGTAGGAGCTGAGACTATCACATATAAAGATATTCCATTTGGAATTAAAGGTGGGTCATTTAATTATAGCAAAGCAAGGATTCTAAAGCAGGGTGGAATAATTTGAATGAAGGCGGTTTAAATGAATAATAGAAATCAAGACTTAAATAACCGGGTTGGCGGTGGGGAACTGATTTGAATAATTGATTTAATTCAGGTTTTCCATGTTATACGCTGTCTGCTTTCTGAACAAACTGTCTATTTTCTGGACAAACATGAGTACTAATTAGTTCCAATTAAAGCATATTGGTTTGCAATTAAATAAAGGCTTTATGATACTGAGGAGTGTGAGATATTTATCATGCTATCCTATGTCTTTTGCACTATCTTTTGAGTGTATATGTGTTTGTGTGAGAGAGAGAGCCTTTGTGCACACGCACATAATTGCATGATGTCTTTTGGATGCTCTATGTTCACATCAAAGAACATTAAGCAAGACCAATTGCCTGATGTGCCAATCATCCTAGACTGGACATACGCTATTTGATTGGAAGAGTCATGAATCTTCATAATTTGGAAACTGAGCAGTTTACAGTGCTCAGGTAGTTAGAGGGCATAAAGCAGGGAAGATGAACCCGTGGACCTCCAGCTATTGCCCTCAACAATGGCTGTATTTGCTGGGACTCATGGAAGCTAGAGTCCCAAAACCTCTGGAGGGTGACAGGTCCCCCAAGTGTGGAATAAATATTACTCAGGTGGGTTCAGTAGTTACTCCTAATGAGTTACAGGACGGAGTATCCTGGAACTTAAGGCCTATGGTGTTTTTGGAGTTCCTTGCTTCCGGTAGGAAACCCATACTGATAAATACAAAAATACAGTATTTATTCCATCTCATTTATAATCCTTGATCTCAAAAAATGATATATATTTCCCCAGTGAACATGCAGGAACAAAACCAGTCTACAGTGGTACATACACTTCAGGTTACAGACTCCGCTAACCCAGAAATATTGCTTCAGGTTAAGAACTTTGCTTCAGGATGAGAACAGAAATTGTGCTCTGGCAGTGCAGCAGCAGGAGGCCCCATTAGCTAAAGTAGCTAAAGTAGTGCTTCAGGTTAAGAACAGTTTCAGGTTAAGTACGGACCTCCGGAATGAATTAAGTACTTAACCCAAGGTACCACTGTATTTGCTGTGTTTCATTTAAAAAAATAATAATACCAGATTCAGTTTTTGAAACTAAGTTTGTATTAAATTCAGATTTCAGCTTAAATAAGCTTTTTTATATAAAAAAGAGACTGTATCATGAATTTTTAAAGAATCCAATTTAAATTTTAAAAATCAAATTTGAAAGTCACCCTTTTCTTACCCTGTCCTAAAAACTCTTGCTGTAGAGATTTTTGCTTTTGCTTTGACTTTTCTTCTTTTTCCTGTCTGTAAGATTGGATGCTACCATCTACAACACAATAAACAGTACACCGAGACACATCGATACAGTTCACCCAAATATTTAATTCTTATTGGTTGTATTGTCCAAAGTTTTCAAAACAGGGTTTCCAAAATTATGCAGTAAAACTAGTATTATTAGGCAATCAGCTATATTAAGGCTGGATTCCTATGCAGGGTCTCTGCTGATGGGGCTTGATAGCTGAAGCTCTTTCCCTAGGGTTGAATCCTATTCAAAAGCAGACTTCCGGGTTGGCGCCATCATCGAATGGCAGAGTTTCTCCGACCGGAGGAACGGGCTCCGTGAAAATTGGGTCTTCCCACCGCGGCGAAGGTGGGGACCTGCTAGAAACCCCAGGCGGAGGAGCCTGGGGACGTGGGGTTCGGCGGAGCACCGAGAGCACCTCCCCTACTCGCCGGGAAACCCTTTTTTGGGGCACCGGAGTGAAGTGGGGTGAGCAGCATGGTGCAATCGAACCGACTGCTACTTTCACAGAGGGAAGCCGCATAGCCATCGACGGAGAGCACCAGCTTTTTCCTGATGACATTTGGACTCTAAACAAGTACCCATGAGTAAAAGCGGAGGATTGGATTAAGGAAAAAAAAATATTTTGAATTAGGTACGAAGCGGGAAGGTATAAAAAGGAAGTCTGCCTCCCGTTTTTGTAAACTGACTGAAGCAAAGAAACAAACTAATTAGCCTTGAATTTGATTCAAAGATTGAAATTTCCGGCACTTATGACCATTAAAACCCCCTTGACGGCAGGAGGAAAGGGGGTAAAAGAACTTTGACTATCTAATCCTGCAGATAGAAAGTAAAGGAATAAATTTCCATTGCCCCCAACCTGGGGACGGGATGTCAGGACAGATTCTTTGAAGGAAACGGATTTGGACAGATAGAAATAAAAGAAAAACAAATAGACTTTAATGTCGCTTTCTGCTTGTGCTTGTTGCAAGGAAACAAAGTATTGGAAAATTGAAAGTAAATTCTCCTTTGTTTGATACATTTTAAAGATGGAGGTTAACAGAAGTTTTGCCCTCTAGAGGGAGTTTGTTAGTTTCTTTGTTGCAGTTCTCAAAGAGACATAACAGCCGTGGAAATCAGCGTGAGACCAGATATCTGACCTTGACTAAAAATGAGCAGGAAGGAAGTTTTTCTTGCTGCCCTTCTTAAAGTGGATGCTATGCTGCAGCAGTTACAGGAAGATATGAACTTGGTAGATGAGAAACTGGATGCCATGACTGCTGTAGCTAGAAAGTATGGATTGACAGGAGAAGAAGAGAGTGAAACCTTACAACAATTGACCCAGGAAACTGACTTAAAGCAAACTCAAGGGCAGTGGGAGATGGAAGAGATTGCTATTATACCTCAAAAGTCGCAAAATGAGAGACCTAACATCGTTGAATCCAAAGGGTGTCTGCAAACTTCTGGAGTTAAGGGAACTCTTAGCTCTAGTGGGACTGTGAAACAAGAGAACAAGTACTTTTGGAGCAACTACTGTTTGGATTATAAATTTAACAATGGGGAGTGGAACTGGGGGGAATGGTACAACCTGATAAATGAAAATGGAGACTATGACTGTATCGAACTTCCCAGGGATCCACTCCTCAAGGAGAAGGGGAAGAAAGTACGAAAGACTTCAACAAGGGACAAGAAAGTGTCATATCACAACCAGGAGCAAGAAAATCTGCAGAGGTGGCATGGAAGTGACTTGAGTGCCTCAGACATTAGAACACCGGACTGAAAATTAAGATTAAAGGAAAGAAAGGATGGACGCAACCCGGAACCAGGAAGAAAGGGACGATGGACAAAACTAGAATTGAACTTTTTCTTTATATATTTGGCAATTTTTGAGTAACATTTGTGAAATAATAGACTGTGGCGGAAAGGAAATAATTGGCTTTAGTAGAAAGATTCGAAGATAATGAGTATAAATATAATTTAAAGTCTAAACTTAATGGTATATGGCTTTGAAAGTAAAGATAAAGTTAAAGGTAATATTGATAAATTTGAAATAGATTGTTAAGATAAATTATTCTTTCTTTTTTTGATAAATATGGGAAGAATTTGCTGAAACAATGATTAAATTGGAATACAAAAAGGGGAGGTATGAGGAGGTCTAAGACACAAGATAATGAAATGAAGTTACTTTGAATCTTGTTTACTTCTATCTCTTTTTTTCATTTTTCTTTTGCCTTTTTTCTGTTTTTGTTTGTTTATGCTTTAAATGTTTTTGTATCTTGAAAATTTGAATAAATATTATTTTTTAAAAAAGAATCCTATTCAAAAGCAGCAGCAACAGATTTCCACTTCTGCAGCACCCCCTCTGTTTCCTCTTCCCCACCCCTCCAAATATTCCCCAGAGGGTTCCCCCAACTCAACAGGGAGCTATAGGGGGAAGGAGAGGAAGGGAAATCTCCATCCTGCTACTGCAAGTCTCTCGTGCTGATGGAACAGGTGTGTTGGATACTGCCTATACCTACTAAAGAGCCAATGGGAATCATGGTCATGATCCTTTGATGCCCTCAGAGAACCAGTCCATTCTAGTGCAAGTCGAAAGGCAGCAGAAGTAGTAAAGAAGTGGAAGTAATAAACATGGTATGTTATGTTGTGAAAGTTAACTGAATGAAGGTAACCAAGGGTAATCAAGCACCATTTCACTGGTGACTTGGAAGAAATGTTTTATTAGGTTTCATTTCCTCGCCAGGTTGTGTGTCTGGTGAGGTAGGTTTCATATCTACCTGGCTGAATCAGGGTGCTTTGTTAAATACTGTATACAAAAATGCCTCTCCTCTCAACATCTAGCCAACCTGGGTACTTTGGGATGTTGTTGGACTCTAATTTCCATCAGCCTGACCTAGCATGGCCAATGGTGAGGAATGATGGGAGATGTAATCCAACATTATCAGTAGGGTACCTACCATATTGGCATTGCCTGAGCTAGCACTTGGTTTTGCAACTTTCAAGAACTGGTCAAGTGTTGATTCCTGTAACAGGGACTCATTGTGAGCTTAGGAGAAGCCCAGAAATCCCAATTTGAGGAATACTTTGGTTGTGAAAGTCTTTGGAAAGACATGGTTGTCTTGAATTGTTCAGAGGCCATGTCCCAATACTCCGGCCTCCAACTGAATACAGTGGTGCCTCGCAAGACGAAATTAATCCGTTCCGCGAGTCTCTTCGTCTTGCGTTTTCTTTTCGTCTTGCAAAGCACGGCTATTAGCGGCTTAGCGGCTATTAGCGGCTTAGCAGCATAGCGGCTATTAGCGGCTTAGCGGCTTTTAAAAAAAAGGAAGCAAGCCCATAGGGGAATTCGTCTTGCGGAACGACTCAAAAAATGGCAAACTCTTTCGTCTAGCGAGTTTTTCATCTTGCGAGGCATTCGTCTTGCGGGGCACCACTGTATAATGCCAGCCAGTAACTCTTTGCCATCTCCCACAGTGTGCTCTCTTCCAAAGCAAAAGAAAAAATGAATGCTGGTTTTAAAAAAAAATGTTGTTCTGTCAATGTGCTACAAACCATAAGCCTTCCAAGATTTGCTAGTAGGTGCTATGTCGTAGTCCCAAACTACTGTTTTTCATAGAGAGTTCTGTTTTTATCAGCTGAAGTGGCATTTCAGCAGCACTTCCTTTTATCAGAGTATTCCAATAGGTGTCTGAGCCCTAGGAGATGATCATTTAAAATGTGGAGAAGATTACAACCCCTCTTATCCTTACTGAGCAATTTACGTAATTGCACGCCTAAGCGATTCAAGTACATTTTTGTGATCTCTTTCATCTTCCTTGCCACATATCCAGTTGCCCTGTAAAAACTAACTTTCTTTCCTTCCTTCGTTCTTTCCTTCTTTCTTTCCTTCTTTCCTCATACATTTCTGCTTATTAGTTAAGCCCCTGTTGCTGTTCGGATGTCTCATATCCTGATTGCTATAATATCATAGTCTGTCATATTTTGCTAAGAATAACAAGAAAATGGAGATGAGCAGACAGTTCATTATGCCACAGCTGCATTTGTAGAGCAGGAACATTTCGGGCTTCTCAGTCCATTTGATGTACTAATTATGGTTGGCTTGGTGCGTGTTCGCATTTCATCTAGCGTACGGCTGGTTCAGAAACTGGAAAATCCCCCGTGCAGAGAATCCCCATGGAGGAAATAGCATCTGTGCCCAGCTGTGTCCATTGTTACAACTGCCACTTCTCCAGAGCAATTTGCATGGGTGCAGCGGCAAACGTTTCCGGCCATCACTCTTTTCTGTGTTGTCATTGGGAAATGGCACCAGTTGAGTTTGTGGTGTGTGTGTGTGTGTGTGTGTGTGTGTGTGTGTTTAAAGGATTTTTTAACATGAATAAATTATGGATGGAGCATGACAAAGCATTAAAGAAGATAAGGAAAAACAATTGTTTGTGGTGGAGGGGGAGAAGTATCAATTTTTCAAAAATATCAATAACAGATTCAAATAATTGTGATTAACATTAATAATAATAATAATAATAATAATAATAATAATAATAATAATTTATACCCTGGCTTTTCCAATGACAAGGCAGCTTGCAGATTAAAAATTAGAAAGCTAAAATATAGGGCAAAAACAATGATTGAAACACATTTAAATATTGATAGAATTAAAAGTGTAGAGATAAATCTATGAAAACCATACGAATAATTAAAATAAAAACCGCATGGCACCAGCCCTTTCATTAAAAGCAGTCCATTCCCCAAAGGCTGTTGGAACAAGAAAGTCTTCTCCTGCTGGTGGAAAGACAACAAGGGGAGTCTAACTTTTCTAGGGATGTTAGCTAGGGATGATGGGAGTTGTAGTCCCAAAATATCTGGAGGGCCAAGTTTGCCTATGCCTGCTCTAACCACTACTCCACACAGGCCACAACTACTAGCCCGCACCTTTTCCTTATGAAAAGAAAGATGCTCTCTTTGGGGCCCAAGTTTGGGAATCTCAGTCTCAAGGGACTCCTGACTGACAGACTCAGGCTTGGGCAAAGGGACTAGGTTCAGATTCAGCATCTCCACAGCTTACATGTTCTTCCCGATATAGCTGGTTCTTTCCCACTGTTTCAGAGTTCTTGGCTGCTCTCTGAGCTGAAAAATGGAAGAGTGGGCAAAACCAAGCAAAGGGAGGTTGCATGAGTAGAACTCCCAGTTAGCTCCTCTAACTCTGTATGCAATCTATTATTTGTTTCTGATTTAAATCTGTCTATCTCTCTTTCTGTCTGTAAATACTGGTGGAAATACTGGTACTCATAGACTGTTTAATTCCAGCAATTTGATTACAACGTACAGCTTCATCATTTATAAACTAATATTTTCTAATGATCAATCCCTTCTCTGTGCCATAACTTAACATTGCCAAGGTGACAAGCTAGATTGAAACTGTAGGGGGATATAGATTGAGCATTTTTCAAAACACAATTCTATAGTGAATAGTCAGCAATTAAATTAACCTTTATTTAAATTTTAAACGGTTAGACTTATCCATACAAAATGGAATAATTCAATCCCACCTTATCTAAGAAGTTAACTGTACCCAGAAATAGCCAGTACTTATGAAGGACTATTTCAGATGCTATTTCCTTTCCATGCTTGTATCCTTAGAACTGCTCTGCATAACAGATTTTTCTAGCATCGCAACAGTCGGCCTTATTCTTGTCTGAATTTTAGCCACCAGACATACAGAACAATTGACTTGCTGCTTTCGAGTATGCAATAGAATACAGCTGCTCTATTCCCTTTTCCATTTATTTAATTTTTACAATAGCTTGATAGTTTCCATTCACAGAAAGGCTTTCATGCCATATTCTGACAAAGACAATCAGGACTCGTTTTAGCATACAATGTGAATTTCTGTAGGCTCTTTTCAGGATTAGTCATCTCCACTGTCGGCAGTTCTGCAGAAAGAGAGAGAGGTATGGGGAGGGAGAGAGAGAAGATTGAGTGGCAAATTTCCTATGGGGTGAGAATTTCCTAACAGAGCCCACACTTCCTATAAGCTTTGGTGGATACAGTAGTGTTTTCCAGCTGAAAACACACAATTTACAATAACATCCATTTATTTCGCTTCTCATTATAGTAGCACTAACAAAGGCCAGCATTACCAATCATTGTATTATTCATACTTTCAGCATATACATCCATGCACCCCTCACTCCATTCTGTGCTAGCTTTGCATTCAGCTACAACCATGAGTTATTGGTTTATTAACATACCGCATCATGCACTTTTTCATAGGCTTTCATTCCCTATGTGCATAGTAAGAAGCACAATTCCAAAAGAAGTTTGAATGTACTGATGCTGCACAGAGACACTTTTCTGCCTGTTTTTCTTCCACGTGTTCAGACGAGAGCCCACAATAGGTCTTGAATGTGTGATGGGAGGGTTTCAGGCAAGGAGTTAACCTCTGACTACTACTCAGCTTTCACCCAAGAAATAAATTGCAGAGAAATCAGCTATACCAGCCAAGGAATCCATCTTACAATTATAAGCCCATGTAATTATAGGCCAACAGTTATTCTATTCACTGTTCCCTATAAGAGCTTCTACATAAGGCCTGCTGCAGCTCTGAACTACTAGGAGACCTGCTCTCCCTGACTACAGAATCAAGAGCTGGAACTGATGCTGTAGGTACATCATGTCAGAAGCACTGCTTTAGTATTCTTCCTTCTGGGGAGATCTAAAAGTCCATCTGGATAGAGCCTGTGCCTCTTCCAGGGGTGTTGTGAAGGAACAGAATGTATGTCTAGCTGAATTCAGGAGGGCTATTTGGTGTCCCTAAAACTAAGTGCACCCAAAAGCGTTTATCAGAATGGTGTTTCACTTACCAACCCTAGGAAATGTTTTGCAGTTTGATGCAGCCTGCAATACGTTTCATTACCGATCAAATCTCAGCAATCTATACTATCATTTCGCAACTAGAAAAGAAGATCCTCTTTCTGAAATGGAATCACTCTGTATGGAAGACCCTAAAGACAGCGATGAAGATAACTCACTCTTTCCCCCTCTCTTATTTTTGTGTGCAATGGATAGAGACATTCATCTGCTCTGTGCATGGGTGAGCTCTATACACAGATCTCCAGCACAGCAAGGGGTATAATTGTTAAAACGCCTAAGTGCGGATGCGCTGGGAGAGATGGGGTACGCTGCTGTAAAGTAATGCTTCTAAGAAATTGTTCTAGAAAATTGTTTCCTGCAGGAAAGAAGTAAGATTGTGTGAAAGTTCTCTCTCTTGTTACATTGCAAATAGATGTCATCTTTATTCTTGTTTGCATTCAGAGTTGTTATTCCATCCCTCCCCTTGAACAAAAAAAAAGTATGTATGCATGGAGTAATAACATTTTTCTGCACTTTTCTTGTGTGCGATTTTACAGCTTTTGGAAATGCCATACATATTCTATGTTGTAAGGAGTAAGAATGTTTCAGGAACGTTGGGAGGAATTACAGGGGGGAGGACTGTAGTGCAGTAAAGGAGCACATGTTTTGCATGCAGAAGTTCCCCAGATCAAGGCCCAGAATCTCCAAGTAGGACTGGGAAAGACTGCTGAAACCCTTGAAACCCACTGCCAGTTGCTGTAGACCTTACAAGTTGATGTGGAACAATGCCATGATTCCATATAATGGAGCTTCCGATGGCTTGATATAAAAGCTGCTGATCAAGTGTTCTCCACTTCAAATATTAGCATGCTGGCATTTCTACTCATCTCTCTTTTATGAAAAAATAAAGTCTCTTGAGGCACCCCAAACCTATTAAACATGGTGATCAAGGTCAAAAAGAAAGAAGGGTTTCTTATATGCAGCTCTATCAAATATTCACACTATGGTATTTCTTTTGTTTTGTTTTGTTTTTTTTAATTATTCCTTTATTGATTATTTGAGTTAATATATATTTAAAATAAAGTTGTGATTTTCCATGCTGATCCTTCTTCTCAATTATCTATTCAAACCTCGCTGTCTTTTTGCAGGGACTCCTGAGGATTATTCACAGTATTTCAGTATGAATGCGACAACTGCTGTACTCAGCCTCCTAAAGCCAATAAACAGGGATTTGCACCAGAAATTTGATTTGGTTATTAAGGTAATTTCAACTGAATTCTCATTTCCATGTGTTTGTACATTACTAAGTAGCAGTGTCCATGGAGAATGTGAGGATTCCTTATACAAAAAAGGGAAACGTCAACTTATAAACAAAGATTCTTCTAGCAGTAAGGTGTAAGTTTAATTCAATGCCATATTAGAAGTAACTGATCTATATCATTGTAATCGCTTTGACAATAATGTTGCATGGGAGAAAACACACTGAAATTGGCATCCAGCAAACATTTGCTGGCATTTAGTTTCACTTCATTACGTTCAGTGAACCTTCTGTCCCAGATCGGTCTTCTCCATTATGATGTTTGGGATTAAAATTCTCATGATTCCTGACCATTGGCCATGCTGGCTGGGAATGGAGTTGCAGTCCAAAATATTTGGATGGCACCAGGTTAGGGAAGTCTGCCCAATGTTTATGCATGTTAACTCAGAAGCAAGTCCCTCTGAGATCAATTTTACTTGTAGCCCAAGTAAATATGTACAGGATTGCCAAAATCAAAATGAACTTTTTGCTGGGTTGTGCCTGAAATATTTGCTACAAAATGTGATTTTTACAACTACCTTTATATATTGCAATAAATTTTACTGACCATAATTCAGTACAAAGTTAGACATTATTAAGCCATTCAAAGGACTTCTCCACACCTAACGTTAGTCTCTTGTGGCTACCATGTTTTGATTTTCTGTCTTGAGGAGCTGTGTTTTTCGGAGAAAATACAAACCCCAAGCTTTGTCTGAGACATGCCTGAATATATTTTTTCTTTGACATTTATAGATTTGATTTCATGTGGAAGACTGTGTGGGATTTAAAAACTCAATATTTTAAGTAACAAACTAGAAGTTTCATTCATTCATTCATTCCTCTGAGAGGCTTAGCTTGCAATTCTGTATATTCTTAGTTGGGAGTTAGTTACTCTGAATTCAATAAGACTTATTCTGAGTTGACATACATATGATTGCAGCTTCAGGCAGCCATTTCCCCCAGTAGATAGCACTTTTTCTGTTGCCATTTCACCATGGGCTCTGAGCGCTTGTCAGAGAATCCAGCATACCCTAGATATTCATGCTTTATGAAAAGACCCTGAAATCACACTTGCTGACAAAATGGAAGTTAAAAAGTTCATTGTAACTTGGGATTTCCCCCTGCAGACAGCCATGATGAATCTCATTCTGAATGTAGTGGGAACAGTTCTTACCTGTGTCTACTCTGAGGCTGCAGTCCTATGGTCCCTGGGAGGATATCCTAGAGGCCATGGGATGTTTTTATCTCCCTCACCAACACGAGGGAGAGGAGGGGGTACACCCTTTAAGAGGGATCTCCAACCTTGTGTGTGGTGGGATAGAGTGGGAGAAAGCTTGGCTCCAAATTATTCAGAGCATTCCTAGTCTTCCAGCACAATCCCCAAATGAGGCAATGGTCCTGAAGTTGCCATGTGTATTTCCCCTGTCAGTAGTAAAGGGAAGAAAGAGGGCAAGCACTTTTCCTCACTCCTTTATACACGGCCACTACACAACCAGCAGCATTTTGCCTTCATTGCCGCCTCCCCATAGATCCTACAGTAGGATTATTTTGTTTTTTTATCAGGTAGTTGTTCATCAGTATATTCTGTCAAACCCATATAAGCTTCAAGGGACACCAAGTATATACTGTCTGTATCAATGGTTTTATGCTGTTTAAGGTGATGATTACCACCTGAGTATGGTAAATATATGCACACTTTCTTTCTCTCTCTCTCTCTCTCTTCATGTGTATATACATATACAACCATATGCTGTACTAGTTTGCTTCCATATGAATATTTGTTAAGGAATGTGACAGCTATTGATGCCACTAATTATAGGGAATTTATTGAACAATTCATTTTCATGCCTTAGTTGTTAGACTACTTCTCTTATTTGAATGCTTCAGATGTGCATAGATGTTAGTTAAGACAAATGCTCAGACCCACATTCACAAATACCTGTTAGTTTTTACTGGAAAAAAATAACTGGGGATTGGTGCTAAGTAACTCTATAACAATCTTTAAAAGAAAAAAACCCCCACCAATTTCCCATGGCCACATTGTAGTACCTTAATAACTGGCTATATTATTAATGGAAATTTTTACAGGCATTATTAGATTCGAATTACCATGGTTGGTGAGTAGTTGAGTGGATAATAAGCAAGGGTATCAATCTGTAAGACTAATAATATGCCACATGCTTGAATAGTATCATTTAGCACAACAGTGTCGAAAGTTCCATTAAGCTGGCAAGATGTGGCAAATTTGCTTATCTGGGCTTGTGTTTTGTAGTGTGTAACTCAACAAAATATCTCTCTTTATATCTGAAGGCAAACCTATTCATAAAGCCAAGTAGCACCAGCATTAATAAGTTTTCTGTACAAATTTTAATGATACTGCCAAAAAATATTTTTCCCATCCATTTCCATCTTAAAGTCTTTGTCCTTATCTTGGGGAAAGCTTCTACCCTACTTCCATTACAAGTTGTTGCCTTGAATTTATACTTCATGTTATAAATTATTTTGGATTAATTTTCTGTTATATTTTTGTGAACCTCTGCTGTAGTATTCAGTGAATGAATAGTGCTATAATTGTGTTGAAAAGCAGATGTGTAAGCTCACTTTTCAATGTTTTCTATGTTGGGTATTATACATACTAACAGATATCTCAGTTAACTGAGTGCCAATCCTTATATAGGCCAAATAGTACCATAACTTGGTGGAAGAACAAAGGTTTGCAGAAGTGTGTGTGGGGGAGAGAGAGAGAGAGAGAGAGAGAGAGAGAGAGAGAGTGTTTGAGCATACCAAGAGGTCATGGAAAGCTGACTGATTGTTGGACAGGATAGAGGTAAGGAATAATGGAGTAGAGTATCCTGAAAGGAAGAAGGTGTCAACCAGCTAGTAATGACTTGAGTATACTGCAACATTTTGTTGCAGATCCCACTTGTATTATTCTTAAGATAGTATAGAATCATTCTGAGCCTTCTGTGAAGGATCAATTGACCATGTCAATGATTTTTTTTTTTGGGGGGGGGAGTATTATTCTCTGTGTACAAAACTTGGTGGCTCTAAGTTTGACTGGTTCCTTGCTTTGTCGGGTTGGTGACAGGTTAAATATCACCTGAACCCCTTAAGCACTTTTCTCTTCTAAAACCGCTTTCCTGAAAAAAATCTAGTAAAGGGGTGACACTTCACAGGACCAGCCCTGCCATTAGGCAAAGTGAGGTTGCTAACAGGCAGTTCATCTATTCTGGGGTATCATGAAAGGTTAGGAAATTGTTAGCTCCTTAATTTAGTTTATTTTTTTTACTCTTGGAGTAGTGCCTGTATGCTTCTCTGTCATATATACCAAAATAAACTGGCCAGCTTTGGGGACTGTGCACCTTGACTTGTTCTATCTCGGACAGGAAAATGCCTTGGGCCAGCCTGGGATGATGGATAGCCTGTGTGGAACACAGTGTGAAAGCTGCTCTATCACTGCAGCCCTGAGCCTAAGTAGGAGAAACATGTTACTTCAGCTGAATCAGCCCATGAATGCATGATGCCATGTACTAATCAGTGTGGGAGCATGACGAACTCCCAGGCTATTAGTGTTATGTAGTGAAGTTTCACCCTGGGCCAGCAGGGGGATACTGTATATAGTTTTCAATCAGGTCTGTAGATAGTTTTCCCTCAGGTCCGCGTCAGTTATTTTAGGCGGGAACTCTGGGCTGTTGTTGTTACAATGTTGACAGCCGGCTGCCTATAAAAGCAGGCCGGCTGAGCTGTTTGCAGTCAGTTCTATTCCAGCTTACGAAATAAAGAGCTACTTGGAGAAATCGCTGTGTCGTCTGCTATGTCAACCCACAACTTAACACTGGCGACGAGGATGGGATGGATGGACATCAGAGCACAGCCAGATGCGGCCAGCCTCTGAACTGAGCTGAATCACTGAGCTGAATCACAGAGCGAAATCACTGAGCGAAATCACTGGACAGAACCAATTCAGAGCTGACTGTTCTGGCTAGAGCACTGTGTTCCATCCATCGCCCTTCACGCCGGCATCGGAATCATGGCTTCACTTGTGCCTCTACCGCCGTTTGCGCCAGCCTCTGAATCATGGGATTCCTACCTCGCTCGGTTCGACTGCTACCTCCAAGCCAACGAGCTGACAGCAGTATCAAAGGATCGGAAGCGGGGCCTATTCCTCAGCCTCTGTGGGCCTGAGGTGTTTGAGACGGCCCGAGCATTGGTTGCGCCCGAAGCAGTCCAGGCAACACCATGGGACACGATCCAAGAGAAGCTCCGCAACCACTACGCACCAAAGCCGTCCAAGATTGCTGCCCGCCATGCGTTCTACCACCGGAACCAGGCAGAGGGGGAGTCAATCAACAACTACACCACCGCCCTGCGACAGGCTGCAATGCACTGTGAGTTCCGAGACTTAGACGATGCCCTGATGGATCGAATCGTCTGCGGGGTCCGGGACATCCATCTGCAACGGCATCTCCTCGCCAAGCCAGACCTCACGCTGCAGAAAGCCATTGAGGAGGCTGTGGCCTCAGAAGCTGCTGAACGCTCCGCCCAGGAGATCCGCAAGTGCAGCAGCCCGCGTCTTGCTAGGGAGCCAGTTCCGGTGCATCATGAAGAGGCCAGCAGTGATGAGGCATCCTCCAGTGAAGGCGATGACGTGCACCAGACAAAGCGGGAGCACAGGAAGTTCCAACAGAAGTCCAAGGGCCAACCGGAATGTGCCGGCTGCGGAGGCAACCATTCCCGTGCCAAGTGTCGATTCAGAGACGCCATCTGTAGGAAGTGTTCCAGAAGGGGCCACATCGCTAAGGTCTGCCGATCGGCTCCGTCTGACACCCCCCCTTCATCGACTCGCAAGTCCAAGCCTTCCCTCCAGTCTGCCAAGGAAAGTTGTTTCGCTCTCACCAACTGCCGCTGCCCGTCTGGAACCACGATTGGCCAAACCGACTCGCCTACGCGACGCAAGCTGAACGTCACGGTGCTCATTGAAGGAGCTCCATGTGACATGGAGATCGACACCGGGTCTGCCCTGTCCATCGTGTCGTGGAGCACCATCAAAAGACTGGTACCCAGAGTGTCCAAAAGGCAACTCGACTCTCACTGCGTACACCTGAGAGACTACAAGGGAAACGACATTCCCGTGGTAGGCGTTGGCCGGTTCCGGATTGCCTTCAAGGATTTTTCGGGCCTGCTCCGGTTGGTGGTGGTCGAAGGTCAGCGGCCAAGCCTCCTAGGGCTAGACTGGTTTGATGCCCTCGGCCTGGAAGTCACCGGCATCAACTGCATCTCTAACGCAGAGACTGAGGGTCTGGTCAAAGACTTTGCCGAGGTTTTTGACGGCACCTTGGGGCAATATACAGGTACGCCCATCTCCTTTAGCCTTGATCCACAAGTCGCCCCCATCAAGCTAAAGCCACGCCGGGTTCCCTTTGCTCTCAAGGCTAAGGTGGACGAACAACTGGACAAACTGATCGCCCAAGGAGTTTTGGAGCCGGTTGACCACGCCAAGTGGGAAACCCCCATCGTCACGCCTGTCAAGCCAGATGGGTCGGTGAGAATCTGCGCTGACTACAAGTGCACGATCAAGGCACTTCAGCAGCACGCTTATCCGGTTCCTGTTGTCCAACACCTGCTGCATTCCCTGGGTGAGGGTAAGGTCTTCGCTAAGCTGGACCTTGCCCAAGCCTATCAACAACTGCCAGTCGATGATGCCACTGCTGAAGCCCAGACGATCGTCACCCACCGGGGGGCATTCCGTTGCCGCCGGTTGCAGTTCGGGGTGAGTGTGGCTCCTGGCATCTTCCAAAGCCTTATGGAGCGTCTCCTGCAAGGGCTTCCGGGCGTGGTACCATATTTTGATGACGTCTTGGTGTCTGCAGACTCACACCAGCAGCTGTTCGAGCGCCTCCGTGCCGTGCTGACCAGGTTCCAAGAGGCCGGGCTCAAGGTAAAGAGGGAGAAGTGCCAGATCGCCGTTCCACAGGTAGAGTTCCTGGGCTATCTTATCGATGCCTCCGGCCTTCACCCGACCACATCCAAGATCCGCGCTATCCAGCAGGCCCCCACCCCAAAGAACAAGACGGAGTTGCAGGCATTCCTGGGGCTGCTGAACTTTTATAACATATTCCTGCCCCACAAAGCCACAGTGGCTGAGCCTCTTCACCGACTCCTTAGTACAAAGACGCCTTGGGCCTGGGGTCATCGGGAGACGGCGGCCTTCAACGCGGTTAAGGCTCTCCTTTCATCAGACAGTGTGCTGGTACAGTACAGTGAATCCAGGCCGCTGGTCCTTGCCTGCGACGCCTCACCTTTTGGCATCGGTGCTGTCCTTAGTCACCGTTTTCCAGATGGAAGAGAAGCACCACTCGCCTACTTTTCCAGGACACTATCTCTGACGGAACGGAATTACAGCCAGCTCGACAAGGAGGCATTGGCACTTGTGGCTGGAGTGAAGAGGTTCCATGAATACCTCTATGGCAGGACTTTTGACCTCATCACTGACCACAAGCCACTCCTGGGCCTCCTCGCCGGTGATCGTCCAACTCCACCGGTCCTCTCGCCACGCATGCTGCGATGGACTGTTTTCCTGGCTGCCTACCACTACCGGCTCATCCATCGCCCGGGGAAATCGATGGGCCATGCCGACGCCCTCAGCCGTTGCCCTCTTCCAGCATTTGTGGAAGACCCGGCTCCAGCTTCATCGCTCCTTCTGATTGAGGATCTTCCGGCAGCGCCTGTATCAGCTGCCACTGTGGCCTCCGCGTCTGCCCAGGATCGCACCATCAGCCGGGTGCTCAACTGGGTGTGGAGGGGGTGGCCACAAGGGCCTTTTGCATCAGAGTTCCAGCCCTTCGCAACCAGACAACATGAACTCTCAGCTCATCGCGGCTGTCTGCTGTGGGGAGACCGCGTCGTGATTCCCCAGGGACTCCGTCAGCGCGTCCTGGAGGCTCTGCACGTTGGCCACCCGGGAATTGTCAAAATGAAGGCGTTGGCTCGGTGTTATGTCTGGTGGCCTAATATGGACGATGCCATCACTGCCTGGGTGTCCGCCTGTCAAGCGTGCCAAGAGTCGAGGCCTGCACCACCGGCAGCTAAGGGACACACCTGGGAGACGCCAAAGACACCCTGGTCGAGGGTGCACATCGATCTGGCTGGCCCCTTTCACGGCCGGACCTTTATGGTAGTGGTGGACGCCTATTCCAAATGGCTGGAGGTCGCCCTGATGCCCTCCACCACTACCGAAGCTGTCATCCGGGTGCTGCGAGGCCTGTTTGCAACGCATGGGTGTCCTGATGTCCTTGTCTCTGACAACGGACCACAGTTCACGTCAGGCACGTTTGAGCGGTATCTTTTGGGACTGGGCATCCGCCATGCCCTAACGGCACCCTTTCATCCATCCAGCAACGGGCAAGCGGAAAGAATGGTGCGCTCGACAAAAGAGGCACTGGCGCGCCTGGACCGGGGAGACTGGCATGAGCGGGTCGCCGAATACTTGTTCGTGCAACACATCACCCCTCATGCGGCCACAGGGAGGAGTCCTGCTGAACTGCTTATGGGCCGCCGCCTCAGGTCACCACTCGACCGGCTACACCCGGACTTTGCCGTGGCTGAACCCCCAGGCTGTGCCAACGCGCCACGGTCATTTGTCCCAGGAAACCAGGTCTTTGCCCGGAACTATGTGGGGGACATTCCTTGGGTGCCAGCCACAGTAGTGGGAGTCACGGGACCTCGCTCGTACCAGGTGGCACTCGAAGACGGACGCTTGTGGCGACGGCACATAGACCAGCTTAGGCGCAGGGTTGGGGACTTGGACACTACCGAGGTGCCCCCAACTGCGCTTGCGGCTCCAGAAGAGACACGTACAGATGGCGAGGCCCCACCTACACCTCCCTCGCAAACTGCCAGCGTGGAGCCGAACCAAGCCGCTTCAGAGGGTCTGCCAGACTTACCACAGACTCAGACCACTCCACTTGCGGAGGCTCCACCCACAGCAGCGGATCCAGGGGAGTTGGTTCCAACGCCACCTAGGGTCGCACCACAGCCTCAGCAAGAACTGTGTGGCCCTCCGGACTTGGCTACCAGTCCCCGGCGGTCTGGCAGAGTTCCCAAGCGCCCAACTTATTTAAAGGACTATGTTGTTGGACATGTATCACTGTTGGTCTAAGTATGGGAAATGTAACCAATATGCTTTTGTGCCTAATTGAACCATTACGCGTAGTGCTGTATATAAGGAAACCATTACGATTGTAACTAACGCCTTATCTCGGTGGGGAGGGGTGTTATGTAGTGAAGTTTCACCCTGGGCCAGCAGGGGGATACTGTATATAGTTTTCAATCAGGTCTGTAGATAGTTTTCCCTCAGGTCCGCGTCAGTTATTTTAGGCGGGAACTCTGGGCTGTTGTTGTTACAATGTTGACAGCCGGCTGCCTATAAAAGCAGGCCGGCTGAGCTGTTTGCAGTCAGTTCTATTCCAGCTTACGAAATAAAGAGCTACTTGGAGAAATCGCTGTGTCGTCTGCTATGTCAACCCACAACTTAACAATTAGCATAGAGCAAAAACCACAACACAGAATGAAAAAGCCATACTGAACTAGCATCTTGTTTTATAATAAAGGCTTACATAGATTGGTGAAAATTTTGCTACTGTGTTGCAGCCAACAAATTTCAAAACACGATAAGAGTTTCCATTACAATTCTGATTAACAATGTGTGTGTGCTGTGTTTTGCTTTGCTTTGCTTTGCTTTGCTTTGCTTTGCTTTGCTTTGCTTTGCTTTGCTTTGCTTTGCTTTGCTTTGCTTTGCTTTGCTTTGCTTTGCTTTGATAATCCATGATTATTATGTGGGGCTGGGAAGGGAAAAGGCAGTGAATTGTTTTTAGCTCCTTTCCCTTTGCAGCTTTAGGTCTGTGAGGGACTCCTGAACTTTGTTAGTAACAATGACCCCTACTTAATTGCACTGGCTACCTAATTAAGGTTGGATTTGGTTGAGTGGCGAGTGAGGTAAACTGAAGGAACAGGTGCAAAGGATCGCTTTGCAAAGGAGGGCACCCTGCCTCATCATTGTGAAAGATACAAAGGCAGAATCATTAGATTGGAAAGGATACTTTGCTTTACATTGTCTCTATTGCTTGTGTTTTAAGGCTTCCAAATTTCCTTAATCAGATTGATTAATCTGACCTCTGCTTATTATTGTTAATTTGTACAGAGCCATTTCTGCGCAGAGTCCAAGAGAGCAACTCGCTGCCCAAAGGAGCTTACAGTATAGAGTTCAACACAGGGAAGATAACACAGGAAGGGTCAAGAACCGGAGGCAGCGATAAACTAGGCAAAAAGAATATGCATTTGACATATGCTCTTGCTTGATTGCAAGCTTAGTTTCAGTAAGACATGAGAACTAGTGGGGTTTGCCCAGCCCAAAGGCTTGACAGAAAAGTTGGGTTTTGAAGAGGGATTTGATGGAAGTAGGAGAGGTGTCCTCATGCAGAAGTTCTGGGAGGCACTTCTGAGCATGTTAGGCAGCAAAAGAGAGAGATGGTTTGAGCACATGCTAGCTTTTATATATCTGCAGTGAATTTGACTAATAATAATAATAATAATAATAATAATAATAATAATAATTACTTATATTCTGCCCATCTGGCTGGGTTTCCCCAGCCACTCTGGGCACTTCCAACAAGAGATTAAAAATACGTTAAAACATCAGTCATTAAAAACTTCCCTAAACAGGGCTGCCTTCAGATGTCTTCTAAATGTCAGGTAGATTAGCACTGTGGGTAAAAATATGTGCTAAGTACTTAGAATACTCAGAAATTGCCATAGTAGAACTATTGGCATATAGGCTGGCTTAGAGAGGAAAGGCCCCCTAATGAACAGTTCTTACATCTTGTCACCCTTAAATATGCTCAGGATATATATAGATATATTATATTCAGCATTAGTTGACCCTTCTGTCAGCATTTGATCTTATTAGTATAGGCAGAAAGGTATAAATTCAGCCAGATGAATATTGATTGGAGACTTTTTGTTTCTCATCAAAGCACAAAACTTCCTTCAAGGTCAGGCTTGAAGAGCAATAAAAGCATTCCACCCTGATCTCAGGAGGCATTTGGCAAGGATAACTTTTGGCCCAAATTTTATTTTCAAATTCTTTATAAATATTACATAGCTTCTGATTTGTTGAATAATCAGTTATTTCCTTTCACTTTCCTAGACAAGAAAATGTATCTTTTTGTTATGTGCAGTTCTGTGTTGATCTTCAGTAGGTCTGAACTGGTCATTAAAATGTTTCAGTGCATTCCTTAGTTGTGAACATTTAGTTTTTTAAAAAACCAAGCAGACACTTCTCTACTGTAGTGTCCTCCATTAACAACCTGGGTATTTACTGAGCGGCAATTTGATAGGAAATATTCAGTTAGCCAACAGATCAGAAATGAAATGGGTATTTTCAAACAAAACAATAAATAAATGCAGAATTCTGAGTACAGCTGATGCAATGTCTTCGTTTTGGAGAAGCAAAAGTAGATGTGGTTTTCCCAGCTCTCACTAACCTCAAAGCAAAGACTAAACTCAACTTCTTCAGACCATGTCTTTGGTTAGACTGGCCATGTCTCTTTCCTTACCAAAAGCAGCCATGGGCAGTCCCAGTCTCAGTTAAAGCAACACCATGGTGGGATCCCAAACAGGATTAGGACCACTGTTTTCCTACTGGAAATTGACACCCCCATCTCACATCTGCTACTTGTCCCCCTGAAATGTGCACCATCTCTCCTCCACTGCAGTTTTGGTGTTATATTACTCAACAAACATTAATCCTATGTTTTGGACTCTAAGCAGTGGTGTGTCCAGTCTTAAAGAAAACTTCATTAGATCCCTTAGACCAGGGGTGTCAAGCTCAAATTCATCGGGGGCCGCATCAGCAGTTTGGTCACCCTCAAAGGGCCGGTTGTATCTGTAGGACTTACAGTACAGGAAAGAAGGGTTCAGGCAGCCGTTGGATCTGTCACATCACAGGATGGCATGCGCTCAATATAAAAACAAGTGGAGGTTTCCTGAATGCATGTAAAGTGGAGATTTCCTGTGTAGAACAGCCGGCGCCGCTAGAGGGCAGACGTTCTCTGGCTTGTAGGCTGCCGCGCATGCGCTGAAGAGGCGGCTTTCTTGTGTAAAAAAAAAAAAAGCGAGAAGAAAAGGTGAAGGCTGGTGGCCGGCGGCGGCTACACGGGCCACATGACGAGGTCTGGCGGGCCGGATTCGGCCGGCGGGCCTTGTGTTTGACACCCGTGCCTTAGACCTATCCAATTACCACCCAGTTTCAAATCTTCCATACCTGGGTAAGGTAACTGAGAGAGCGGTTGCTGAACAGCTTGGTAGGTTTCTGGAGGAAACATCGGCATTAGATCCATTTCAGTCCGGTTTCTGTCCTGGGTTTGGGACGGAGACGGCTCTGGTTGCCCTAACAGATGATCTCCGAAGACAACTGGATCGAGGCAGGTCAGAACTGCTGGTCCTTTTAGATTTGTCAGCAGCCTTTGACATGGTCAATCATGATCTTCTGGACCACCGCCTCGCAGACATGGGGATACAGGGCATAGCCCGTAACTGGTTGTGCTCTTTTATCTCTGGTCGGGGACAGAGGGTGGCACTAGGGAGGGAAATGTCGTCGGCCCACTCCTTGGTGTGTGGAGTGCCGCAGGGCGCAATTCTCTCCCCGATGCTTTTTAACATCTTTATGCGCCCCCTTGCCCAGATTATCTGGAGCTTTGGGCTGGGCTGTCACCAATATGCTGATGACACTCAGCTCTATCTGCTGATGGATGGCCACACCGACTCGGCCCCGAACACACTGACCATATGCTTGGAAGCTGTGGCTGGATGGTTTCGTGGGAGCCGATTGAAACTAAATCCTTCAAAGACAGAGGTCCTATGGCTAGGTCGGGATGGCATGGGGATGAGGGACCAACTCCCTTCTCTTGCGGGGCCCCAATTAGTGCCATTGCCTTCCGTTAAGAGTTTGGGTGTAATCCTTGACGCCTCCCTTTCCATGGAGGCTCAAGTTACAGCAACAGCCAAGGCGACATTTTTCCACCTTCGCCGCATCAAGCAGTTGGTCCCTTACCTTTCCCGCCCTGACCTGGTCACAGTGATCCATGCAACGGTCATCTCCAGGCTTGACTACTGTAATTCGCTCTACGTGGGGCTGCCCTTGAAGCTGTCCCAGAAACTCCAGCAGGTACAGAATGCTGCAGCAAGGCTCCTCACGGGGTCTCTGTCATGGGAGCATATTCACCCAGTGCTTTTCAAGCTGCACTGGCTCCTGGTGAAGTACAGGGTCAGATTTAAGGTGCTGCTTTTGACCTTTAAAGCCCTTTACAGCCTAGGACCCTCGTACCTACGGGACCACCTCTCCTGGTATGCCCCACAGAGAGCCTCAAGGTCCATAAATAGCAACACCCTAGTGGTCCCGGGCCCTAAGGAAGTTAGATTGGCTTCAACCAGAGCCAGGGCCTTTTCAACTCTGGCTCCGGCCTGGTGGAACGCTCTGCCTCATGAGACCAGGGCCCTGCAGGATCTGATTTCTTTCCACTGGGCCTGTAAGACAGAGTTGTTCCACCTGGCCTTTGGCTTGGAGCCAATTTGATTCCCTCCCTCCCTCCCTCTCTTTCTTTTTTCTTTTCCTTCTCCTCCTGCGATGAGGCTACATTTTAATATTTTAATGTTCCATTATTTTAATGTTGTATTTTATTTTTGTTTTTAAGTTGTAATCATTCATCTTGTTTTTATTATTGCTTGTAAGCCGCTCTGAGCCCGGCCTTGGCTGGGGAGGGCGGGGTATAAATAAAAAATTATTATTATTATTATTAAATGTCCTTTTTGCTTTATAATTACTTGACAGTTACCTGTTCCTTGTGGCCATGCTGGTGTTTAAAATATTGGACAAATAAGGAGAGGTATAGAAGCACATCATTCTGTGTACAGTGGTACCTCAGGTTACATACGCTTCAGGTTACATGCGCTTCAGGTTACAGACTCTGCTAACCCAGAAATAGTGCTTCAGGTTAAGAACTTTGCTTCAGGATGAGAACAGAAATCGTGCTCCAGCGGCGCAGCGGCAGAAGGAGGCCCCATTAGCTAAAGTAGTGCTTCAGGTTAAAAACAGTTTCAGGTTAAGTACGGACCTCTGGAACAAATTAAGTACTTAACCTGAGGTACCACTGTATTGCATAATTTCTTGTCCTGATCTTGCACCTCTGTTGGCCAAAATGTCCAGGAACTTCAAACAAATCAAGGTTGGGGAATCTATGGCCCTCCAGATATTGTTGGACTCCCACTGCCATCTTCCCCAGGCAGCATTGGCAAAATTGAGGGTGATGAGAGTTAATTATATGGAAGCTTAAAGGCAAATACAACTAAAATGCTATACAGTTTCCTATTCCTGGCACTTTTATTGAAGGAGATCTCAGTTTACTTTTTTTTTAAGCAAAACAAAAAACCCATAAGCCTTTGCTGCTGTTGATGCAAGAGAACAACATGATTATGTCATTCCTGCCCTCTGTACGATAAGTCAGCCCTTAGTATTGTGTCCAGATAATTTTGCCCTCCTATAGCACAAGGAAAGGGAGATGTTTGGATCAGCACTGAATTTGGGCAGCAAGAAAAGAAAATAGATATTTAACATAGGTGTCTCTGTATGCATGTGTTTGTGTTTGTGCGCATACACGCACCCCCCCCCCATATTAAATACTTGCACAATCTCATCTCATGAAAGTGACAGATTCATTACACTGATTATTTGTGGTTAAATGATCTCTAGTAGTGGAGGAATTGAGTGTAATCAATTTTCCTCTAAGTATGTTTCTGATTGACACAGATTTTTTAAAACCTGGCCATCCTATCTGCCTCCCCAACCCCACCCTCCTTCTCTCTGTGTGTGCATAGATGTAGTGGTGAGGAAGTAGGAAGAGTTCAAAAATACCATATCAGCATTTTCTACCTATTTCTGACACAGCTGGTGTTTAATTGGAGTAGACTTTGATATTTAGAATTAATGGTTATCCTTTAAAATGAACGAGGTGGTGTTTTTTACTACATAATTTAGAATGTGCAGCAGTGATGCAGTCAGTAATTTTTTCCTTACTCGCCAAGGAGATATTTATTATTTGATGGGTGATGCTGAGATTTATAGTGATAGGATGGAATCCTAAATAGGCTATGAAGTTTCTGGCATCCATCCCAGCCCCCAAGATCCAATTAGGCCTGGTCTCAGTCTTTAATTGGACTCATTTTGACTTGCCCCTTCGACAGTGCTCGACACAAGACCCTCAGTGTTGCTGCCCTCTATTTCTCTAACGCACCAAGATAGGACAATATTGACCAAGGTTCAACTCAGGTGCTGCATTTAAGGTCTCCATTAGGCCCTAGATCCTGCCATGAGCTGGTTCAGAAGCTAGAACTGAAGAGAAGCCGAGCGGTTCAATCAAGAAATTGTGAAATGAACACAGTACTTCCAAGAGAAAAGTTTTCATGAAATGGAAATTTGGGAAATGTGGGTAAATTTTACCTTTGTACAATAGGTTAGTTTCTGCACACACTCGCACACTCCTTTTTCTCTGTAGACTTTTCCACTCGCTACCATGTCCACCAGGACAGTATGTCCTTAGCTCTTAAACGTAGTATTGGAGTGATAAATTGATCTGATCCAGCCATACATTCCTTAAACAATGTGATGCTGTTTTGTATCCCATTACCAATCTGTGTTACAGAAACAAACTTGTGCAGATTAACCCCCATTCTCCCATTCATACACCCCAAATATTCTTGGAGGCCCCTTCAACGCTCTAAAGCAGGGGTCAGCAACCTTTTTCAGACCATGTGGTGGGCCAGACTATACTTTGCGCGGGGGGAATGAACGAATTCCTATGCCCCACAAATAACCCAGAGATGCGTTTTAAATAAAAGCACACAACATTCTACTCAAGTAAAAACACTAGGCAGGCCCCACAAATAACCCAGAGATGCATTTTAAATAAAAGGACACGTTCAACTCATGTAAAAACACACTGATTCCCGGACCATCCGCGGGCGGGATTGAGAAGGCTATTGGGCCGCATTCGGCCACGGGCCTTAGTTTGCCTACCCCTGCTAGGGCTGGGGCCTGAAAGTGAAGGGGACCGGGAAAGGGTATAGAAGCCCTGTTCCACAAGCACACGCCTGATCACACTACATGGGATCTTTCTTGGGGCTTCAAAATGACAATGACCTCTGGAATGTGGTGTCTTATGCACAGTCCTTCCTTGAGTGCAATGCTTAATATTATTTGGTTATTTATTTATAAGAATAAATGATTTTGCCAGTTATGGTTATTTAACAATTTGTTATTACTGTGTGTGTGGTGGCTGGTTGGTTGGTTTTTAACATTTGTAATAATGTTTTTGGAAGCTGGCTTGCAAGGGCCTCCTAAAAGACATCTTACGAATGTTTTTAATTAATAAATAAATTCTGTTGGAGTTAATAGCCCTACTTGGATGGGGGCTAACTTTACCAGTAACAAACACACTTTTTGCTTTTGTAGGCAGAACAAGACAATGGTCATCCTCTTCCAGCATTTGCCAATCTACATATTGAAGTTCTAGATGAAAACAATCAGAAGCCTTACTTCACAGAAGCAGCGTACGAGGGCTTTATTTTAGAGTCCTCCCCTGTGGGTACAACGATCTCAGATAACCAGAACTTGACGTCTCCACTGCAGATCATAGCTTTGGATAACGATGTAGAAGAGGTTTGTGTTTTGCATTGTTAAAACATTCAAGTGTGCTCTGTGAAATGCCATATTTGTCCATAAACGCTGGATGATTTCATAAATAGATTTTTAATAACCCGATTGCACCAAGGTTTACCAGTGTAACTGCTGCATGTGACACACACAAAATGTGGGTTAAAATAAATATCAGAATTTTTGGAAACAGTCCTCAACAGATTACTTTCCCACAGTACAAAGACTGTTTCAGGCTAATCTCTTGTTTCTGTGATCCATTAAAAAGCAGTGAAATATTTTCTCTAGTGTTTTTTGCAACTGAAGTGATTCAATTCCAGGCTAGAATGACAATAATGTACTTGAAGGGGCTCTGATTCAGGGTTTTTTCTGATTAGTTCAGGCCATTAGACAAATTCAGGCAGGAATGGCGAACAAAGTTTAACAATAAGGCTTGATTGACCATTAGGGTGGTTAGCTAAGGAAGTTTTGAAATTCCATCCATAGTAGTAAAAAGATACGTTTTTGCCATTTAGGAGGAAACAAAACATTGTGTAGAAGGCAGATCGTAATATTCTTCATGATAAAGTCTAAAGTGATACTGTGGATAAACCTGGATGCTTTTTCACAGATACACTGTACTGTGGATGCAGCTTCACAGATTGTCACCACCCAATCATAGCATAGGCAGAATGGCTAGATGCAGAGGACAGGACAGGACCCCGGTACTTTCAAGAGTTCTACAGAGGGCATACACCTTATAATGTAGTTAGAAAAGCTACTCTCCTCATGTTTTACCCCATAGATTGGTCTCCACCAAGCCTCCACTCTTCTCTGTCTTGTGCAAGCCTCTTGAGGTCAGCATATGTCTCCTCCCCTTTCTCATATTTAGTTTATTTTATGCAGCCATAGCTAGATGCCTTCCTGTTCTACCAGTCCCCCTTCAATTATATCTTTGACAAGTTCCCCGTTTATTTATTTATCTATTTTAGAATGTGCTCTATTGTACTCGATTGCCTGCCTCTCAGTAGTGAAAAGCCACGCCTGCTGGATTCCCCTCTATCCTCCTTTACATCTAACTAGGCCAATCTAACACAAACTAGCATACATAAGGATCAATTCTGAAAATGTGTAAAATAACAGGTGGTTTATGAGTGACTTTTTTATATAAGCAAATTGCATAACCCATGCTGAAATGAAGCCTTATGAATTTTGGAAGGAGTGAAGAAAATGAGATGGTTATGCTTAGACTTTCATTTGGGATAAATGCATGATGAGATGTGTTTCAAAAGCAGCATGTGGTTCTTGTTAAGGAATGGGTTGCTATCCAGAAAGGCAGGAGAGATCATAGCACAAGAAGATATTTCATGACTTACTGAAGGGTTTTAATATAAAAATGTGATGAGCATGTTCCAGCCAAAAGTGGGCACTTTCAAGTCCAATAGATTTGAACGAGAGAATTAAAGATGAGTTTAAATTTTGCCCATTGACATGAGAATTTCTAGATACTTAAAAGATTCAGGGCACAAGTTCATGACACAAATTCGCACATAGTATATGCACATAGAGCAAATCATATTTATGATGCAAATGTAGACAGACTTTCAGAGGGAAAAACAAAAATCCAGCTTTAGTTTACTTTGAGCTGTGGGATGAAAACAGGATATTCTGGACCTAATACATTAATTTCCCACTGGGCAAATTAAGAGGTTAGGTGGGTGGAGTCTTACTGGAACTGTTCTTTTGCCACATCTCCCAGTGAGTAAATTGTTTTTCATGTTTAAAAAACAGAGTAGGGACAGGATCCACTTCAAAAGGCTTGGGGCTTAGGCCTAAGTGCCACCTGCTAACAGTGCTGTTCCTTGCGGAAATCTATAGGACCAGGATCATGCCTCATTTTTTATGGTGTTTTTCTTCATACCATCACAGTCTTCCAGAACCTTGAAAGTTGTTGCTGCAGTTCCTAAAAGTGCCTGGTGCATGATCTTCAAATACACATGCACACAGCATGTGGAGCAACTCTCTTGATGGATGCATTATTTACTAGCAGCTGGCATCTGATGACCATGCCGTACAATGTGGTCCTAAGGTGGAGACATGTGGGAATAGGCAGCTGGGATGACTTCCAAAATGCCTTGTTTCCTCTTGTCTGATTTTACCCAGGTTTCCAGCCTACTGCTCGTTTTGAAACTGGAAGGAGGTTTCATAGTTCAGCATAGCCTGTCAGCATATTGAATCTAGATAGTACTGAAGACACCAAATTTGGTAACCCATGTTGCCAGGATAAGTGGGTGGGGAGGAAGAGAGAGAAAAAACATGTTTCACTGATGGCATTAAGATGCCTAAGAACATAGGAGGCTGCCTAATACTGAGTCAGACCAATCGTCCATCCAGCTCAGTATTACCTAATTTGTAATGTTCTGTTCGAATGTTGTAACTTGCCCTGGGACCATAGAGTAAAGGGCAGGATGGTGGTGATAATGTTAATACATTGACTGGTTTTCAGAGCCTCTTCCAGTCCCACCTAATATGCCAGGAATTGAATTTGTGACCTTCTGCATGCAAAGTTCTGTCACTGAGCTACAGCACTTCCTCCTGGTTGCTCAAGTCTGGGATGTTGATAAATTTATAATTATTCCTGGAATTTTAGGTAGGGACCACTTCAGGAGTAAGAAGAGGCGGTGGCCAAGTTCTGTTAGCAGCTGCATCATCCTTGGAAAGAGAAGAAACCTCCTTCCCAACCTCACCAGCAATTCAGATGGCTGTCACTCGCTCCAGTATTTTAGAAGCCTGTGGCTATTGGATTCCTAGATTTTGCATCTCTGACTACCAGTTTCCAGAAGCAATACAGGAGCATTAGGACTCTGCAGAACTTGCATTAGCTTCTTGGACTTTTAGAAGGATTAAAAGAAAGTGGGGCTTTGGGGGCCATGAAGCTTTTAAATAGGTCATCAGACTATATAAATAAATGCTCGTATGTCAAAACAGGTATCTCTGTAACTAGATAGACTCAATGGCAGCACAGGGAAAAGGAAGGGGGAATAGAATTAGCTGCTTAAGTAATTTTTCAATAATATTTTCAGTCAAGTTTTTTAAAGAGTCAACTTTGTCAACTAACATCACTGTAATCTCATTTACATATTATCAAAAATATTTAATTCAAAATTAAAACATGGTAAATTTGTTTTCCTGCATTAAATCAAAAACAGAAATAAAGATTCAATGCTAATTTAACTCCCTGTAGACGAACCCCTGGGGTGTAACAATTTGATTTCTGCATGTGAGAACATGAGCATCGGAAGATTTGGTAAAATTAATGAACATGCATTTTCCCTCTTGAATCGAAAGACAGAAGTTAGTGTTAATAATCGTGTGGAGTTCACAAGCTCAGACATGGAATTAGTGTAGAACATTAAGTATTCATTTTAGCATGAGACTTCTGCATTAGCTTCAAGCTCAACATTAACTCTGTAGCAGAATGTCTGGATGAGGCCTGTGAAACTTGTGATCCACAAAGTGATTTATGCTCTTGAGCTATCTATGTTATCCTACCCAGAAGGCTGATCTACAATAGAAGGAAATTAAAAATGCAAACAACAACAGCTGGCATAATGCAGGCTCCAAAGTCAGTAAAGCAACATGGCATATTATGGTTTAAGACAGTGTGAAAGGGATTATAAACCTTGTTGTGTGACTCAGGAAAACTAACATAGACAGCTAGTCAGTATGGTCCCTGTGGCACAGTTCAACTGGCCTTGAAAAAATGCTCTGTCCCTTTCACAGGAAGAGAGAGATTTCCCATGGAAGCTGATTATAACCTCTATTGGTTGTACCTTACCCAGATAGTCCTTCTGGGCTATCATTTGCAATATTTTTCACAGTTGCCAATTGAACTGGGAAACCATTCTGGATTTGAAGTTTCTCAGCAGATTTCTGGCAAAAAAAACCACCCAAAATTCGTGATAGAGATGTTGAAATCCATTGCCAAGGTGATTCAGGAAAGAATCTTTTGAACTTTTGTTCACTAAACTGAAACTTATTGTTGTGTTTACATCCATTTAGTTCCCTGGAGGTTTGGTTGGTTCACATACAGCTCAGAGCAGAATACTACTCTTTAGCCTATATTCAGTCCCTTATGTATTCTCAAAGGTTACTGCAGACCTTAGAGCTCACCTCAACCCCTTTAGTTGAGTTTGCATCCACATCTAACTAGATGATATTCTAAGAAGACATTTCTGACCCACCCATAATTACTCCAAGATATGCACTATATGGATTTCCACAGCCCCCTTGTCATTAGGCATTAAACAAACTTCAGGGCAGAAGCTACAACCTCCTCAAACACCACAGAGCCAGGTGCCCATTCTGCATACCCTGTAGTATTGTTTCTCCCCACAAGGCAAGACTACACCTCCCTCCTAGTCTGTGGCAAGGGGCAGTGAGCATCCTCAGCTCCTTGTGCTGCTACTCTGCGGTGGTGCTTCTAAATGTATGGTGCAGCTCCCAATATGCAAAGTTATGAGCAGGGCCTCTTCCCAGGAGACAGAGTCACCCTGAGGACTAACAAGGCTTTCTGATGAAATACCCAGAGTCAATTCAGCTCTGTCTATGCTCCTTGCTTTGCCCTGGCTGGAGACAAAGGCAAGATGAATTTTGACTATACCCCTGCTTTTCTCCCACAGGTTGCAAGACCTTGGGTGAATCGGTATAGTGGGACTTTATCCAAGATCCAAATTCATAGCTCCTGCTGTTTAGTACAAATAACATCCTCATATTATAGGAAATGAACACAGTGGTGTCAGGTTCCTGTGGCCAACAACAAAATCCACCCTTAACCTCTACTTTTGTTCAAAAGCTTTATCTTCATAAACACAGTGTTTTCTGAGGAATAACCAACACTGGTTTTCCATAAGAGAAGATGTTGGAGAACCCCAGTGTACCTGTATAAATGTTATTTAGGAATTCTAATTTCCCCAGCTAACAACTTACCAGTCAGGTAGCTTTCTCTTTTTTTTTTACTTCTACTTCCTCCTTCTACCCTTTTAACCTTCATAAGAGATGGTGCAGAAATATTTCTTCTGTTTCCTGCAAATCACAACATGTGTGTGTGATCTAACAGTGCGAGCATTGTTAACCTCAGAAGAGAGAATGCACATGAGCTTGTGACTCCCCTTTCATGAATAGGGAAATATCAGTGAAATATCAATCTTATAAAAGGAAAGTGTTTTGAGTGTTAGATTCGGTCTAAATTTGTAATCTTTACAAAGGAAAGAAGATCTTGATAGTGCTTTTGTTTGGTGGTCCATTGCTTTTACATGTCTTATTTCAATAGCTTTTTTAAGTGGTTCCAGGCATTATATAAGTTTACTGCTTACACTTATTTTATTTTCTATTTGCTTCGTTTTGTTTTTTAGGTCCCACCAGGTGCCATCCCTGTAGGTATTTTTAGATGTTTGTGTGGGTGTGTTAACTCCTTCCTACTCATCGACTTTACTTTTTTTCACCTTTCTTCCTGTATATAAAAAAAAAATTACAAAAAAGTTGAGCTGTCTTTTGCTGAATATACTTTTTCAAAACACTAATTTTGGAAGAAAAGAAAAACCTATTTAATAGCAGCGTTCCTTTCTCTGTTTCCATACCTCATCTGAAGATCAGAACTGTGATTATCTCTTCTGAAGAAGTGGCAGCCACATCATGTTCAAAGCTACCATCTCACTTCCTTACCCCCTTTTCACCCATTGTGCACTGTCCTGTATTTCTCCTACTTCTTGTCTGCACACAGCAGTGCTACTGACATAAAACAGAATGCAGAACATGGGGGAAAGAGATGCATCACGTGTGAAAAAGATCCTTAGTACTTTCCCTGTTTCTCTGTTCCTATTCCTGTCAGTTGCAGTGATGCTGTTAACACTTGTTGGAACACGAGCGACCACCTGTAGAAACTTCCTTTTGAAATATCTTACAAGTCTTCGATATTTCAATTAGCTGGTAAAAGGAAAGTGTGTCACATTAATGGGTGCTTACAAGGTTTTTATAATACGTATTTGCTTAGCAAATAAATGTTATTCAAGTACTTGCAGAAAAATTATATGGAAACTTTTGAAAATGGGAAGTCCTGATGTTGTCTGAAAATTGGTGTGTGGAATGAGACCTTTATTACTCTTCTTGGCTGGCTTGCTGCCTAGGAGTCTGATGACTTTCAGTTATCACAGCATACTCCACAATAGCATCTCACAAATACTATTCACAACAGCATTGCAAAAATACAGTTTCATGGAATTTGACCTGGGGAGCACATTATTTGGCTGCCGTTGTGGCACATGGTGCTGCCTTGTTTATTCAGAAATGTAACATTTCCACTAATCCCAAAACTGTAACAAATTAGATGAAGGGAAAAACCCACCACCTCCTCACAGCTTGGGCCATGCTTATTTTTTTATATATTTTTTCATCTTCTGGGCTCTTTGGTCACAGTGTTCAAATATGTATTGCAGAGTACACTTTGCAGAGGAAAGTATTGTAGGTTGAGAGTATTTGTGGTGTGTTGGATCCATTCTTAAAGTTGACCCAGTAAGTTACATGACTCACTTGAGTCTCATTGATTTCAGTGGATCTCACTCTAAGCCTGGATCCAACCCAGCATTTTAAAACAGTTCCATAGAGGGACACCAGCTCCTGGGAGCTGAGCAGTTTTGGGCCCCCTCAATATCTTTTGGGAGGTGGCTAGGGCTGCCCAATGTTGAGGGGGTGGAGGAGGCTGAGGGCGGAACAGCTCCAGCAGCTCGCTCTTTCTCCTCCTGCTGCTTCAGAGGGGAAGAAGGGTGGAAGCAGGTGGAGGAGGCGCCACCAGCCATTGAAGCCATGTAGCCACTGTGTTCCGCTCTGCCCCCAGCTTCTCTCGACATCCTGATATCACATGTGTGATTTTGACCCTGCAATCGCCCTTGCAAGCTGGTGCCTCTGGTTCTATATGAATTAAAGCAAAGAGCTCCATCGCATTGAAAACTTAGCCATTTTTAATGCCTTCTACCATTTTTTAAACCAAGGGAATCCTCTTATTTCCCAGTGATGTGGGCCCTTTTTTCTGATACAGAAAACAAAAGATCCTTCACTCTGATTCTTTCTAAATGGCTTGCTTTGTGGCACAAATGGAGATCTTCAGCCCTTTGTTCTATGACATACAAGCAACAGCCTCACACCAGTTGCCAACATGTCAAAGCTATTGTGCTTCCCAATTACGTTAAGCATACTGGCAGCTTTCTCAAGACCTTCAATGGAAGCAGATGCTTTGAATCATAAATTATCATCTTCCCATTGGCGTGTTGAAATCTGCATTGTAAGAACGGCTGTTTTTAGCAAATATGTTATCAGCGAATTGTATAATGCTTTCGCTATGGACTGCGGTTTTGTTCATCTGGCAGGTGGCTGGAGTCTTCACCCTCCCACTGCTTTTTAAAAGTTTGATCTCGAAATAATTGCTAAAATGCCCAATTGCCAAAAGACGGTTATGATCAGAGCTCAAATTATTTGGGAAAAGGCTGATGGTTTTTCACTGGCACTTCTGGTTAAAAAGAAAACAGTGCAGTGGGGATAAGGACTGCCTCCCCCAGCACCTCCCTCCAATTCAAGAAGAGATTGTAATTCCAGCAATTTAGATAAACTGTATTGCATTTCCTCCCAAATGTCATTGTCTGTCTAGATACATAGTACTATAAATAAAACAGCCTGCATGCATATTGTTACTAGACCTTTGAGAATGTAATAACCATTCTCTTCATTTCTCTTTCAAGACAAAGGACCCCCTGCTCCATATTTTTCTAAACGACTACAACACATTTTTCACTGTGACTCAGACTGGCATAACTCGCTACCTCACCTTGCTTCAACCAGTTGACAGGGAGCTCCAACAGCTGTACACCTTTTCGGTAAGCAAAGTTCAGTTGCTGATTTATTGTTGGAGAACAAGTAGGATATTTTTGCCGGATATGTCAAATCGGCATAAATTTTAAGAAAGCTGTTTCACAAAATCAGAGAATTGGAAGAAGTTTTGTAGGCAGTGACGTTGAACCCTCCTGTTGAGTGCAGGAAATCCATAACAAGAGCAGCTGCCCCGCCTCTGCTTTAAGACCTGCAGCAATGGGGAGCCCACCCATCCACCCTACATAATTCAGTTCATTATTAAACTGCTTTTACAGCTACAAAGTTTCTCCTTCTGTTCAACCAATCTGCCCTCTGGTAACTTCAACCCATTGGATCAACTCCCAGTCTGTTGAGCAGCAGTGATCAAGTCTTTGCCCTCTTGAGTAGGATAGGCTTTCAGGTATTTGAGAGAGTCATTGTGTGTCCCACTCAGTCTTGTCTTCTCCAGGATAAACATACCAAGTTCTTTCAAACTTTCCTCTTTGGACTTGGCTTTCCGTACTGCTGACCATCTTTGTTGCATTCCTTGTTAAGCATATAGATACAAAGTTATATCCGGTGCCTTGTACTTTCACAAGAGGTACAGTGGTACCTCAGGTTACATATGCTTCAAGTTACATACGCTTTAGGTTACAGACTCCGCTAACCCAGAAATAATGCTTCAGGTTAAGAACTTTGCTTCAGGATGAGAACAGAAATCGTGCTCCAGTGGCACGGCAGCAGCAGGAGGCCCCATTAGCTAAAGTGGTGCTTCAGGTTAAGAACAGTTTCAGGTTAAGAACAGACCTCCGGAACGAATTAAGTACCTAACCTGAGGTACCACTGTAGGGTCTTTTCGTAGACTTCAAATCTCCTGTGAGACATGCTGCCTTCATGTGCACAGTGTGGTACATTAGTGTACAGTGTGGTGGTAGTGTGGGCATCACCTGACTCCCGACAACTGAGTCACTGCTTTGAGGAGGTCAGGTGAGCACCACTGTCCCATCACACATCTTCTGTGACTGTAGACTCTGCTGATTGGTTCTGCCTATAATGAGATCATTTGTTATAAGCAAATGAACGACGACTGTTACTGAAGGTGTTACAGGCTTGCAAGTCATAATTTGGAGCATGAAACCCAGATGATAGTTAATCATTTTAATAGCTTACTTATTCCTTTTGCTTCATCTTTACATTATTGTGAGCAATTTCACACATATTATGCAGGGCAAACCAAGTTTGCAAGTGAGTATTTGCTGACAGGGATCGGCAGTCATTCCTAGCTCCCTAAGCAACACCCTTCTTTTCAATTTACACCTTTAGATCTACAGCTTTAAAAAGGTAATGTGTGAATAGATCTAAAGGAGAATAAAAAGGAGGTAGCTCACCAATTAAAATAAAACATTATCCCCATGATTCTCTTGGATATAATTCTTCACCTAGAAAATGTTTTGAAATGGGATTTTAAAGTGATTTCAGGAACTGCTCTAATCAGTATACTGAGGTTGTGTGCATGATGTGCTAAAGCTCAGTTTCAGTTATACTTGAATTATTATGTTTATTTAATTGTATTTTTTCTCAAAGTTTTTCTCATGTCTGTTTGTTTTTGAAGATGATAGCTTCTGATGGTGTGCAAGAAAGCCCCCCAGTCACAGTCAATATTGTTGTGATTGACGCAAATGATAACTCTCCAACCTTCTCCAACATATCATATAATGTCAAGATTTACACAGACATGAGGCCTGGAGAAAGCGTTATCAAGGTACATTGGTTTTTTCAGCATGTTAGTGGAACATATTAAAGTGGAACATATTAAATGTAAATAAAAAATGTTCAGGAGGAAGGATCCCGATCTTCACCCGCAGAGCTACTGTTATAGGGCAGTATACAAAATAAATAGAGAGAGAGATGATGATAGATAGATAGACAGATAGATAGTAAAGTAAAATAAGCATGAGACAGAAATCCAGACAGTCTTTAATTTCAATCATTTCAACTTGCCTTGTGAAAGATGTGTTAGGAAGGAAAATCGGAAGAGTCAAAAATGTAAAGAATGCATTCTCATTTTTCAGTGTGAAAATAAGTAATACTCATTTTCCACAGAATCCGTAGTGGGAGGAAATATTTTCTTGCTATTGTTTCTGACACCACTGGTGGCCTCTGTAGAGGGAAAATCAGTACATAACACCTTTCAGAGGCTTGTATTGAATACTGTTTTAGACAATTGAGGACTTATTTGTTTTGGGGGTTTGTTTTTGTTTTGGCTTTGTGAGACTTTACCTTGAGATTTGGGCTTTGTATATAGCTTTAGTGCTATTCTTCAATTCAGCTCTTGCAGAAGTTGATCCTTAATACATTTTCTCCTGAGCTGTAGATTTTTTTAATCACTGCTTACTACAATTATATATTCATGTGAATAAAGAGATTCAGACTGGCAATTTTGTTGCATTGTAATTGGACAGCTAATTGTTTTAAGATACCAGTTCTGGTTTCTTCTTATGTGAATGTCATTATCTTCATTTACCATAGATTAGCTCTCTAATCCTGTTGATTATTTTCTTATTGCTGCCATTCAAATAAATGAAAATTAGCCATTGCTTCCAAATGAGTTTAATCCCAAAACCACCACATTTGCTTTGGGATGGCAATTAGATTGGCTAATAGGGTCACTCTAGTTGAAGCAATATACAGATTTTTTCCCCTCAATATTCCTAGAAAAGGTCAGAATGTGGCATGCAAAACGATGAGTTACAATGCTTGGGGCAGTTTAGGAAAATTATCAAATAAGACATGATAGAGGTGTGTATCTTATGTGTGATATGGAGAAAAATGCTAAAACTCAGGCTTCTCTAATGAAGCTGAATTAAACAGACAAAAATGAAAGACTACTTCACACATCACGTACTTAAAAGTATGGAATCCACTGCCATGAGATGTGGTGGTGACCACCAACTTACTGTAGAAGGCTTTAAAAGGTGAATAGACAAATTAATGGAGTGTGAGGCTATCAGTGATGGCTGTGTTCCAGCTCCTGTATCTAAGGTACCATGCTTCTAAATGCCAGTTGTTAAAGGAGAGTGAAATTGCCCTCACCCTGTTTACAAACTTTCCATAGCATCTGACTGGCCAATGTGAGAACAGTATGCTGGACTAGATAGGCCTTTGGTTTAATCCAGCAAGGCTCTGCTTATGTTCCAATGAGAGCCAGTGTGGTGTAGTGGTTAAGAGCGATAGACTCATAATCTGGGGAACCGGGTTCGCATCTCTGCTCCTCCACATGCAGCTGCTGGGTGACCTTGGGTGACCTTGGGCCACTCACCTCACAGAGTGTTTGTTGTGGGGGAGGAAGGGAAAGGAGAATGTTAGCCGCTTTGAGACTTCTTCGGGTAGTGATAAAGCGGGATATCAAATCCAAACTACTACGCTGCTTCTTCTTCTTCTTTATATGCACACACGTGTTGCAAACAGGACTCTTAAATTCTCTCTGCTTCTTTGTTACTTTATTCTGTACTACTGTTTCTTTAACTTTAGATTGCATGCTTCAGGAGCAACAGTATTAACTTTACCATCAGCGTTTTGTCAGCAGGATTCAGGAACCTTAGGCTGTGGACAGACAAAAAATTATTGTAATGATTAATAATGGAGTTATATATTAATAACTTTTCAGAGTGGAGAACCAGTGTGGTGTTGTTGGGTTAGAGGGTTGGACTAGGCCTGTGGAGAAGCATGTGCAAATCCCCACTCTGCCATGGGTAAACTTGACCCAGTTACTCTCTGTCTAACATAACTCACAGTGAGGTTGTGAGGATAAAATGGGCAAGAACTGTGTGTGCTGCCTTGAGATCCTTTGAGGAAAGACAGGATATAAATGTAATGTGCTGCAATTAATTCACTGCAGCAACAGAACTTGGCTGGAAATGGTATTATGAAGCCATCTTGGCCAATTGCGTACACATTCATTGTTGCTGTTCCACCATCGTCCCTTGCCAAAACTGATTTTGCAACATGTTTTTTAAGCATGTCAGCAATACCTGGGAAAAGCAGAGACTAACTCGCATTGATCAGCACTGCTGCAATATATGTATGCATATTTATCTATCATATGCAGCTTATTTACCACAACACAGAAGGTGATGAATAAAGCACAATGTGCCCATAGCAGTTTTTAAAATATGGCAAATTACATTTGCATATTGATTGTTTATATCAATATCAGTGTAGCCTCACATAGGGCTTACTTCTCAATAATCCCACAACTTTGTCAAGAATGCATTACTGTTTTTTAAAACTCATTTTTCTTTGAATGGTGTGCACTCCCCGTATCTACCACCTATGTGTATCTTAAATATAACAGCAAACCAAATTGCTCCCTTGACAAAAGCTGTGGGCTCCCTTGATGTTGGCATGGGGAGTAACCACATGATCTGGATGACCCACAATATCAGAAGGGTGTGTTCAACTTTAAAAATGCATGAGTGGAACAACTTCCCCTGGAGCATATACCACAGATCAGGAGGTACCTTGGGGGTCAAGAGGACCCCAGCATGGTTAACAAGTAGACTCAAAGCAGCTATTAGAGGTGAGAAGGCTTCCTTTAAAGATGGTGGTGACAGACCAGAAAGAAGTTATTGGGGTCATAGTAGATGGCTTGATGAAAATGTCAACCCAGTGTGCAGTAGCTGTGAAAAGAAGCAAATTCAATGCTAGCGATCCTTAGGAAAGGAATTAAAAATAAAGCTATCAATATCATAAAGCTGTTATACAAGTCTATGGTGCGACCGCATTTGGAATACTATGTACAGTGCTTATCGTCTCACCACAAAAATAATATTTTAGAGTTGGAAAAGCTCAGTCCAGATAAGAATGAGGCATTGTTAGTGGGTAGTTCCCTAGACCAGGTGGCTGGGAGGCTACACTCTCTGTGAAGGAACAGGTAAACAGCTTGAAGGTACTTCTGGATCCCTTACTGTCGCTTTAGGCTCAGGTGGCCTCAGTAGCATGGAGGGCACTTAGAGTGTTTGTAGTAAGATTCTAGCCATGAACTTTCTGATTCATATTTCAGTTGCTTAGCTACTCGTTTTACATCTAGATGGTGTCCAACTGAATAATTTTCTTACCTTAATTTATTTATAAATATATACACTCTTGACTCATATAAAACATCAAGGTGATATGGAACAATATCTGCAAGTACAACCAAACATGAAATACACAAAAAGTATGTTGTGGCTTGATGCACTATGAACTTTTTATGAAGAGTCACAATTGGCCATAGAGGGAGTTGCCTAGCAACTACTCATGATTCTTTGCTATTCTGTCCCATTTCATGATGAATATCCCCAACTTTAGCCAGCATGTAGCCACTTATAATGTAACGATAGAGACCGTAGCTTTTGCTTCAGATTAAAGGGCATGGTAGAATAGCAGCTTCTCCCCCACAACTCTGATCCCCTGGTGAGCCGACTTGCAACACCAGAATTCACTCAAAGAAGCACCTGGAAACCATGAGGAAGGCAAGGGAAGCTTCCTGGAGTAAGGAGTCACCTGGGGATCTTCCATAGGCCAGGTAACTCAACAATACATATTTTATTACACTTTGCATTAAATGAATTTGTTTCTATATAAGGCACACATACGCAAATGCCACTGTGTATGCACCAGAGTGAACAAATCAAAAAGTGAAATCATTTTGAGTACCCACTGTGATCTCATATCAAGCATGTACTTGTGCCACAATTGATTCATTCTGTTCATGGGGTATTTGATCTCATAAATGAGGAGAGACCAAATCATTCCCTCATCAGGATGTATCACCTTTGGAGGTTTTCATTATTAGCAGCTGAAAATTGTGGTTGACTTTTATTAGAGTACTGTGAATGTGTCTGAGATAAAAGTCAAGGGCCACTGTGTCTTTTTAGTTGCCTCCTCTTAAACTGAAGAGGGAGAGGCCATGTGGTGAGTAAGGTGGAGTTAAGTACCTCCTCTACAGAAATAATTTTCAGTTTTCTGAGCTGATCAGTTGTCAAGAGGTCAGAAGTGCAGATTGTTCAGCTGACTGACCCAATGGAAGAGAAAGGGGTGACTTTGCCATGAGAATATTGAGGAAAGGGATTCACTTGTGAGGTCTGACTGTGAATGAAAAGCAAAGGCTTTTGTATAAAATGCAAATACATAGAGCTATACTGTCAGCAACAACAGTAATCTGAGAAAAAAGGTGTGTGTTCACAGCTGGCACTGAAATGAAGGGATTGCTCTGATTTTACCATTTGGTTTTGACCATGAAACTTGTCATAGATAGGTAGACAGAAGGGCTGGTGTCAGTGTCCTCTGTTATTGATGATGACACAGGCTGAAAGGTGGAAGGGCCATAGCTCTGCCGTAGATCATGTGCCTTGCATGCAGAAGGTGTCAGCTTCAATCCCTGGCATCTCCAGGTAAAACTGGGAGTGACTGTTCTCTGAAGCCCTAGAGAACCACTGTCAATCTGTGTAGACGATACTGAGCTAGATGGACCAGTACACTGACTCAATGTAAGGCAGCTTCCTATGTTCCTAGGTGATTTGCCTAAGGCTATGATCACTGAGTCCTCAGCTGAGCTGAGAATTAAACCACATGTTCTTTACTGCTTAACTATATCTCATCTCACCTCTTCTCAGCTTATAACCATCCTGTACAGGTGATGACAATCCCCTTCCTCTCTTCTTTAGATTTTAGCTTTCTCATTTGCCATACCTTTACCTTGCTGTTTTCCCCAAACTGAGCACGTTTGCACATACTCTCTGCTGCCAAACCCATTGAGTCTCCAAGGAATCTGTGTGGACCACTTGGAAAAGTGATGAAACCATCCCAGCAGTGAATGCTGGGCTCAGGGTGTGGCAGCAGACTCTTGGAGAAAAGAGCTGCATGTTCACCCCTGAAAATAGCCTATTGAATGACCTCAGGAGTGAAGGAGTATGCTGTCCCACTGTCAGAAATGCAGTAAGATTAAAGTGTTCTTTGTGGAATAGGGATGCAAAGGTGGAGGATATGAAGTGGCGGTCCTGCCAGTGTAACTTCATGGCCACAGCTTCACTGCTACTGCCACTGCCACCACCCCAAGCCCTATCCAGGAAGGCAGCTCTGCCCTACCACACGCATCACTTACTTCTCAGTAAAATATATCTGGCCAGCCCTGAAAATGTACTTATAGCATTGATGACTGCAGTGAGCTTAAATATCCTGTTTTTATATTTTCAAAAGTTTGTAGTTCTGCTATCTGGATTGAATTTCAAAATATGCATTCCCATTACAGTTAGAGTATAAATCTGCTTTGGGCTTTTGGACTGCTATAAAGAGTAGTTGATTCAGGTAAGAAATTATTAATTTGATATGTGTTAAACGCACTTGTTTTGGCAGATCTCCATTTACCTCAAATTAAAACATTCTTCAAGGACGAATGACATTTAGGATTGCAATGCTTATAACCTACCTGGCAAGATAACGCACATGAAACCTTTAATCTAGGCTATATTCACACCATTTGTCTAAAGCACACATTAACAGAATCTGGAGAGCTATAGTTTGTTAATGGTTCTGCGAATTGTAGCTCTGAGATCTGCTGCTTAGCAAACTACAGTTCCCAGGATTCTTTGGGGGGGGTACCATGGCTGTTAAAGTGGCACAAGAGTACTTTAAATGTATGGTGTGGATGTCATCCTAGTATTTAAATACTAATTCTTTTTAAACTGTTGGTTTCTTGAGTTTGGGGGCTTGATGGTGGAAGGATTTTGGATCAGATGAGATGTCTGATTTTATTGTATATGAAATTGTAAGATTTAGGAATTTGGCTACTATCCCAAAACACTGACTCCAAGCACAGAGGAACATGCCTCCAAATAAACATATAAAGGATTGGGCTTCACATCTCTTAATTAAGAAACATACAATTTTAATTGGAGGGTTGTATATCAGTCATAATCACACAGATCTTAATATACATCCTTGGAAATTGTGCAGTTCTACTCTGTTGATTTGCCTCCTAATTGCTGTATAATCTTATAAGGACCCTTGCCTCCTTCGAGTGATAATCAGCTGCGATAGCTTCAAAAGGAAAATGGCCCAGGTCAGTCATGATTAGACTGTGAAACCAGATACTCCAATAAAAAGAAGTAGGTTAGAAAAAGAGCCCTGACCTCAGTGCGTTTGTGCAGTTAGACAATAATTCATGATGAAAGGCTCCTTCTATTTGCTAATTGAGTTGCATTACTGAGATAGTAAAACATTTAATTTGAGTGGCATATAGTTGTCTTACAAAAATGACAGTTCCTATTCCAGTATGCTATCTGGCGTGTGTATAATTTGTCAGATGCATTGGCCTTAAAGCTTTTTAAGATAAATGTTTGGAAAACATTAGGGTTGGATTAATCAATGGCATTTGCCATGTGCAGAGCTGGCTACAGGATTTTAAGGATCATTGGACAATGCACCAGTGTCCTACTTTATCTGGAAGAAGTGGTATGTGCAAACTGACTTTTCCTTTACACTTCCTCTGTCCATCTTTGGTGCTCCATGGAAAGTCAGGGTGTTGGGACTGTTGGCGTGGTGGGCCTTTTGCCTGTCTTGAAGCCACCACAGATGTTTCTCCTTTTGCCCAAATGACTACCCAATGAGGTACATCCTCAACATCTCTCTCCATTTGTTTACATTTTGAATAACTTATTGAATTTGGACCCATTTCATGAGTTTGTCATTTAGGGTTATTTTGCACACGTGGCTTTGCTCACAGTCCCACACACGGCTTGCTGACTGATTATGGATGCAAACCTTCCTGCAAATAATAACTATAAAAATTTAACACTCCACTGGCCGCACAGAGCCAGCTTTACAAGCGAAGGTGAACTTTTTTCAGTTTGATTTATCTCCAAAGTGGATTTCTGAGTAAACAGCCTGTGACAAGCACCTTCTGAACCTAGTGCCCCAAGCAGTCACTGGGTCTGCTAAACTCAGCCCTGCCTGACCTCAAAACCCCAATCACCCGCTTTCCCTCTTTGAAATTGTTGGCTCTTTCCCATGTGGAATGGAAGAACGAGTGCACACAATCAAGGACAGAGTTCAGGGAAGAAGTAGGTGGGTTTGATTTATTCATTGATTGGTTACAGCCAATTGAATCCTGGGTTCTTCCCTTTCTCCCTCTTACCTTAACAGTAACCTTTGCAACTGCAATTTTGAAACTTGTGCGGTTGAGTGCTTTCACAGTCCTCAGGATATGGAGATAATTATTTTCTCCTTATCCATCCCCTGTGCCTGACCTCTGTCTGGAGAAGGAGTTAAAATGGATTCATCTTTCTTGAAGTGAGAATGGATCCTGAGATCCTGTGTATTATGAGTACTTCCCTGCCACCTCATATGTCCTTGGATGTATCTGATTTTCTGCCACAACTCCTCTGACATTTCTACCCTTCTACCGCCTCACCTTGTTTCACACCACCTCCTTCTTTACTTCCATTTTTTATTTTTTTTAAAAAATGATTCTGTTCTTAGACCAAGGTAAAGTTCGCAAACTAGGACACTACTTCTGGTTTTGCAGAGTTCGTAAACCGAATAATTTGTAAACAGGACTGTTCTTAAACCAAGGTACCACTGTTAATTATAGGCTTCAGGTCTATGGTCAGCATGCAGTTGGAAATAAAATGAAATGGAAGACACCAAAACAATGTCAGGTAGAATTTGCCTTTCTCTTATGTACTTACATTTTCCGAAAGCAAATCTGTGAAGGAGATATGCAAAAGTCATACTAGAAGTTATTTTCCAAGTGTGGGGAAAGAGTTGCATCTGTGTATAACGTTCATTCAGGAATTGTTTTTGTAGTGCTTAAAGATCTCTCAGTGCTTTTTTTTAAAAAAAATGCTTTTGGGTAAGGATGATTATTCTTTATGAATCAAAGTTAGAAATGACTAGCTGGGAGGGAATAGGCTAAAAGCTGAATTATTATGCACGAATGTAGCTTTTTTCAAGATTTGGTTATAATTACTTGATGTGACTACCTGGTGACACACCTCCATGGAACTTTCAATGTCATTTCCCCAAATTTTCATATCCAGCTTTTTAAACTGTAGCTCTTGGTAAATGGATTACATTGCTGAGGCTGAGAACAAACAAAACTCCCATATTCAGTGGGCTGGCTGAGTTTTGCTTATTAATCCAGAGGTGTCAGCTGCAGTGCCACATGGTAATTTTCATAACACTGTAGGAGTAGCTGGAATAAATTTATGTTAATTGTGTATGACTTTGGGGAAGTGGGTTTGTTTGCCTGGAACACTTTTTCCATGTGTGGTGGTGGATGGAAGGCAAAGCCTTTTGGAACACGACAACTGCAGGTTTCAGTTTAGATCAGCAGGAAGTAATCACATTAGGCATTTGGGAGTCAGACCAATTTGCCTGAACTTTTAGTTCATGACAGACTGGAGTCAGAGTGTCTTATTAGCTTTTCCAAATATAGGTGGAAAACATCACTGGTTGAAAAGGGTTTTGTCCCACTAAACTAATCCTTGTTCAAAATGATTGCAACAGATCAGAACTGGCATCCCAATAAAGCAACATGGCATTGTTAAGGCACAATGCTATGAAGGTTTCTTATAGCTTCCTATTTGCATAATGAGAAACACGTCTTTGCCTCAGCATTAACAGAACATATTTATCATTGTCAGCTTGTGAGCACTGCACATTTTAAATGGAACAAAATTGCTGCTACTGCATGAAGAAGATATATAGGAAGAGCAGAATGGATCCCTTTTTCAGTCTCTTTTAGATGTTAATCCCCCCCATCCCAAAACACCTAAACTATGGAGTCTATCAGCCAAAACCACCTGCAATTTGAATTTCCAAAATCATAGAGTGCTGTGACAGTTCTTTGACTTTAATTCTCCCTTTCAGGCATCTTTTTGCCCCCAAAATGTTATTCAGATGACTTAGCATTTCAAAGCACCTTCATTTGTAAATTTAATTAACCTTGTTAATTTATGTATTTGTGTATTCTACCAGTTTCCCTTTTCGTGTTCTCGCACTAAAACTTGGCTGGGCTCCAAGTATGTAATTAAATGGTTAGGACTTGCATTTTGTGTGAAGCTCTTATTTATCTTTTCCCCAACCCCTTTACTGCTGATCTAGAGAAGGTTATTATAACACTTTTTAAAGCTGTCATCAACCTTTATTAGGGACATTTGTTTATGAGGTCAACAACTATGAGCAGTTTTGCAGGGAAATTTCTAAATGATTAAAGGAATATATGAATTGAGAGATTTCCTTTTCAGCAATAAAAATGAAACAAATAGTTGACTTCAGTGCTTTAACACTCTGCGGATCTATTCAAATGGTAAAAATCCGTTCTAATGGTGCGATACAATTATATAGTTAATTTGTGGGATTTTCTCCCACAATATGTGATGCCCATCAACTTGGATAGCTTTAAAGCAGCCAGTGTGGTGTAGTGTTTTAGAGTGCCTGTGAGACCAGGCATCAAATCACCATTCATCCATTAAGCCAACTGAGTGACTCTGAACCAGTCAACCAAACCTACCTCACAGGGTTGTTGTGGGGGGGGGGTTTACATTGTACTGCTTACATTCAGTGCACAAAGGGGGCTGTGTGTCTCTCCCTTCCTGTGTTATCTGCAAGGAAAAGGCGGCAGCTGCTGTTGCTCACACAGTGTGGGGCTCACTAAACCTTGTACACTTGGCCAGTATGTAGAAATACCTATCGGAGATCTAAGTAAATGAGATTATGTAATAGTTTTTCAAGAAGCTGGTTATGATAGGAACAGACAGACAGACAAATGTGAACTGTGAAGAGCCCAGTTTGGAACCAAACTCAACAAGTCGTGTCATACATACAGTCTTCTTACTCAAAGTGGGCTTAGGAGAAAGCCATCTTTATTATTTGAAAAGGAGGACTTATTGGCCAGCTCCTGTGTCAGTCATAAAGCCACCTACCCTTCTCACCAGGCCTGTGAATAATGCTAAAAATCATTGTATTAGTTATGGGGCCACCTCCTTTCCCTGTGCTTTGTTGAAGGAGTGTGTGTGTGTGTGTGTGTGTGTGTGTGTGTGTGTGTGTGTGTTTTAAGGGGGGTGTTTTAAAAAAGTGCCTTCCAAGCACATCTGTAATTTGATAATTATACCAGTTGCTTTGAAAATGAAATAAAAAGCAGACATCCTGCATGAAGCATGAGGAGTGTTCAGAAAGAAGCCGTCAGGAATAGATTGATATGCTGTATATATGTCTCAATTCAGGAATAAAGGCAGGTGAAAGCACAGCTCGCTGTCAGCAAACAGCCTTTCTATTTTCAAGTACATCAGTATGCAGCCTGATAGATCAGTATTTTTGTAGGTGTCATGTCTCTGTCTGGTTCAGAACTGAAATTAGGGAGGCTCAGGTGGAAGAGAAGGGTGAAACTGACTCCCTTCTGCACAGTTTTAGAGATAGGTGTACAACAATAATGGACTGTGTGGTGGGATGGAGGTTCTTTGATGACCTCCCAGCAAATGACCTCCCAGATGTTTACTGCGAGGGGAAAGGTCAGTGTGGCGCAAATGCACCCATGGAGCTAATCCACCCACCACACCAGCACCAAAAGATGCTCTGGAACATCTTGGGTTAAGTGATCTGCTGCTGCTGCTGCTGCTGCTGTTCATGCTTTCTATAATGTAGTTTCTGCTTCATCCTATATCACAGGGTGTCCATATTTGATTCATGATTGTTTGATGCCTCACACAGAAAATAATCTCTTTATTTTGACAGCAATTGAAATTGGGTTTCCTGTCATTCAAGCAGCAACCCTAAGGGGAAACAAAAATTAAATTCTAATTTTCAATTGCAGCTCACTGCCATGGATGCCGATGAAGGTTCAAATGGGCGGATCACATATGAAATCCTGGCCGGAGATCCAGGAGACTTTGTGATCAATGAGCAAACGGGCCTTATCACTATTGCTCCAGGAATTGAATTGGTGGTAGGACGTTCCTATGCCCTCACTGTCAAAGCATCTGACAGTGCTCCTCTTGCACAGAGAAGGTAATTAATATTATAATTAAATATTTTTCTCCATAGCTGAGAAATTAACCTTTCTGCACTATAATGAGTAGAAGGTGTAAAGGATCAGTCATCAAAGAAACATGACGCCTGTGATTTGGTTTCTTTAGAAAAGGCACTTCAGTTGGTTGTTTGCTAAGCATGCTATTCAAAAGAAGCCTTTATATCTGAACTGCTGAGGCTCATTCATGAAATTAGTATATATCCAGCACACAGATATATGCACCGTAATATGTTGATTGGGCATTAGTAGTAGTAGCATTAGTAGTAGCAGTAGCGTTATTATAGTAAATTCTAGTATGTTTAAGTTTGCTCCATCCATATTTGTAGTGTGTGCTTGTTTAAGAAACTGAGAATGAGAGAAAGGAGGAGAGAAAACCAAGCAATGAAGGCAAAAGTAGTTGTCTGTTCTGTAAATTGCCAACTATCATGCAAAGGTAGTATCTCCAAATGTCCTGGAATGAAAGGATCGCTGAGCTGGAGGTAACCTTTTATCCAGATGATACAATCTTATAGTGTGCCTCAGCTCAATTTGGAGCACAAATTGCAAGCTGTGCAAACACCGAACAAGCAATGAAATACACTCCATGGAAACCAACATTTGCACTAGCAAAGTCATTCAGTTTCTAATCTCCTACTTGTTAGATCTGGGAAGCGTAGAGTAGAAAGAGGCAATTTTCTCATACCAACTTGGCAGAAGCAAAACAAAACAAAGGTTGATTTTAACTCACAGAGCACTTCAGGTTTGAATAGAATAGCTGAGGGCCCTTAAGCCTGATTTGCATGTCATAATTTGCAGGTGTTTCCCCACTTTAAATGTGACAGTGTATATACCTGAGGGGAGACATTACACATAACAGAGCAATGTGTGTATTTTAAGTGAGGTCAGATCCATTTTGAAATTAAATGAAATTTCGTTGTTAGCCCAATCCATTCTGGAATGTGTATTACATGTTTCTGGGAATGTATATGCCAAGGCTACCACTGTGTTGGCAAAAAGATATAAATTGGCCATCTTAGCATCACAAAAGTTCAGAAAAGCAAAGCTGGAGAAACAAATAGAGACCAGTTAAGGAAGTGTGGCTACTCAGTTGTAAGACAAATAAAAAGAAAACACAGTTGTAAGACAAATAAAAAGAAAACACAACAGACTAAAACAGATACTCCTAAACCTTTCCATGCCCTGTTTGGGTGACACTTCGCTCTCGCCCTTCACTTCTCCATGCAGTGCGAGAGGCAGGAGAGGGACTTTCTCTCCTCCTGGTTTGAATGTTACCTTTCAGATTTAGGGAGAAGGATGGGGAAAAACCAGGTGAGACAAAGAACCATTCTAAATACCATCAGGCATAGAGGTGAAATATCACCAAAATAGCCCCTAAGTGGGCAAAACCAAGCTATTCACTCTATGGAGAACATCTTCACTCTTTAATTGCAACTGTAGGGATGTTTGGTCATTAGTCCTCCACATGTATGGCTTATGTGTGGAGGCAGGAGTAGAACTGTGGATGTCACCACCTTCAACAGCCACCAGAAAGGAGAGCCAAGATACGTAAGCCCTTGACCTGATTGGGTGGAGAACTGAGGCACGTACAAGTATATATACATAGGCTATCCTTTCTGATGGTCCACTGAATGTGTTAACGTTGGTGGCAGAGCCAGTGGACATAGGGAATGGGACTCACAAGTGCAGGCCCATCTCCCCATCCATGTGTTTAGTATATAGTATTTGCTAAAAGCTATCATCTGTTCAGACCTACAGTTGCATTTAAATGTGAAGAACTCTGCATTATCATTGGAAAATTGTGGTATATAGGCTCAAAATCCACAGGCATTTAAACTTTTAACTCTTAGCTTATTTTGATGTTGTTGCTGCTGCTGCTGTTCCCAGTCATTTAATATTGTTGCCATCACATTTTCTAATGTATCGTTGCAAATGCAAGGGCCAGAAGATTTAAATGAAAGTCATTGCCCTCCGGGTTCTATAATAAATTCATAGACTATGACAAATTCACTGAGTGTGGTACACACGTCCTTCAGGCTTTACTTTTCCATCCCTGCATTTATAAGACTATACTTTAGCTGTTTTGTTTTTTGTTGGTGCCATTTAAGAAGCAAATTTCAATATTCAGCACAGCACTCTAAGGCATTGTGTCACCCATACTATTCTTTTCTAGCCTTAAGAAAATATTCATGGTTTTCTTTAAAAACAAAACAAAAGTGTTTCTACCAAGTTGGTCAGATGAAAGGAATTTTCAAGTCACCTTTTTTCTCCCTATCACCCCAGAGATCTAAATAGCTTATTTATTTATTTATGCATAATTAATAGCTTCTTAATCCTTTAGATCTATAGGGACGCAGGTGGCACTGTGGCTGTGGTTAAACCACAGAGCCTAGGACTTGCCGATCAGAAGGTCGGCGGTTCGAATCCCCGTGATGGGGTGAGCTCCCATTGCTCAGTCCCTGCTCCTGCCAACCTAGCAGTTCGAAAGCACGTCAAAGTGCAAGTAGATAAATAGGTACCACTCCAGCGGGAAGGTAAACGGCATTTCCATGCACTGCTCTGGTTCACCAGAAGCAGCTTAGTCATGCTGGCCACATGACCTGGAAGCTGTACGCAGGCTCCCTCGGCCAATAAAGCGAGATGAGCGCCGCAACCCCAGAGTCGGTCACGACTGGACCTAATGGTCAGGGGTCCCTTTACCATTTTAATCCTTAGATCAGTTAGATGTTTATTCACCCCACCCAAAAGAAAAAATAAAAGAAAAACCATGAAGTGAAATCAACTAAAGTGGCCAGTATAAAAAGGAAATAATTTTTGAATATTCTTTATAATGATTATGATTAAAATTATTTTTATCCTTCCTTTTTGCTAGTCCAGGACTCAAGGTAGCTTACACAGATAAAGCAGAGCAAGCTAAAAACATAGAAAATACAATTATTAAAATGTAATTAAACACTCATCTTTCTGCCCTGTTAACACCTTGTGTCAGATGCATCAAATGCAAAGAATTGCAGGGATGCAACCCAAAGGTTCAGAAGAAATGTTGAGTGCTTATTACCAAAGTGTGCAGTGTGGTGTAAAGATTTTTCCAAGATGATGATGATGATGATGATGATTTTGACTGGGTTTTGTTTGTTCCATTGTCTTTGCAGGAGCTCCATCACTACTGTTTACATTGAGGTTCTTCCTCCAAATAATCAGAGCCCACCCCGCTTTCCCCAGCAGATGTACAGTCTTGAACTTAGTGAGGCCATGAGAATTGGTGCCATTTTGCTAAATTTGCAGGTACAGAATGCTTCAATGTAAGCATTTACAGAACTCTTTCTGCTTATGGATGTGATGGTCTTGATCCTAGCTACTTGCTGTTTTCAGGGTCTGTTCTGGACAAATACTACTTTATAGCGTGGGGGGGCGGCGTAAGGAATCTGTGGCCCTACAAGTGATGGTCTTCAACTCCCATCAGCCCCAGACAATGCAGCTAATGGTTAGGGTTGATGGGAGTTGTACTCCAACAATGGCTGCAGGGTCACAAGTTCCCCATCATTGCTTTGTAACATGGGTTTCCCAAACTTGGGTCTCCAGCTGTTTTTGGACTATGATTCCCATCACGCCTAGCTAGCAGGACCAGTGGTCAGGAATGATGGGAATTGTAGTCCAAAACAGCTGGAGACCGAGTTTGGGACCCTACTATATAGTATGGGTTTTCTGCTGCCATTTAACCCTTTTCTTATTGGTTTGCCTGCTGAGAAACCTCTGCATGTACATCTCAGGCACTTCTGAGGTGCATGTTCACTTCACGTAAAGTGTTGGTTGGGCTTCTTGGATCTCATTGTTTCCCATCATGGATTTGAAAGTGCCTCCTGGAACAGAGCCAGCAGTCTCCTTTGGCTCCATTTTGTAGCGGACAACAGTGATAGACTAGTGGACTTTTAGAGTAGCTTGCCCATCATTATAGATATTTTTCCATTGAGGAATCCGTGCTAAACTTCTGAAAATTGTTGCTCTAATTTGTCTTAAATGAAATTCATTCATTCAACATAACAGCTTTTGTCATACAGATGTTTAGGATCTTCATTTGCAGCTGTTTAAAGGTGTGAAATGTTAATATGTATGCAATAGTAGATAATGTTACACAGTGTTTTTAAGCTTCCAGCTCCATAAAAGTAATACGTATGAGGTGTACTTTTATAATTTTACAGAGATTTGACACCTGAAATTTAAAAATAAGTGTGGTCGTTTGGGGGGTGGGGAGAACCACTGTGTTCTTATTTATTTGTTGTTGTTTTTAAAAACTGTGGAACCAAAACATTTCTTTTTTATACTTAGAAATACAGCCAAAGTTAAGCACTGCTCTATCCCATTGATTTAAATGGGTGATAGTTAAGCACATGCTTAACTTCAGAACTGGATTGTGTATTATATTCTTAAATCAGATACAACTGCCCCCCCCTTCAGATAGCCTCTCTAAGAGGTATTGATGGTATTGAAAGATGCCAAGAGGTCAGGGAGGATTAACAGGGACGTATTGCTTCGTCTCTCTCCCAGCAGAGGTAATTATATAAGGCAACCAGGGCAGTTTCTGTGCCAAAGACAGGCCAAAACCCTAATTGAAATGGATCTAGAAAATCAGTCTTCAATACCACCTGGATCTGTTTTATTAATGTTATTGTCTAATAATCTCTTCATTCTTTTCAAACTGATTATTGTCCAGTATAATTTTTAATACTGCATATTTTAAGAAGGGCCCAAATAGGTGCAATATTTAAATGGAGCAATCCTATTTGGTTTAAGGAATGCAGTAATAAATAATCCCTACTGAGTTATTTTGAAAATTAGCTGGAGAATTTACTGCCCGCCGAAAACCTCTTTATTACCTCTCGTTCTGTCAGTCATTGTTGATTAAAGCTTAAGTATGCAAATACTCTAATTTCCTGAAATTCCAATAAGCAATTACCATGCTTATGAGAGCACACTCTCCATGAAGCCAAAATGCAGACACTCTCTAGAGGGGGACAAACACATACAATCAGTTGATCTAGAGTTAAAGCTGTCAAATGTTTAATTGTTGTGAATGAGTTGATTAGCATTTAAAATGTGTTGCCCATCACTACTCAGGATTTGTTCTTTGTTTTTGTTTTTAAAAAAATTCCTAATAAAAAAGAAGCCATTGCAATCTGTAACATGTCACTTTTTCTCTGTTGTTCTTCTGAAGGCAACTGATCGAGAGGGTGACCCCATAACATACGTCATACAGAATGGAGATCCTCAGCAAGTATTTAACCTTTCTCGAACGTAAGTAGAATAACCCTTATGGCTGAATTTTCAACTTCCCAGCCCAAATGAATATGCAGATTGTGTGCAAATAACACAGCTTCTAATCGGAGGTATTCAGCTGTTTGAAGTTGAGCTCTCAGACACTAATGGGAGCTCTGTGAATGGTACTGAACTTTGAAATTGTACACCCGAGACCATTTATTTATTTTAAATGTTTGACTAGGTAAAACCCACTGAGATGGAAACTTCCATTATATGAGTGACCTGGGATTAATTAGAAGCCTTTAGACTTGCCAGGTTTCTCCTAATGACAGTGACTTTTTTTTTTACTTACCATTTCTTGTCTGGAAAAATGAAATGTACTGTAATGAAAAGGAAGACCTTTTGGGCCCATTGTCTGAATTCAGCACCAGACATTCCAGGCATTCCTAACTGAGAAAGCTTTTAGCATTCTTCCTAAATGGATGCCACCTTAATTAGTGAAAAGAAAAGCCCTGGAACACTGAAAGCATATGTACCAGAAATAGTGAAAACCTTTCCTTTAAGGGCCTGTCATTTGCAAAGCTATTATTTGCTTGAATATTAATTGCAGTAAATGGAGAAAGAAGAATATATTGAGGGAAGGTTTCCCCCTCTCAGAAATTAGGAAAAGAGCAAGCAAGAGTCTTATCATTATGTTCTCAAAGCTCATGTACTAAGACATTTGTTCACCGGTGTGAATGCGGGTATAAGCAACATACTAAAAACAGAGGATGCTGCAATAATCTAGGAACTTTCCCACTCCTCAGGTTGATGGTATGCTTCTGCTACTGCAGATTATTATCCTGAACCTGTTTTCTGTTATTTCTATGCAATTTACTTTCCATTGTAGGGGAAAATATATACCGTATTTTTCGCCCTATAGGACGCACCGTCCCATAAGGTGCACCTAGTTTTTTGGGGGGGAATAAAGGGGGGAGAATTATTTTCCCCCAGGCTCGGGGCTGGGGCAAGGGAAGCCCGAGCTTCCCCCGACACCAGCCCCCAGAACAGGCAACTATCCGCAAGCCGTGGGAGCCCGGCGCTGGGCTCCCACGGCTTGCGGAGAGCTGTGCAAAGCTCGAAGCCTGAGCGTGCTGAGCTCAGCGCGCCCAGGCTTCAGCATGCAGGCAACTCTCCGCAAGCCATGGGAGCCCAGCGCTGGGCTCCTGCGCCTTGCGGAGAGCTGCGCGAAGCCTGGAGAGCGAGAGGGGTCGGTGTGCACCGACCCCTCTCACTCTCCAGGCGTCAGCAAAAGCCTGCATTCATGCCATAGGACGCACACACATTTCCCCTTCATTTTTGGAGGGAGAAAAATGCGTCCTATAGGGCGAAAAATATGGTATACATATTGGGGTCTGGCTGTGGAAACTGTTGCACCAGGTAGCTGGAGGTTTGCAAATGCATAAACCATCAAAAGTTGAGAGCAGCATCTACTTTTGAATGAGACTGGGCTGAAAATGCCTCTCACTTAACTGGCAAAAAAGATTTCTTTGAGAGATAAAGGAGCTGCTCTAAGCAGTAGAATCCTGACAGCATTTCTCATTGGCAAAATAGTCCAGTAGGAATTACCCAGGGGTATTTTGTTTTTGACTTCCTTTACAAAAGGAAAGATGTCTGCCTCCATGGCCAGCTTATTTTTTTTACTAGATATTTTTAAAATGAGTGACTGTAGCTTTCTGTCTCATATCTATCATGGGAAACTCTTTCACTGAAAAACGCTAGAAATTTCTCTCTCTGCAACTTCAGAAAATTTACCAAAATGCCACCCCCTCTCCACCCCTCCACTCCCGCCCCCCAAATGTCTGAGCCAACTAACTTCCAGCTAGCACTACTTTATAATATGCTTTTCTGTGTGCACTCATTAAAAGTTACAAAAGGCATTCATATTTCCAGGTTATTCCAATGAAAGTAATGGGCAATATTTGCATTTGAATACATACAGTAGTTATTCATGCAGTCCCTAGAAGCAAGTACAGCAGAGATGCTCTGTAGAGCATCCATGTTCAGAACATGCAGTATAATATTATGACAGGTTCTCTCTAGTGAGCTGTAAGAAAACAGAAGTACTCCATTTCTGCTATGAACCAACATAACTACTTAATCCATTTTATTTATTTAACAAAATCTCTAAACAGCTTGATTGTAATGAAACCTCTAAGTGTTTTGTTTATATTTTACATGAAATAATTTTAATGCCAATCAAAACAAGTCGTTAAAAACTTTAAAGAAATCAGTAAGGCAGTAAGGCATGAAGGGGCTTGACTGAACAAAAATGTTTGAAGCAGGTGCTGAAAAGCTACCAGAGAAGTGGCAGGGCTAAAATCAAGAACAGGAGCCAAACATCTAGGTCTTCCCTGATATCATGCTCAGCCCCTCCGATCCAGCTGCACCTTCCCCTGCCCACTACCACTGATATTGGGGGCACATCTTCACAACTTCCTGCTTCCTTGCCTACCTAGGCACATTGCAGCACCATCATATGGCATCACTACATGCAACTGGGAATTAAGTTAATGGATGATATACTAAGGCCTAGTAGTAGGAGCATCGTGCACTGTCAGGCCAAAGGTAATAACCACTATAACACTCTGTTTCCTCTGTCTCCCTCAGAAGAAAACCTACCAAACCAAACTTTGTGAGCGCACAATCTTTTACCTTGGATAGGGGTCACAGGCCTGTCTGTCACCCACAGTACCTGGCCTATGGGGTGGGGCAAGGGGAAATCATCAGTCAATATATGGGATCCCTTGATGTGGCCATTTCAAGGGTGACCTATGGCAGAGTCTATTATACTGAGGCAGGCTCTGGAGGCACACTCACACCCCAGCTCTATCTACTCAGCCAGGAATCAAACAATACCCCACACTGCAATCAGCCCGTTACCTGCAGGCAGGTATCTTACAGGACAAACAAACTGCTGTAGTAAAAAACCAAAAAAAACCCAACCCACCCACTCTTATTGGCTAGGAAAAGCAGACCAGGCAGGGGTAGGATAGTACCAAGCAGCTCTTCCCTGATTAGTCCTCCTGTAGGTCTAATATTGTAACTCTGGTACAGTGGTACCTCAGTTTACGAACTTAATCCATTCCGGAAATCCGTTCTTAAACCCAAACCATTCTTAAACTGAGGCACGCTTTCCCTAATGAGGCCTCCCGCTGCCAGTGCCCCTCCACTGTTCAGATTCCATTCTTAGCACAAGGTAAAGTTGTCAAATCTAGACACTTATTTCTGGTTTTGTGGAGTTTGTAAACCGAATCGTTCATAAACCAGACTGTTCTTAAACTGAGGTACCACTGTATTACTGATTAATTAACTAGCACCTAATTAACAGCAAAAAAATAGAAATAAAACATAAACACAGCACTGCTCTCCTCATTTCAAGGGTTTCTTCTGATTTCAGAATAAAAGAGTTTTAAAATGCCCTGTTGGTAATCTAGGGCCAGTGCTCCCTTTAGGAGTGGTAATGTCATAAGAGCCAGATCATGTTGTAGGAGCCCATATGGCATCTCCATTGTACTTTGATGTTCCTGGGACAGAAGGGCAGGTCTATGTTATGTATGCAAGCTTTTACAATTAGAAGAAATTTGGTGGTGAAATGGTGCTGCCGCATATACATGCCTTAGAACTAACTGATGTAGAGCAGTTTGTCTCTGCTTCCATTGAACTCAGATGACCCTAGGATAATGGGAGCCATTGAATACAGAACAGGAATGGAGAGAAACAAAATATTTAATTCTAGTATTTGGATGCCACAACCAATCACTTCTCGAATGATTAAGCAGATCGGAGAGGCTTGAAATACAATCCCATGTCCAGGGGCATCCTTTAAAAGCTAAAATGAAGTTGGAAGTAACTGGACGTGCTCTCCACCTCCAAAGGCCATTGTGGCATGGCACATCAGTGTCAGATAGCTCTTAAAGAACCAATTACCGTTTTCCCATGCTGTGCCAGTTTCTCATATCTTCTGCAGATAGGGGTTGAGCAAAATGGAAATATGGGAATAGGGAAACCCTTTCCCCACGTATAGCACCATGTGGAAATGTCTGCTAGCCAGTAATAGAAATAACTCAGGATGTAGCTGTACAGAGAAAGTGGATTGTTCACATCCATTGTCTGCTGTGAACCTTTTGCCTGAAGAGTTGGTCATGAATTCAGATTTCTGTTGTGACTGGTTGTGTGTGAAAGCCACAATTGTTTGCTGCTTATATTGCCAAATTAGGTAAGCTATAAGGAAAGAGTATAGTTTACTCACAATGGTATAAAAAAGATGTCCCTGAATTGAGACTTCTGATCTTCTGCATCAGCAGAAGTTAATGAAAAAAACATACTTGCCTTGTAACTTCCTCCGTGAGAATAGTTTTGGTCTATTCCTAGCACTTAGCGGTTTGTTTTATTTTTTAATGTGAAAACAAACTAGAAAGTATTTGTCTGCAGTTTTTACAAACTTTGATTTTTTTAAAAAAATCACTTTTTGCTTTGCTTTGGATCACAATGAGAAGTATTCACTAATGCAACCAGCCCAGTGGCATATAAATATATACAGTGCTTGTCAATTTTTAGGAGCCATATTTTGATGTAACATACATGTTTGTTTTATTGCTAGATCCGGACTTCTAGCCTTAGGAAAGCCTTTAGACAGAGAAAGCACCGATCGCTACATTTTGATTGTTACAGCCTCAGATGGCCGACCAGATGGGGTAAGTTTCTTGTAGAAATATAAAAACAAGTTTCTGAGACCTAAACAACAGGGCACTGAGAGCAGCACAGCCAAAACAGGGCAAGTCTTTGTTAAACTGTCTATAACCCTCAGTAATTCCCCTTTATGTTGGGAGGTTTTGTGTGAATGCCTCCAATGTGCTGTTTTGGAAATAGAGCTGCAACTGAAATGATTTGTGTCACATCCTCTGACCTCCCATTGTTTTTTTTATGGCCAGTACAGACACTGCACACTGCGAGGGACATCCCATGGGGGACATCTTATGGCTGTTCCAGCTCCCTGGGGCCAGGACACTGCCCAAGTCTCTCACATATCATTTTTGAACATTTTCCTTTGCACTCGTAACCTGAGATACTTGTTGTGCCATATAAAAACATTTTACCAGAATCTCTACAGAGACTTTGCACATGGCAGATATAGTTGGTTCAATTTCCCCCCTAGCACTGGGGAAATCATTTTGAAAATGTTGTGTGACAAATCATAAAGAAAACTGTATCAAATGTTTTCTTCCACTACCTATGGTATAGAGAACATTTTTTTACAAATTAGGTTAGCTCTTGAGATGTTAGGAGGTTTTGCTTTCTTACATTATTTGTTATCAATGATGAAGTAATTGACTGCTAGTGACAAGTGATCTTTCTTAATACTAAAAGGTAATCTTCCATTTACTGCCTAATACTACATTTCTCTTAAATGATGTCAACATATCCTGGATAGTAGTCTTTCTTTGGATCATGGTTCCACTTCTTCCACCTGAAATGTGATAGTAGTTCATACTTGCTACTGTAAATGAAGCATCGTTTTGGGGAATTGAACTGTTGCTTATAATGTAAGATTTCGGTAGTGTTTATAGTGCTAAAATTAAATAATGAAAGCATTTATGAGCAATGAGTTGCTAGTAAACCGATACTGTTCTCTTAACAGTGAAATTCATGTGCCTTGTTTAGATACAAGTGTCCATAAGGAGGCAAGCTTAGAGAGGAATTATATATTATGAATGACAGAGGACTGCCACAAAAAAATGGCAATGTTGTGTCTTGTTCTCCTCTTGAAAATCAAGGGATACTCAATACATGATATTATGTTTCCCTATCTCACAAAGCTGCAGCCAGTGGAGTGGACCCAGGGAGGATTACAGCATGATAATGTCACACAGTGCTGCTGTTTTGAAAGTACGCTTGTGTCTGCCATAACATTTCATTCTGCACTTTGGAGACTACAGGCTGGCTCACATGTGTAATATTGCAAAGGTTCTATGCCACCTCCAATCTCTGCTGAGAAGTAGCAAGATTCCAGGGGAGTTCTATGCACTCAACCAGGGTCATGCTTCTGTGGGGAATTAAGATGTGGCAGAGACTGTCTTTAAGACATATGGTTTATATTACACATATTTACACCGGAAGCTTTCAAGGGAGGGAATGCAGAGTTTGCAGCATTCACAATTCAGTGGGGTCTTGTTTCCCCAGCAGTACAGCACTGGCTTTCCAAGGCATCCTAAACTTAATCTCTGTGCCTCTGTCCCAGCCTGCCAAGATGGTTTTCTGACCTTCAGCCTCCACATGGAGTTCTACCTATTCCCTATTACTCCTTCTACCTATACTCTGTTACTGAATGCAATTGTGAGAAAATGTGAAAGCTCTTTCCATGCTGTAAGATCTGTGATGTCTTATCACACATTGAATTCATCACTTGGTAAAGGATGCCTGGGCAAACCAGCCTCAGGCAAAGCTTCTTGGCTGACAAATGGCACAATCCTTTACCTAAACCTTTCATCCTTAGCTTTGAAATGTTATTTTTTCTCCACTGGCTCTACGATATAGTCTGGGGGTCCCAATCTACCAAATCCCTGTTCTGTGCCTGTCTGTGGAAAGCCCATAAGGAAGATTATTTTGATGTCTTTTTTTCTCTCTATCTTTGGGAAGATACTCCCCAGGGTGGGAGTGGGGATTGGAATACCAAACAACTCAAGTAAGGATTTTGTCAAGTAAGCAATGAGCAAGAGGCTACATTCTGTCCTGTTGTTCGTTGAACTTTCCTGCAAAGTCCATGTAGATTTCACGTTTTTATTTCATTATTTTCTTGTGGATATTCTTGTGGAAAGGAAAATGCTACATGAGAAAAGCAAAAATAAACATATCATATATGCACCTTCCATCTAAGGACTTTGCATGCCTTCTCTGTTTAGTGCACAAAGTGTTTTCTCTAATGAAGATATAACTCAAGGGGTGGGGTGGGGAATCTGTCCAAGGTTCAACCTTCCGTACATTAGCACTTGGATTTTAGTACTTTTACCTTTATATCATTTTAAACAGAATGTCTGGTGAGCAGAAAAAAATATGCAAATTTCTAAGACTTGCAGTTGCATTTATAGGAGCATCAGCAAGACTGTAATGAGGTACAGAATGGGAGCTCCTGCTTCAGTTGCTTCATCCTGGCTAGTTAACTGTCACTGTGGTTACACCTTTTCATGGGAAAGGTCACATTTGCATCTTTGCTTCTAATTACTGCACTCTATTTTCAGCCTGTAGCTCCAATACATAAAGTAAAAGAGGAATGTATTGAGCTTTCCATCAGTAGGATGTAGCATCCAAGTGTGCAAGTTCAGGATATTCCCTTTCTTGAACCCCCTGGAATCTCATATCGCTTGGAGATTGGGGTAATGGTATAGTAGGAAAGTCTGTTGTTGTTGTTTAGTCGTTTAGTCGTGTCTGACTCTTCGTGACCCCATGGACCAGAGTACTCCAGGCACTCCTGTTTTCCATTGCCTCCCACAGTTTTGTCAAATTCATGTTGGTAGTTTCAAGAACACTGTCCAACCATCTCGTCCTCTGTCATCCCCTTCTCCTTGTGCCTCAATATTTCCCAACATCAGGGTCTTTTCCAGGGAGTCTTCTCTTCTCATGGGGTGGCCAAAGTATTGGAGCCTCAGCTTCACGATATGTCCTTCCAGTGAGCACTCAGGGCTGATTTCCTTAAGAATGGATAGGTTTGATCTTCTTGCAGTCCATGGGACTCTCAAGAGTCTCCTCCAGCACTATAATTCAAAGGCATCAATTCTTCGGCGATCACCCTTCTTTATGGTCCATCTCTCACTTCCATACATCACTACTTGGAAAACCATAGCTTTAACTATACAGACCTTTGTCGGCAAGGTGATGTCTCTGGTTTTTAAGATGCTGTCTAGGTTTGTCATCACTTTTCTCCCAAGAAGCAGGCGTCTTTTAATTAGCTAGTGGCTCTGAAAGGGAATGCAGATCCCCATCTTTACTTCAAAAGATGATCCAGTTCATTCAGTGGGGTCCAAATGAGCACTGTGGTGCAGATGTAGATACACATCCAAGTGTGCATGTTTGGAAACCTTATGCATGGCAGATCTCCCTTGCTTGATCAGGGTATCATTTATACAAGGCTATCAGTGTATGTAGACAAAGGTGCTATATATTCATAGCTTCTTTTATACTCTCATAGCTGAACATTTTAGGCTTTGCCTAAAATTTCCCCTCCCAGTTTTCAGGTAATTTCTTTTCTGTGACTCAGATGCTATTTAAATCCATACATTCGCTTAATATTCATTTTAATGGCACATAATTCTATCATTTTACATTTCAATAGCAGTGGCACATTGCAAAAGCATCCTGTTTATTGTCTTCTTCCCTTGGGAAAAAAAAAAGCTCATGTTCATCCAATTGCTCTGTTACTGGGATATTTTACTTGCACATGCACAATTACAGCCTTTGTTGAACTTTTAAATGATAACATAATTTATCCACAAAACAGTTTTTGAGTCTTGTCTTCTGCCACTGCAGTTGGGTAGGAGAGCTGGAAAAAAAATCTCATCTGGCAACCAACACGCCCCTTTGGTTTCCGATAGTACACGGGTAGACAAGTCTAAAAAGCCTGGGACACATGCGTCAACCAATGCACCCCTTTGGTCTCAGATTACTTTTGATACTGTCAAAAATAATCTACAGTGCACACTTTGTATGTGTGTGTGTATAAATGTATCAGCTCTCCTACCCTATTAACGCAGTTCACCAGGTATAATGTAATAGTGATAATCCAACTCTGTAGCATTCATTTGTGTAATGGTTTTAGATAGTTTAGTGTTTTGTATGGTTTCTAATTTGCTTATATTCTTATGGATGTTACCCTTATGGTGAATGGTGGAATACAAATTTCAATAATAAGCACTAAGTATCCTCCTGTAAGGTAAAAACATCTGCTTCATAATTTTATTTCATTTTTCTTGCAGACATCAACTGCTACAGTGAATGTGGTTGTAACAGATGTAAATGACAATGGGCCAGTCTTTGACCCTTTTCTGCCTAAGAACCTTACAGTACTAGAAGAGGAAGCCAATGCATTTGTTGGTCAAGTGAGGGTAAGTCTGTTGCTAGCAAAGGTGAACATACTGATTTGAAATTGTCTGTAAATGAATTAAAGCTGCCGGGTAGTCCAGTGGATGACGCCAATTTATGAAGTTGGTTTTAACTACATTTTCAGTAAAAAAAAAAAATGAACATAAGCATATCTCAGTAGATATAATTTGCAAATAACCCCTCCCTGCCTACCAACCCACCATGAGGCAAAATCCATGCATGAACTGTTGGGAATGTGAAATGCAGTGTTGCAAAAGGGACAACATGGATACTAAACCCTTCCTGTCCGCAGCTTTCCTTGGTATCTGGGCAACTGTTCCCCATGAAACCAACTTCAAACCTCTCCTGTATTGCTCTCATAGTACTTGGGTAGAAATGAAATATGTTACCCATATTTACAAACTTCCCTCTAAAATTCTTTTCTGGCCCACATTGTGATTAAGGCTGCAGTCCTAAACACTACAATGTAAGCCCTATTCAATGTAGTGGGATTTCCTTTGGAGTAAACATGTGATGTTAGAACCACTTCACTTTTTGCAGAAAAATAGGAGGTACCAGTTTGATGACATCTAAAATGGAGCCTTCGTTTCTCATCTGTGGAAAGATGCCTTCCACAAATGTGCAAATCCAATTTTGGAATATTAAGTAAGAAATGTGAAAACAGTGTTCATAAAATATTCCAGAACAAAACTTGAAGTGAGCTTACACTGTTTGAAACTGGGGTAAAATTTTGGCTGGTGGATTTTTTGACATTCTATAGGATATATTCATGTCATTTTAGAGTAGCAATAAGCATCTTTTTCAGTCTGTTTTGTGTTCTGTCAGGATGCTGTCAGTGTATCATTTCAAACAACAAAATGCAACTCATTCCTTAGCTTGGGTAGTAGAATAGAATATATCAGTCCTCCAACACATCTCTATCTTCTGTGTCATTGTAATTTTTAAATCATGCAAAGTACTCTCTTCACTGAAGCCAGAATTGTCATCTAGTAGTAAATATGGAAATAACAAGAAAAGTGTTGGCAAAACTTAACTCTTCTCTTCTCTTCTCTTCTCTTCTCTTCTCTTCTCTTCTCTTCTCTTCTCTTCTCTTCTCTTCTCTTCTCTTCTCTTTCTTTCAAGAAGCTTTAGAGTGGTTTGTTTCCCAGCCAGTTTAATTGAGCCATACACTTAGCTGCACACAAAGAAAAGATAAATAACAATGCAAATAAAAAACTGCCTTAATTTGAAAATGTTGGTTGCAATTTGAGTTTGATTCCTTCAGTTGCTTTGTAGATCTAACAAGCAAAGAGTAGACATCATGATTTGTAACTCATGTAGCATGAAAAGCTTTAACATTGTCAAAAGGAACTGAAGTCTATAGTCTTACTGAGAATTGGGTCCTCACCCACCCCAACCTCCACATGTCCAAGTGTTCTGTTGCAGACAGCTGAATATGCATAAGCTCCCCAGTGCAAGATGTGTCTCTTCCATGAAGGGATCTGTCCATACAGAAGACTATGCATGCTTGTATTTACATCCACAGGTTCTGTGCAAGCAGGACACTTGAAGGTAGGGTAGTGATGAATTACCCTTTAATTAGTGTTCAGTTCTCTGCAGGGCACGAGACTTTAATGACTGGCTCTATTAAAGAAAATTAAGAAAAAGGAACAAAAAGAATGCAGTAATTAAAACCAGCATGACTGGGGGCATAAATTATTAATTCCCCACTAATTGTTCAAATGAACTGAGCAGTTAAATGGAAATACATCATTTATCCACTAATGCTGAACAGGAAACAATAAAGGGAACGGCAAGGAGGAAGCTTTTAATTAAAGGCACAGTAGTCTTTTGTTCAGGAGCCTCAGCAGAGCTTTGCCTGTGCACACCTGACACTTTAAAACAACAACAGCAGCACACCACAAATCAGTCTGAAGAAACACAAGACAGCTCAGAAAACTGGAATGGAACTATTGTTAGCAGAGTGTTAAACAGGTCTTTCCCACCTGAATGTAGATATCCTTGCTTGAATTTTTCTTTTGAACATGCTGCTGAAACCGAAACAAGAGAATTTCCGACTGCATAGTTCCTTGGAAACTCCAAGCTACATCAATAAACCTCATTGCATATTCAGAGCCAATAGAAAGTGTTAATATCCTATGAAGTAAAAGAGCTCACAGCTGGTATCCTTGTAGGTGGTGGCATAGGAAAACCCCCTGCTGGGAATGGGGGAAGGCAAAGAAGATTAAAAGAAGAAAAACTAAAAAGGACGTCTCAAAGTGTTGTGGATGCATTTCATATCCTTTAAACTCCACACAGTACTTACTTGACTGTGGAAATTGGAGTTGTACCAGATTCCCCACTGTTCTTTTAATTTTATCATTGGGATCCCCCAAAGTCAATTTTTGAATGCAATTCCTTTTCTTCTTTTTAGAAGGCCACTGTGAAGCAGAAAGATTTGAGAGTTCAAATGCATGAAACTGACAGTGAAGTTCAACCATATCAAACCACTTTTCTTATAGCTATTGACTTATCTTCTGTAGAACATTAAAATATTTTGATCAAAAATTATATCCAAGATGTCTTGCGAGATCATATTTTAATATTTACAACTAATCCATTTTTAAGAAACATGAGTGTGGATCACACAATTCCCTGGGTTCTAAGCAACCATTTATATTGCTGGTGGGAAAGGGGACATAGTGATGCTGGAGAGGCCAAGTACATTTCAAAACTATGTTGAATTTGAGATTCTTAGGACTGGAAATAAGAAATACTATTATTTCAATTCCAGTTCCAGTTTACAGAGCTCTTTATTCTCAATCACGTTAACAATTTGTCCTAAGTCCATTCAGTAACAGCAGTGACTAGGCTGTGACCCACAAGACTCTGCTCTCAGTCTTGATGAGACCTTCTCTGAAGACAGGAGGGGGAGGATCCTGTGGTGGGCATTTGTGTGGGACCTGATACCCTGTGCCAAAACCAGAGCTGCTTCCCCAGAAAACGCCTTGTCCAAAGGAAGGGGCCGCAATACTGGGCTTCCTTACTTCCTGGTGGTGGTTTCCCATCTCAGCCCTGGACCATTCCCATCATCACAGAGATTTGAAGTAATGTGGCAATGGCTGGTCTGGGCTGATGCTTCATCTCCTCCTTCTTGGTCCTATTATTTATTCTTTGAATATGCATGATCTATTTTATGCTAACATTGTGTGGCTCTTGTCTGTCTTCTTTGGCCATATCCCATCTTCAGCTTAAATAATCTAAAACTAATGCTACTGGTCCACCATTCTTCTTCTTTGAGTCAAAGAACTCCAACATTTAAACCCAGATTCCTTTTTGTTTCAGATTGTTACCGTGTCTACATCAGTACAGGCAAGAACAGAAAGAAAAGATAGTCACCAACAGAATAATACAAGAAAATCTGTGGCTCATAATGTCTAAAAATTAGAATGATTGGAAATTGACCAGACTCCTCTATCTTCTTCCAGTTCACGATCCTTTCCTATTGTGATGTGAGAGAAATGACCACAGTCCTCCTCTATTCTTTATTCTGTATTGGGAAGGGAGAACCTTTGCCCAAATGCCAGATCCCCTTGTGGCTTACCTTCTGGAGACCACATGCCAGCAATGATGGGACTAACACAAAGTAGATAGGACTGTGCACTTCTCACACACATCATATACACACACCTTTTCATACATTCTCTCTCTGTTTTCAAGTCTTAATTGCTGGATATGGGTATGATCTTCATGGAGATCACGGTGCATAGACACTCTTTTGTTTCCAGCTGCAGTCCACAAAGATCCTCCCCGCCCCCCATTGTGACAATTAGGCTTAAAAACAGTGCACCATTAAGGCTGGCAGGAGCTTTTCTTTCCCCAAGACTAAGTACTGCATAGGGAGTGATTTTTGGTGGTGGCACCTGCAGTGCATGGGAGACTCAACCCTTCTCTTTTCAGCTGTGATCCCTTCCAGGAAAATGACACCCCATGGTTAATGGGAGCTTCCAGTTACAGCCAATTGAAGGCTTCCCTCACCAGCTTAATTGCTGCCTGGGAAAATTTGGAATGTGTGTGTTGTGGATGGCTAACCACTGTGGCAATTAAGCTTTAGAAACGTCCACTGGCACCAGTGTAAGCTGCTTCAGTTTTATTTTTAATCAATTCTGTTTGCTGTGTGGAGTGGGTGGGACAAAGTGGGGAGATGCTGGGGCCAACATTCAGTCCCTTGGCTGAGAATTCCCAACCACTTTCCATACAGTAACCTTGGGAAATCTACCAGGCTTGTCTGCTTACACTCTCCTTCCACACACCGCTTCCTAAGTTCTTTGGTTCTTTTATTATCCTGCAACAGTTTATCACATCATAAGGGCTGGGTAATAAATATATAATTGTAACCTGCAGGTGACCTTTCTATTTATGCCTTAATTCAATAATACTCTTTGACCACCTTTGGAGAGAGAAGCCTTAATTTCTGAACTGGGCATCAAACTCACAGAGGGATTAGGGGGGGTGATATTGTGTAAAGGGGGGGGAATAAAATAGCAGTATAGAGTACAGAGTACACTCTCTGGCTTTGAAATGTTGACCAAATAAACTGAATTTATAAGAAAATTACAGCATATTCCCTAATGTTCTATGAAATTGAACTATTACTTCCTAGGCAGGGATCATCCCGTTCCTTGGTTATTTTTCTTAATGTCACAGTGGGAGTCCTTGAAGGGGGAAGAGAGGAGAATAGATTATATCGGAATTAACTTCCTGAATTATTCATAATTACAAAGTTTGAAATATTTTCCATTTTTAAGAAGCTACTTCACACAACGGGGCACGGCATGTTACATATTCTGCTCTGACATGTGAAATGTAAAAATGCCTACATCCCTTTGCACTGAATCTCTTTCTCAATTAAGAATCCATTGGCAAGTTTAATCTTTGGGAAATAAATAGAAATGGCTAAGAGCTAAGTGCTCCCTTTTGGTATGTGTGTAACATTCCTAATCCTTCCCTAGCAGGGGGTTTTCAGAAAGGCACTCCAGAAAGAGGTACTGTAGGTGTCATGTAGACAAAGGACGCAATACCAAGTTAAAATGCATTTAAATCCCATTGAAACTATTGGGACTTAAAAGCACAATAAAGTTCTTACACTCTTCTGCTTAGGTACGTTAATGTGAAGGTTCTAAGAATCGGAATATACACCTTTACATGGATTTTGGAGGGTTCTTATGTTATTTTAGGTAGTTTAGTTTATCAAGCTACACCTTAAAATAACCACCTGTGATATCTTTTCAAAACTAATTTATGTGAGTGCTTTGCTGGGAAGTGCATATTTTTCTGAGTGACAATTTCCCTTGGGTGATGGAGGAAAAAATGTTTCTGTAGTGGAAGATCTAAGTTTCCCTCCACCCCCCAAAAACCCCTTATTTCTAAGATAATTCTCACTTTGCTGTGCTTAGTTATGCTGCATTCTGTGACATAGGGGTTAGAGTTTTGGACTAGGACCTGGGAGATCAAGGTTCAAATCCCTGTTTGGTCAAAAAGCTCACTGGGTGACCTTGAGCCAGTTACTCACTCTCAGCCTAACCTATCACACAGATATCTGTAACTATCACACAGAGTTGATGTAAGGGATAAAATAAGGAGGAGGAGAAGCATGTATGCCTTAGAGGAATGGTGGGATATAAATCTAACAAATAATAATTAAATTATTATCTTCCCATTCAGATGTGTTTTTTCCCACTAGTTGAAAGGTTTCATTAAATATTTAATTCCACATCACTGTTTAAAAATCTGCAGCTTTGATCAAATGGCTTTAAAAGAAAAGCTAATTAAACAGAAAACTGGATAAGTGCCGGATTCAATGAGTTCTCCTGTTGACACAGGGATTTATTCAAGGAAAGACCAGTTTAAGAAAACATCACCAGCACTTTAGAGAACATGATTTCTGTACAACGCACTAGTTTGCAGTTGGCCGTTACTCTGGATCCAGTCCTTTTTACAGCACCATGCCTCATCAGAATTTTGTGGGTGATTTATGTTAGCATGATGAAAATTGCCTGGTCCTTGCTACATGAGCGACATTGCAAAAAGATAAGTGCAGCAGTGGATGTGTAGCTTTCTGCACCTGCAGTTCTCTGGACTGGGCTTCTTGGTTTAACTGAGGCCTGCATATAGTTCCCCTGTGACGGAATGTAAGTGTTATTCTTGTAATTCCTGTGAATAGGTTTGAGTTCTATATTTTAAATTTTGTGGAAGAACTAAATGTCATTCCATTAGCCTTTAGGGCAAAACAGATATGTTTAGAATGGAGTCAGTTATTCCAATTAGGATAATGGAGAAAGTGCAGACTGTAGGACAGTGGCAATTTAATGTTAGTATTTGGTTATCAGCATCATGTAAATGACTAGTTGGCACACATTCAGGTTCCTGTTAAAATATGTGGTCACACACATGTCTGGTTTACAAGTATACAGTTGTACTTTGGAAGTCGAACGGAATCCATTCTGGAAGTCCATTCAATTCCAAAACGCGGCTTCTGATTGGCTTCAGGAAGCTCCAATCAGAAGCCACAGAAGCCCCGTCAGACATTCGAGTTCAGAAGAACATTCACAAACCGGAGCACTCACTTCCAGGTTTGCAGCGTTTGGGAGCCAAAATGTCTGAGTACCAAGGTGTTCAGGATCCAAGGTACGACTATAGAGATAGCAGATTTCAATCTATAATTCTAATTATATATTATTGCTATTTATTAAATTTCTATCCCGCCCTTCATCCAAGGATTACGACAAGATAAAAACACAAAAATATACCATAACAAAAAATAAAAACTATATACCCCATGCACCCACCCACAGTTTAAAAGTCCAGAGATCATTAAATTAGTCAAAGGTGTGGGAGAAAAGGAATGTTTTTGCCTGGCGTCTAAAGATATGTAATAAAGGAGCCAGGCGAGCCTCACCAAGGAGAGCATTCCACAAATGCTTTAAACTAATAAACCTGAAGATTTTTTCGGCATTCAAACTTCCTGGCACATTTTTGCTCCAAATGTTAAATTCCATATCTTTAAGAAAGGAGAACTTCAGTAAATTTTCAGAATCATACTGCTGCATCTCTCTAGGTATCTCTGTTTGCTTAGTATCTGCTTAGTGTAAGGTCATTTTATTTTAAATTTTTGTGCTTTGCTGCAGTTTGTTTTTCATGCTGTGAAAATTCCACATGCCTTGCCTCTGAATCCAAGGTATTACACTATGTACATTACAAAGAATGGTAGTCAAATAGATCAGGCAGTAGCAAATACTGTAGAAACTTCAAAAGAACTGGCTTGTTACAATTCTGATTGTGTATAATGAAAGTACAGCCCCAACAGCACATATCATCACCTTCTTCCTTTGTTACAGTCATTGACAAGATGCAGCTGTTGGCAGAGAATAAATTAAAGTTTTTGCTTCTAGAAAAAAGAGGGGAAGAACCCTAATTCATATTTATGCAGAGCTTCATTCTAAACAGGCAGTGTATTGATTCAGCATTGAATATAAACAAGCCCACCTCCAGACAGGAGTAGACAAATATTAGCAGCATTTATCTGTTCTCTTATGTGAGAATTCTGTGAATAGATATTAATTTAATGATACTGATCTGTAGCCATTATGGACAGTGGCCTGCGAAATCTGGCTGCATTGATGGTGTATGATCTCAATCTGTCTTTCATGCTCAATGTCATGGATCTCTTCTCATCTTCTACATATAATGCTGTTACTCCTCCCTTCCTGTTTAATCTACTCCTTTTGAATAGTTTATACCCTTCAATTTCTACATTCCATTCATGAGTCTCATCCCACTAGGTTTCAGTAATGTCTGTTAGGTCATATTTGTCTTCCTGTATTAAGAACTCAAATTCTTCTTGCTTGATTCCCATACACTGCACATTAATATAGAGACAACTTAAACCCTAAGGTATCCTTCCACACACAGCTGCCTCCGTCCCTCTCCAAAGGGAGTCACATACCACTACCATATGTCTCTTCCTTTTCTTGGGAGTGGCAGGAATTGTTCTGTGCACTGTATCTTCCTTCTATTGCCACCCCAGTGTGTTCTGAGAAACTACTGTTTCTTCCATGGCCGAGAATCAGTGTCCAAGGTGATGGCATGGAATCGATTTTACAGCGGCCTGCTTTTTCCCTAAAAAGCCTGCTTTTTTATGGTGTGTTCTTCCGGGGAGTCATCTCCTGCATTGTCAATCTCCCTTCCGCCTAGGGGCACCCCACCTGCATTCTGTTCCAGGACATCCCACTCTGGTCTACCAAGAATTTCCTCATCTTGCCCAATAGCGCCAGGTGTGGATAGGTGGGCCTCAAGTTGCTGTACCTTCTCTTCTCTTCTGGCAAGGCAAACAGTGAGCTAGACTTGATGGGTCCAGCAAGGCAATTGGGAATATAGGAAACAGACTTATCTGAAGTCAGTCAATTGGTCCATTTAGTTCAGTATTGTCTATACTGACTGATGGCGGCACTCCAGTGTTTCAGATGGGTCTCTCCCAGTCCTACCTAGAGATGCCAAGGATTGAACCTGGGAGCTTCTGCAGGTAAAACAGATGCTCTACCACTATGTCCATTTCCCAACTGTTATGTTCCTATATTTTTATCTCCTCCCTTGAGCATGAGTCTTGATTTTCTTTTTTCAGCTAATTCGGGATATGTAGTGTAGTAATAGGGTCATAGGCTTTTTCGAAACCTCCATTTACTTTTATAGGCTTCTCACAAAGGCTTATTGGAGCAAAAATTGCTCTGAACTTTTCAAGTGAAGAAAATGGCAATAATAATAATACTTTTGGTGGTGTTCTTTTAACAAATGAAAATTCTCTTGTTACTTCAGGGCATTTCCGCTTTCTGCTCCCCTGATAAATTAAGAGCTACATGTTTATACAACTTAACTTGGCTGTTGAATTTTAGACAGCAATAAATCTTTTTTAATTTACTATTGTCTTAATGGGTGTTGGTTGTAATCCAGTTAGCAGCTGTTTAATTGCTTTCATGTGGCCCTTGTTTAAAGCAAAACTATCTGAGCGCACACATTGGCTCCATGGATTAAGGCTTTGAAGATATAGTGTTCGGTCACTACTCCCTCAGCTAAAATCCCCACAATGCATTATGTCTTTAAAAAAGGGAAAAAAATCTTTTGCAACAAGGTTTTTAAAAAATGTTTTTAATTTGTACTCTCTATGACTAGCTACCGTTAGCAACTTTTATTGCAAAACTCCGGTGCAGCCAGTCTTGGGAAGCCTGGCCTAGATTTCCAATCGAACTGTGCATCACAAACATATTTACCCAGTAGCAGCTGGCAGGGCTGCATGGTTGGAACTGTGTTGCTCTCCCAGCATCCCAACACCGCACCTTGCTGCTGAATTATCAAGAGGGAGAGGCGCAAGGAAGGGAGCTTGACATAGGCAGCCACAGTGCTGAGATCATGAAATTCTCTCTGGCCCTGAGACTGCACTGAGCCAAATGGCCTTCCCCCCTCCTTCCCTGTCTTCCCCTTCAGAAATGGCAACAGCACGTGGTGTTCTGAAGCCAAGAGAACACATTTCCCCATCTGTGAAAGGGGAATAACAGAGATCCACCATATTATATACATTTTTATGACAAGAGCCTGCTTATATGTGTTGCTACCATATCCAAATACCTACTAGGATTGCTATTTTTTGCCCCTGATGACCAGTTACTCTTAAGACGGGCAGAAATCTGATAGATGTTGGATGGAGAAGCAGATAGTCTAGTAGTAAATGTTGCACCTGCTGAATGTGTGTCTAAAATGATTATCTTGGGGCACAGATCCTGTTCCTCTAGCAGCAGCCTATCAGGCAAAAATGTAACCTGTGCAGCATATGCTACTGTTGTACCTGAGCCCCCCATCCCAGTGAAAGCAGCTTCTTTCAACTCTCTAAACATTAACACTTATATTGCAGAAGCCACAGTAGGCACCACATAGGCACCTTTGATAAGGTGTTGTTTGCAAGGATGTGTTAACCTGAGACACAAATAAAGCTGAAACCACCAATGTTTATTGTGTTAATGTAGTACAAAAGAGAAACAAGTGTGTGATTTTTATTAACCATTTTAATTAACTTTTAATTGATTTCCATGAAGATAAATGGTTTCATTATTATGCCTCCCACTGAGCACCATGGCAGGATATTAAATGTCTTTGGAAAATTCCTGACAGTAGTGCTGATAACCAGGGACTTTTATGTTATGTAACAACTTGTGGGGTGTTATCTGCAGGCTCTTAGAAATGTGCACAAATGAAATTGCCTTACTCAACCAGGCCTTCCCTTCTCTTATGCAGCCAAGTTACTTATGCCTTGATTTATTTAAGGTAAAGAGAAGAGGTGTGGTGTCACATCTGCTGATATTCTGAGTTCTGTTCCTCTTCTATGGTTCTAATGGAGTAATGGAGCAGGGCTGGCTGTGGGTCCAAGTAGGACTGGCAGCAAGTGACCGAAGGAACAGAGTCGAGGATTTTATTCACCCTGGCAACTAGTAACACTCAGCAGAAAGTGGAAGCAGGCAGAGTTTCTTTCTTTACATTGTAGATATAATTCAAGAGATTTGGGGAAAAGTGTGGACTTTAAGGAAATGGGTCTGTATGGAGTATTGTACCGGCTACTGTTTATTTATCCTTACTGCTTAACTATTCGTTGCTGGTGTGGATTTCCTAGCCTTCTTCTTAATTCTTGGTCCCTACTTGAATTTAGCATCCCTGCATCCAGTTTTAGAGCAACCCCAGGCAGCTATGTAGGCTTATTTTTGCACCTTCCTACGACCTTCAGGGACCTTGATTTTTGGAAGCTGGATTTCTGTCAAGGAGGTTTGGATTAGTGGCCCTGGATGCCCATGCTTTCTTAGGGTTGTGGGGCTATGAATCTGATATCAAAGAATCTGAATTCCTTCCATTAGCCTGAAAAGGGTCTATTTGTGCTACAAACTCCTGATTTCATGTTTCTTCCCCTCCTTTATCTTTTAGGCTACTGACCCAGATGCTGGAGTAAATGGTCAAGTCCGTTACAGTTTGGCAAACTTCAACAATCTTTTCCGCATAACATCCAATGGCAGTATTTACACTTCAGTGAAGCTAAATAGAGAAAACAGGGACTATTATGAACTCATTGTTGAAGCAACAGATGGAGCTGTGGATGCCCGCCGTACAACGTTAACTCTGGGAATCAAAGTTCTGGATATTGATGACAACAGCCCTGTGTTCACGAATGCCTCATATACAGTGACTATTCCTGAAAACCTGCCCCCAGGCACCGTCTTTCTACGTTTAGAGGTAAGCGAGCCATAAGTTCCCTGAATATTTTCTGTGAAGAAGAATATATCTTAATCGTATTGCATCAAAATTAGTCCACCTAGTTGGCTATCTCTTAAAAGTAAAAAAAATAAATTAGTTGAGAGAGTAGGGAACAAAAAAATAAAACTTCTAATCATTTATTTCTGGGATTTATATTAAGTTTTTAACCTACAAAAGGCAGTCTATAACACTGGCAGTCTTCATAATAAATTAATTAAAAGAAAGATCATCAATATTTGAAATTAGATTAATACTAAAATATCTTGAGGCACCCTTAGATCTTCTTCCCCACCCCAAAATGGTACTTTAAAAAATTGAATTCCTGAATTATGACTCCTTATTAATCTCAGCATCTCTTTGAATTTAATAAAGTCTTCTTAATAGAATCTAACTCCTTTCTTATGGTACAGATACAGTAAACTACAGGAAAAGGGAACCTGTGGCCCTCCAAACACTGTTGGATTTCAACTTACCCACAGCCCCCAACAACATGTCTAATTCTTAGAATGACACAATCCAGAAACAGCAGGAGGTTCCCTACCTCTGAATGCACCTTGAAGACTTCTTGAAATTCAGCAACTTATTTTAGCTTACTTACTATTTTCATGATTGTAAAGCAAAACTTTTATACCAGCAAGAGAAAGCATATGCATTATAATTGCGGGGTCTGAAGGTACTCCTGGATTTGTTCAAGATGTGCGCAAACCCATTTGTCCAAAGGAGAAAGAAGATCTTGGTGTGCAAAGAAATTCACATGTGGTCATTAAATCGATGAGGAAGCTGTTGCAGCCAGTAGAGATCTATATGCATCTTCAGACTCTTGCAGTACAAACAGATTGCCTGTAATCCAGTGCAAGATGCTTCCTCCTACCTCCTACCCCATTTTGCATGCCAAGTCACAAAACTGAAAGGGGGGGGGATGCAGTGGCCTTATAAACACAGGGCAAAATAGCTGACCCCCTCCTATATAGCTGCACAGTGAACAATTGCAATATGGTTCAGTGGCATAGGAGTAATTTAATTCTCAGGTTCCTGGGGAGGGAAGAAAGCACTATATATGTAGGCATATCAGCCTCCTATTCCAGGTAAAGGACAATGCACACCAAGGTGTGTGGGGTAGAGAAAAGAGCTCCTTCTGTCTCTATGTCTGTCTCTGTGGGGCTGTGTTTTCATGGAGGTATTGTGCCTACAGTCTGGAGTTCAGAAAGACAGAAGTGCCTGTGTTAAGATTTATTAGATCCAATATATTGTGTTAATTGATTTTTTTATATTTTTTTAGGAAAAAACTATTTGGGGAAATGTAATTACTCAGATTAAATTAAGCAATAATCATTTTTGGCCTCCAAGGTGGTGGTGGTGGTGTTTTTAAATGAAATCTTTGTTTACTGCCTTTGCTGGAAGCCAAAATAATGTTCTTTATGTCTTCTAGGCTAAGGATATTGACCTTGGAGCCAATATTACCTATGGAATACGAACCCGGGAAGCGTTGCAGTATTTCTCATTGAACAGATTTAACGGGGACCTGTCACTTATAAAGTCCTTGGATTTTGAGTCATTTCCTGACCCAGATGCAGCATTCACTTTTTTAGTGGAAGCCTTCGATATTGGGGGAACAATGCCTCCAGGCCTTGCTACTGTCACTGTGAGAATAAGGGTAAGAGTTAAAAAATTCCTATCTTCTAACTTAATTAGCTGTATGGTACCATTAAACAGAGACCCAAATGTATTTTTGCAGAAGCAGAGGCACCCAAGAGAAAACCTCTTCTTTTCCCTACAGTTTTATAATGTTCATTCTCTTTCATTTGCATATATCTGCAGACGTTATAGCAGGAACTTGTTCACATTTAAAATGTACAGTACTAACAAATATAATTGCTTTGCAAATGTACATAATTACAGAGCTATGCCTTGGCTCCTAGATTTGTGAGTTACAAAATTAGATTGGTGAATCCTTTAAATTCCCCCAAAGATTGAAATAAACACTCAACAGAATTGTTTGCCAAAGTAGCAACATCTATATTTCAGTTTAAGTTCGCATAAACCCATAGTTTTATGAGCCTCGCTTATGGATCAACAGCTTGTACATGCTGCATTAGAATTTCAATTTCTGCTGTCACAAGCTCCAGCTTTCCAAAAGAAATGGCCGTGTGAAAGCTGCTTTTTCATTATAAATATTTCTTTGTTCATAATTTAGTGCGGGATCTTGTTACTTTATTCTTCCTGCTTTTTAAAGACATTAAATTATTAAGTGTACAATCAATACATTTTAAGTGTAATGGTAGCAATGTAAATTGTGAACATGACCCAAACACATGCTTGAAATGTATGCTCTTCGAGGGATTGTGATTGGCTGCTGTTCGTTGCTAAATGCACATTGGTGGCCCATTCCACATATTCTTGGAATGGGGAATGACCCAGTAGTGGCACACATGGGGCAACTGCAGATGTGCTTACTGGATGGCCTGCAGCAGGGCAGTGAAGATGTGTTTATCTGAAAGGGGCAGTCTTTTAGCATCTTTCATCTCTGCAGAAGATACAGTGGTACCTCGGGTTAAGAACTTAATTCGTTCTTGACCTGAAACTGTTCTTAACCTGAAGCACCACTTTAGCTAATGGGGCCTCCCGCTGCCACCACGCCACCAGAGCACGATTTCTGTTCTTATCCTGAAGCAAAGTTCTTAACCCGAGGTACTATTTCTGGGTTAGCGGAGTCTGTAACCTGAAGCATCTGTAACCCGAGGTACCACTGTACAAGCTTGACTTATTTCTTTTTCATTTGTTCAGTGGTTTTGATCTAAACTATTGGTAGCTGGGTTCAGTTTGTCAATCTTCTTGCTGTGGAATGTTTCAACTAAATGGTGGTAAACGCCTGAAGTAACCACAGAAGAGTGAATATTATCTCAGCCAGAATATTAACCTAGTCCGATGCCAGAGTATTTTACATACTCTGTACAATAGGAACATTAAACTGTTCCACATGTGAATAGTACCAGACATACGTCTCTCTCTCTCTCTCTCTCTCTCTCTCTCTCTCACACACACACACACACACACACACACACACACACACACTGTTTTCAGACATTCAAAAGAAAGCGTAAGGGCTCAAATGGCGTATGGCCCCCCAATATCACTATCTGTTCTTTTTTGTACAGTGAGCAGAAAACTCTGCGGCAAGAATCTAACTGCTATCAGCTGAACACAGTTAAAATTGCCCCTTCAGTTGGGAACACTGATTGTATAGGATTCCTGAGTTCAGGAAGGATTCTGACCACATTCAATGGGCCTTGGTGGGGAACATACAGATCTGAAGTAGAGCCAGGGTATTAGAGGCAGGGCTTGTTTGAACAAGACACACACCTTATTTTTATGCTTCTTATTTTTCATCATTTAGCACAGATTACTCTTCCTTTCCCGTATGTTCTGTTCACTGATCATTACCTCCTTTCCCATCGTCATTTTGGGCCATTTAATGGTCTTCTGAGCAGTGAGCTTTTTTTCCTATATCTTCTGTTGTACATGAGACACTGTTGCTGTTGGTTAGGGTTATGTTGCTATTAATGAATTATATCCTATTAGGTATCCAACTCAGAGTAGACTCATTGAAATCAACGTGGCATGCCTATTGACTTCTCTGGTTGTACTCTGACATAGTTATATACAGTGCAAAAAAAAAAAAAAAACCTCTCTAGTATCTGAGCTGAGACAATTTGTATTTTCATTTGTGGGTTTTTTAATTCTCTCTCTTTAATTTTTTTTTATTTTGAGCATCATTTGAATGCATACTATTGCTCTCACATATTTTCATGCGACCTCTATTAATGTACATATTGGTGTGTGCAAAAACCTATCTCTCAGGACCAGTAAGTGACTGAATTGTCTTAAAAAGAGTCCTTAACAATACATATCTGGACGTACATATCTCAGCTTATTAAGCCAAGACATGCACTAGCTTTGTGCAAGCAAGTTCTGCCTTCATGCCACCCCTTCTTGGCGTGCCATGATCGAAAACTTCCTGGGTTAAATAACCATGGTTTCCTGTAATATCTGAACAAAGAAACTACGGGGCAAACCAGGAATACAAACTGCAGTACCTTGTAAACATAGTATTCTGGTTACATAGTAACAGAAAACTATGCTTAGTTAAGTACAATTGTGCTGCATGAGGAGCAATGAGAGAGTCCTAGTGGGGCAAGGTTTGTGCATACAAACAAAGCCAATTTTTTTATCAAATGAAAACATTGGCTGTTAGCACCTTAGAGACACTGTAGATAAAAACGTTTCCCCAAAAAAGATTAAAGTAAAATATTGCTTGCTATTAAACTAAAACATTGCTTGCTATTAAAAGTAATATATTGCTTGCTATTAGCAGTTGTATTTAGTGTTTGTGGTCATAATTTGTCTTTGTAGTTGTACTAAGACAACAGGATGTGGTTGTTGGGAAAAGTTATTATGTAGCTTTCTTTAGAAATTATTGTTCTGACATTTGTGTACATGCCAGACCACTCTTGTCTGATTTTTACTTTGTAACGTTGTACAAATGAACATGGAAAAAACAAGTCTCACTGCCACATGTACTATGGGATAAACAGCAAGGGGGAAACTATGTCAGAATGCTCACATCCTTGTGCATGTATGAATGGAAGGTGTTCAGAGAAGGGCAACCAGGATGATCAAGGGCCTGGAAACAAAGCCTTGTGAGCAACGGTTGAAGTAGCTGGGTATGTTTAGCCTAGATATGAGGAAACTAAGAGGAGGTATGATAACCATCTTCAAATATCTCAAGGGCTATTACATGGAAGATGAGCAAGCTTGTTTTCTCCTGGTCCAGAAGGTGTGACCCGAACCAATGGAATCCAGCTACAAGAAAGGAGTTTCTGACTAAATATCAGGAAGAACTGTTTGATGGACTTCCTCAGAAGGTGGGAGTCTTCTTCCTTGGAGGTTTTAAAGCAGAGGTTGACTGGCCACCTGTCATGTATGATTTAGTTGAGATTCCTGCATTGCTGGAGGATGAACTAGATGACTCTCAGGATCCCTTACAACTCTACAATTCTATGTTTCTATAAAAGTCATTTTCGGGCATCTTTGCAGTAGTCAGAGTCTTGACATCAACTCGAACTAGAATCTAGTGCATATAGCATGACTGAACAGCTGAAAGCCATGTGGAGATGTTGTCGTGTGATGAACCACATGTAAGTTCATCTCAATGCACCAACTCCCCAAGTCCCCCCTCCCCAAGTCACTACATATCTGGATTAGAAAAAGCTACCTTGTCTGGATGATGATCCACTACACATGGACTTCTCATCACATGGTGGCAAAAGCCATATAGATTGACTTAAAGTAGTGGTATGGCAGTTGTGACATGGACCCTAAACAATATTTGTCAAGGCATGGCTTGCTAAACTTGTGAGGGATATGGAAAATATTATCTGATTGCTTCAACATGAGCACAGATCCTCTACTACTTTGTGCCAGCTCCTGAGGTGCATGAGGCAACTTCCAGATCATTCTCTTAAAGGAATGCACTGGCACACTGGACAGTATGTGTAATAAGAAGCTTGAACAGATACCAGACTCCTGAACTTCACTTCGGTGTTTAATTGTCTGCCTGCCTTTTATTACCTCATATACTTCATTGTGAACATTATCCCTTAATTTAAATAATTAGCTTCTTTAGGCTTGCAGAACATTAAATATGAAAAAGAGGCTGTTGTGCCATGTTAACAACATTACTGCAATTAGTTTAAGGTCTGTTTAGTTTAAAGAGAAAGAATAAGAGAAAAGTGGCCATTTTTGACTGTCATAAGAAAAGTAGCCAAGACTTGCGAGGAGAATCCCAAAAAGTTTTCTTAAAGGACAAGGCAAAGTCATCCACCCTCACAATACTCAGTCACTAACTTGCTATAGGTTTTCTGATTGCACTTATTACGCAGTCCAATGTACCACTGCTATTTAGACCGGAAATACTGCATGAAAATCTTGGGGAAGGGCCATAACTCAGTGGTAGAGCACATACTCTGCGTGCAGAAGTTCAGTCCCCAGCATCTCTAGATGGAACTGGGAAAATCTGCTGTTTGAAACCCTGGAGAGCCAGGGCCATCTAGTCAATGCAAAGCTAGATGGACCAAAGGTCTGACATGACATAGCAGCTGCTTCAGTTCAGCCCAGCAGACACTGTGTTTTGGTGGCAGTGAAAGGGTTACTGGAAGTTTCAAAATCGGAGGGAGGGGACACACGCACCCCTTTCTGCACCTGAACAAATGTGAGAGTAGTTCCTCAGGCTGCAGGCATGCAGGGAAAGGGAATAGGTTTGAACTCAGGCCATTGCAAACAGTGGTGAGGGAGTGGAGAATGACAGTGAGTCAGACAGACTGATAATATGTAATGGAATTATTTGGTCATCTGGTCATCAGTCATTACTCCAACAAAAAATAGGGCTGAGGTTAAAAAATATATCATTTTCCCAATGACGCCATTTGAAGAAAATCTGGGTTTCTCCTAGCAGTAGCATTGTTACACTTCTCCTAGCAAATCTCGGCTCTCATTGCAGTGGTCACTTGGCACTGTATTAGTGAATCCTGCCATGCTGACTTGAATCACTTTGCAATCAGTTCTTTGGTTCACTGTAAACTCTTCACTGCTTCATCTCCTTTATTTCTGATACGATTCTGCTGTAGACTCAGTATTACCAATAATTGTTGCAGACAGTTCCACTGACAACAAAATTATAAGTGGTGTTAACTGAAATGACTTAGCAGCAGCATCAGTGGCCCATGTTGCAGGGCAGAGACACTCTCCAGACACTGGCTGCACTTTTTTGGCATGGGGAAGGGCAGGAAGGCAGCAAGGTTTGGCTTCCTACCCCAACACGCCAAAACTCTGCGCAGGTAAGTTGTAGTGACACCAGTGTTGAGACAGTGGCTCCATTACACAATGGCGTATCTATATTCTGATTATCTTCTGTGTGAAAAATAAATACTCCCTTGCTGTACTTTGTCCTGAAAATGTGTATCATTAGAAAAGTATGCAAGACCTGAATCTTTGAAGCTGAATGTGTGCACTGTTCTCCTTTTCTAGAATAAAAATTCAGCAATGTTTGATGCAGCAGAAGTAATGTTTAGAATCTGACTTGACCGATGTGGGCCGAGAAATGACTCATTTCTTTGTTTTTCCAATGCCAGCTCCAGGTGGGCATGGCTGAGGACACTGAAGACTGGCCCTTTGGAAGATCTGTGGAGTTTTGGATCCCACATATTCAAAACTGCTGACCCCGCCCCCTTCACTAAACACATCTTTTCAGCTACTAACAGCAATAGCTCCCTTCCTTCCAAGGCTCTGCTTCCTCCTTCCTAACTAACAGAAATGTCATTGGAAAAGTACTATTGCTGCAGGCTAACTCCCTCCAGGCATCTATAGTGTGGGGTCAAGATCACACTTTTATTTATTTAAGGAATATTTGTGAAACATTTGTTGCCGTTTTTCATGGCCCATTATACAATAAAGTGTATATATTCCGATTATCTCATACATATATATGTGCCTATATTTTGTATGAGAAGCTTGTCTTTTTAAGGACATCCAAGAGAACTGAATCATTTAAGCTGAAGGTATACGCTGTTCTCCTTTTGTATAATAAAAACTTAGTACTGCCACTAAAATATTCAATACACCAGATGTCATGTTTTGAATCTGAATTGACAGGGACAATGTTGGCTGAGAAATAACTCCCAAATATTTGAAATGATTTCCCCATTCAATTATTTAGTGATCTGAAACACATATATATTTCTTATATTCATTTGTAAAGAAGTTCAGGGAAGTTTTTAATCTGTGATATTTTAGTGTATTTTTGGTTTTTATGGAAGCCGCCCAGAGTGGCTGGGGAAACCCAGCCAGATGGGCGGGGTACAAATAATAAATTATCATTATTATTATTATTATTATTATTATTATTATTATTACTTTGGCTTTATCATAGTTGATTGCCAACCATTCTACCTTATAACCTAAACATTTATTCATAAGTGTTTTAAGTTTGGCCCAGGATTGTGAGAGTAATGCAACAGCATATGCATATAATGAAAGTGAGATTCACATACTTGACTGGCTAGATAAACTGACTTCTGGAACATGTAATTTGGGAGAGGGAATCATTCTAATATCAGTTAAACAAAGGAGGGTCAGCTAACATTCCTATGCCTTCCTGCACATGTCGGAGCAGGCAGCAAAAAAAGAGGATTACATCAAGCTCTTGGGTTTTATCAAACTGTGCAGGTTTGACTGAAGAAAATATGAGTACGTTCTAGAACAGACATAGGCAAACTCGGACCTCCAGATGTTTGGGTCTACAATTCCCATCAACCCTGACCACTGGTCCTGTTAGCTAGGGATCATGGGAGTCGTAGTCCCAAAACATCTGGAGAGCCGAGTTTGCCTATGCCTGTTCTAGAATCAAGTTCAGCTAATTGATACAAAATAGAAATGAAAACAAGTTATGTGTTCCAGTAATGTGTAACTAGAAAATAGATCTTAGTTACAAATAGATCTTAATTGTATTAGTTCATTTATCATTCAGTTCCCTCAATCATTCCTTTTATCACTGATATCAACAGGAGATCCACACAGTCTTCTTTTATCTGTAGGTTCCATGTTTTCCTTCCAAACAGCATGAACTTTGCAGGCATTTCGCTATCTCCCAGGGCATCAGACCTGTCAAAATGTAAGCAGTTTGGGCAAAGCCTCCTCATAGGCCATCCTGTAACTTTCAATTCAAAAACCAGCTGCAAATCTCCTGATTGTAACTTCTCTACGTGTAATCCTATTGGCATGTTTCCACCCACTACTTCAATCCAGCCTAATTTCAGACAGATTGAGGAAAGGGAAATGGCATACATAGCCTAAATGCTATCATACCTAAATTTTGTGATTGTGTATACCGGTACTTTCACTGCTTCCCTCCCTTTATTTCCCATGCCCCAGTAATCTTTCTTTGACATCTCTTGGCTTGTTATTTTCACTGCTCTTTCTCAACTGCTTCTCACAGTGACATTTCTGTGAACAGCACACAGCATCCTGGCCCGTGTTATCAATGCAAAACACTGCCTTCAGTGCAAAGCAGTTAAAACAAGTTTTATTCATTCACATGTTTCTCCGTATGTGCTTTAGAAATGATTAACCAAATGGCAGTTCATTTCTTTATTTTTTCATTCATTTCTAAAACAAATGCAAACTAGAAATGTGAGCATAACAGGTGAAATGGGCTATGTTTTCATAATCTGGTTGATTTACAGGTTGAATTGTACATCATAATCTAATTTATCTTCATCTTGTATAACAGAACTTTAGCTTTCAGTGAGCCTCTTATTTGTCATTATTGGCTAGTGATTTTGTTATCTCTTCTAATTGCTTGCAGCCCCTCCAAGCACTATTTCCCTGCAGACCTCACTAAAATGAATGGAGGAAGCAAGAGACCAGGCTAAGCAGGCAGTAAAAAGTTGGCCAGTTTTCAGTACACTCGCATTCTTTCTCCATGTCTCTAGAATGCATGTCCCAGTGTGTCCTTCACTGACCTTGTGTTTGTTTGTTTACTATATTTGTTTCCTCTTTTGCAAAGTCAGTGTCAACTTCTTAGACTCTTAAATATAATAGAGCTGATTTGTCAGTTCACATCTTGATGGAAGGGTGTTGGCAGATCTTGCCAGAGCCAAGATGACAGGGATGGCTTCCGGAAATCTTGTCTATCAGTCTTTATTTTTACCGTGGCATAATTCCAAGGCTAGCAAGACAGAGTTCATAATGTGCAGTCAGAATTCATGGACGTTCCTCCTACATGGCAATCTTCACATATACTTAAGTATGAAAAGCATGCATTTTGTCTTCTGCTTTCGGGCTGTATCTACTGCAATATGAAACAACATTTGGATTTTAATCAACAGAAACAATATGCAGATCACTATTAATATTTTGCATGGCAAAATATTTTGTACTATGAACTAGCATCAGTCTGTTTAAATGATAGGGAAGTAGTAACCCCCTGAGAATGTTTACAACAGGTATATCTCTAGGGTTCTTCTGTGGGTAGTCATCCTAGTCAACGAAAGAGATAACTGAAAGCAATTATATTTAGGTAAAGATAAAGGTAAACAGACCCCTGACCATTAGGTGCAGTCGCAGATGACTCTGGAGTTGCGGCGCTCATCTCACTTTATTGACCGAGGGAGCCGGCGTACAGCTTCCGGGTCATGTGGCCAGCATGACAAAGCCACTTCTGGCGAACCAGAGCAATGGATGGAAACACCATTTACCTTCCTGCCAGAGCGGTACCTATTTATCTACTTGCACTTTGATGTGCTTTCGAACTGCTAGGTTGGCAGGAGCAGGGACCGAGCAACGGGAGCTCACCCCCTCGCGGGGATTCGAACCGCCGACCTTCTGATCGACAAGCCCAGAGATTCAGAGATAACTGAAAGAGATTATATTTACCTTAGGATAATACAGTGGCAAAACATGTGAAGAGAGGTTCCTACTGTAGCTCTCACTGACAACTCAAAAGATTGCAATATCTGATGCCTGGCAAAGATGTGCAACTTTTATTCCACAGAATTGTGGGTGATAAGTGACAACTGAAGTGTAAGTTGTGGGAAACCTGAGAGAAGTCCAAATAGATATGAGGTAGTATCTACTTCAGTGTCTCTTCCATCAGGCTGATAATGTCAAAGGACACTTGCTACCACCATTTTGCCTGTGCAGTTTCAGTAAGCAGAAGTTATGAGGGGCTTATCACATCTCAATTCTCAATGCAAAATCCTACAATATTGTTTCCCATGCTGTTTAACATACATATAATTCCCCCTAGTGAAATAATCCAGGGATTTGTGATGTGGTATAAGTCTCTGCTGTCTTCATAACTCTAAATCCTAATACAAATAATTAATTGAAACAAAACCCTTCTTGTTTAGGATACAGCATCAAACTGAATGTCATTTCCCTTTTTTCTACATTTTTGTCACATTTATAATAATGATATGTTGTATGGATGAGTAACACATAAACACAGTATTATTAAATATCTAAGATGAAATAATAAGGGAAATGGCAATCAGCTAAAATACGTAGTTAACACTCAAATGAAATTATTTCTGTCAGTGTTCTTGTAAGTCGAGTTGTTGTTTGAATCTGTTTGTTTTGGGGGGCAATGGAAGAGTGTGCTTTCAGGGGTAAAGTCAAACTGTTGGAGAGTTACAGCATCCGCTGTGGCTGTAGAGACCCATAAGGGAGAGACATGTTTTGTTGCAGCAGGACACATGAAGGCATCCAGTTGTGCTGATGCAGATGTACCATGGTGTTTCTTCTTTCTGTGTTCCTTCCTGCGGTCATTTCTCCTCTGGTAACTGCTGTGGATACACAACCTGACAGTCTCCAGGCACTACAGTCTGCAAGGGATTCCCACATGGTGAGGTTGATTTGGCCAGCCTTCATGTCACGTTTCCAGACATCTTTGTAACACAGAGTTGGTCTGCCAATGGGCCAGGTGCCTGAAGCCAGCTCCCCATAGAGCAAGTCCTTGGGGATCATACCAGCTTCCATTCTGTGGACATGACCAAGCCAATAGACATCACTGAGACAGGAGTGTGAACATGTTGGAAATGTGGGCTTGAGAGAGCACTTCTTTGTTTGAGACACAAACAAGTCCTACCACCTCATACCCAAAAACTTCCTGATGCGGCGCATATCGAAGGCATTGAGGTGTTGCTCCTAGTGAGTGTAAGTTGCCCACAATTCACTACCATAAAGCAGAGAGCTCAACGCACAAGCCTGGAAGAACTTCAGCTTGGTATTGGTCATTAGCATCACATTCTCCCATACCCTTTTGGAGAAGTAAATCTTTGCTATAGCTACATTACCAATGCAGCTCAGTGTCAATGGAGAGGTTGCTGGTTATAGTGGAGCCCAAGCAGACAAAATCATCTACTGCCTCAAGCATGTGGCCACCAATGCTGTTTCATGGAGCGCTGGTGATGTCCTCACCCAGAATGTTGGTCTTTGTCAGGCTGAAGGTGAGGCTGAACTACCTGCAGGCTTGGGCAAAACATCTGATGAATCTCTACAGAGTGTGCTGTCAAGGCCGTGTCACCTGCAAATGGCATCTCTCGCATAAGGACCCACCACACTTTTGTCTTGGTGTGGAGACACGCCAGGTTGAAGGCAAATGAGATAAAAAAGGCCCCAATTCCTAGCAATGGCAGATATTCTCCAACCGTAATGCATTCTTGTCCATGCAGTTGTGCATGAGTAACTTTACTTGAGGACATAAAAGCTGTATGACCAAATCTCCCTGCTACTTTTAAAATGTCTTAATTCTTTACAATGTATTTATATTGATTGATTCATCTGACATATTGATTCATCTGACATATGCAGGCTAGAGAGAATTTTTTTCTTCTCTTTTTCCTTTTGTGGGATAACAAAGCCTTCCTTTAAAAAAAAAAAATTGCAGGCTGGACACTCACAACTTTTCATTCATGGAAAATAGCTGCTCTTTTAAAACTATCATTTTACCTAATTTTGATTGTTCACGTATACTTTCAAAGGAAGTGTGCCCTTTCCCTCTAGCTAAATTACTATCATATCCAACTTGTCCACTCCCTTAATAGATTTCTCCAAATATTATTTCAGTAACTTTTTTTTACAAACAGTGAACTTTACAAGGGATTAAGAACAAAGCTTGTATATCAGCAAAATCATGGGGCAGAGTTCTCCTTGAACTTCACTACATAAAGCTAAAGGTTTAGAGATGAATTTTTGAATGTCTGTTGAAGAACATTCTATGTTGCTAATTGTGCAACTTTCACCTCACCAAATATTCATGTGTTGACTGACTCAGTAGAAAAAATGTTTTTTTAGGTCAAAAACTTCTTGTCTTTCAGCATTTTAGCTAGGGCTGCCATAAGTCCTGATTTTCCTGGAACCAGCCTTTGAAAATTGCATCCTGGATAATTTTTCAGAAATCAGCAACGGGGGTTAAATCATGTCAAAAATGCCTTTAAAAATGATTGTAGCTTTACTAAAAAAAAATCTCAAAAACTTTAGTTCCCCTACAAAGAAAACGTCAACAACTGTGTCCCGATTTTCACTTTTGCAGATATGGCGACCCTAATTTTAGGCAACTTTGCATTCATACTTTTATTTGCTCCTGATTTGTTTACCTTAGAAATATAAATAAGGCCTTCCAGTCATTTCCCATAGAAGAGGATGTTCTGAAACATTCTTATCAGAGGATGTTCTACATCATTTCTCTTTTTGGCATATCTATTTATAGTTGCTGATTTCCTAACACAAAGGACATAAGGACATGCAGAAGATGAACACAAATGTTTAGGCGTTCTGAATTTGTCATCTATTATCGGGAAACAGTACAGACACAATAAAGGGACATAGCAATATCTGACAGGGCTGAATATGATGTTTGCTTGAAATAATCCCTTGTTTTACATGTTCTTGAACAAATAGGAAAAAAACCCACATTTTTGGGGGGCGCGCGATCAGTGTACTGAAAAATATTGGGACTGTATTTCATACATTACGGTTAAGCAAGTATTTCCTACACAGATTATATCCATAAAGAGAAATGTTTGGTATGAAATAACTGCAATTTAAGCAATAGCCTACACACTATCTCCATCTTTTATCTTCAGTTCCTCCAACTTCTTGGGCTATTCAGATTGCACCTTTGTAGTGTAGAGGTAGGGTTCCCAAATTGTGGTCCATGGGTACTTCATTTAGGTGGCCTACAACATGACTATAAAAAGACAATTGAAAAATAATTCAGCAACTAGCACAGTATATTACAATTGCTACAAAAGGCAGAAAACTTGTTAGGTGGTCCACCAAGACCCTCATGTGGTCTGTCAGGGGTAGGGGAAATCTGGAGCCACTGGTGTAGAGGCCATCATGTGGATAAGCATATGAACCTTACTTGATCTGCAGAATATGTTTGTCAGCTGGAAAAAGCTTTTCTCCAGGCAACATCCAAACAGGCATGTGGTCTTTCCTTCATTTAGCATGTTGAACCTGACAAAAAAAAATATTCTCCCCCATCTACTTAATTTTCTAAGCTTGACCAGATTCAAACTTCGCCAATGATAAGTGGGAGAAAGTGGGTGATAGGCAAAACAAAAAGGGGGAAAAATGCATGGAGCTCTATCTGCTCCCTCCAAACAAACATGAACTAGAAATGCAGACACAGAGCGAGCGCGCGCACACACACACACAGAGAGAGAGAGAGAGAGAGAGAGAGAGAGAGAGAGAGAGAGAGCGCGCTTGGTGGCATTGGTGATTACTTGGACTGGTTGTTGCATTGATAGCTTTTCTTGTGCTGGATGAGCAGCACATCCAACCACAATAGCTCTATTCACATGCTGAGTGAATACATGGGGATCACACTCAGGAGTAGCTATACCTTCAGGGTTTATGTGAAAGGGCCCTGCCACACACATAGACGCACTATAACCAACCAAGAACTCTGGCCAATACGGGTTACAAATCCAGTGCAAGCAGATTCCCTTAAACTGGGTTGGTTGTTTTTTTCCTGGTTGATTGCTGCCTCTTCCTGCATGCATGGGAGAGTGGTAACGTTAGTTTCAACATGTGAGTGGAACCTACAAAAACTGGCACCATGGGAGCATGGTTAAAGTCCCCCCATAGGATACATAGGTCATGCATTAATGATGATCCTGAAAGTTAAGGTACCATATTTCGTATCAGAGTTTGTTATTGCCAGTGTATTTGATTGATCACAGTTTCTACAAAACCCTGGATTTGATCCAATTTATTTTGCATCACGTTTTGTTAAAAAGAAAAAGAGTCCCCCTCTCAAACCTGTTGGGTCACTCCAAACCTCTGAAACTAATTTCATAAGAGATCACAAGATGAAAGCAACCTATCAGTAGTTATTTTAAAAATAAAAAAGTGATATGCTTATTTCTCAAGATGCTACTCTAGAGTTTGCATTTTCACAGCCTACAATAATTTGCTCAGTCCCTGGAAATCTCATTTATTGAAATGACAATTGTTCTGATGAAGCAGATCTACTCAATGTCAATTCTTTACACATTTACATTGCATGGAAAATTTTGCATCCTCCTCTTGAGTACCAGTCTTGTGCGCAGATAAGTAACACAATTGAGGAGCCAGAAGACCTGACAGTAGTAAATGAATTGGATAAAGAGAAGAGGCTGAGCAGAGCCTAGTTTGAAAGAACTATTGTGAATGTGTCCATAATTTCATTTCAGCTTCAGCAGTAAATTCTTAATTATGTTTTGCAGGATATGAACGATTACTCCCCAGTATTTAGCAAACCTCTGTACAGGGGCATGGTTGCTCCTGATGCAATCAAGGGCACGGTTATAACAACAGTTGAAGCTGAGGATCTGGACCCTCCGGTAAGGAAAACAATTTTTTTTTCTTAATACCCTGCACCCAGGAGAGATTTCTTTAAAAGCCGCATAAGTGCCCTTAATCCTCTGAACAACATAAGTGATTACTATGATTTATTTTTATTTATTTTAACCCAGCAGTGGCTCCTATGCATTTTTATGCCAGCCTGTCCTCTGGCTTGAGCACTTCAATTATTGTTCTCAAGACGGATAAAGCCATAATGCAGAGTTCTTTTTTACTTCTCCCCAGCTCCCCAATGTCTCCTCCCTCCCTGCTCCGCTTTCTTTTCTTATGGAACAATTTATATGTGAAATCCTTATCAGGGTTTAGTGTGTTGATGATAAACAGGAAAACGCAAGGGGTGGGCCTGCATTTGGAACAGCTTTGTGGCTCCAACAGAAAACAAAGCAAAACTTTTGAAGGGCTGTTATTTCCTTGATTTGCTGTTATTGTAAGCCTCCAAGCATGAAAAGTGTTGTGTGTGTGTGTGTGTGAAGAAATAAAACACTGCATTAAAAAATCCTTTTGTTAATATAATGTAAGAATATAGCAGCGCAGATTTGTTGGAATCAGTTTTCCCAGCAGCATCTGGGTTTCAGTCTGGCATTCGATTGACAGAGTTATATCCCATGGGTAAACTCTGATTTGTTGGTCAAAGCACTGATCTTAGAATCATAGAATTGCAGAGCCAGAAGTGGTTATGAGGGTTATCTAGTCTGCAATGCAAGAATCTTTTTGCCCTGCGTAGGACTCAAACCAATGACCATGAGATCAAAAATCTCATGCTCTACCGACTCAGCTATCTCACATTATAGGGAGCTTAAAGGGAATAGCTCAGTAGTTGTCAGACTGGTCAACATTCACAGGGAATATGAATGTATTCCTAGTCTGTCACTAGTGGGAACATGACAGTCCCATGCAGTGCTTTTTTTTCCTAAAAGAAAAATGTTTTGAGGTACTCTCATTTTCCTACTCATATTGAAATACTGCCCCTCAATGAGGCCAAACTTAGATTCACAAAATGTTTAGGGGTATACATACTCCTGTGTCCCCCCCAGAAAAAAGCACTGGTCCAGTGTTATAGGTGCCTTGGGCAAATTTCATGTAGGAACAATCCCTGCCTCTGGGGGTGTGGGGGGAACTTTCTGCAAAATAGTTACTTTCCCCCACTGGTCAGAATCTAGTCGTTTTCTCCTAGTAGATTGTATCTCTGCAGTCTTCAGTAATCTCCTTCTAACTATGGACAGTGACCACAACATTATTCCAGGTTACGCAAATGGTTGAAAATGTTGGCAGAGGATGGGAAAGAGAGACTCCCCTCTACTCTCCCTAAACATCTTGTTACCAAAGCCAGCAGATAATGCTGTTTTTAAAAGGGATGAGTGTTTTGGGGTTTTGTAGCACTAGCCTTTTTTGGATTTAAGGGATTTCCTGAGATCTAATCCATAGAGGAATTGAAGTTTATCCCATCACAGGAGCCTGTTTGTAGAAGGGCTCTGCATGATCAACACCATGTTTAATGTAGGTATTAGGATACAGCAGTGATTTATCTTGACTAGCATTTCTGTACAGGGACCGCGAAAAGTGCTACTGTGGCAGTAAAGCAAAAGAAGCCACAAAACAGTCGTGAAAATGTTAATTTTCCTCTTTGCTATGAAATCCTAGCTTTTGGCAGAGGGTTGTGGACATCTTCAGCATTCCACTGAAGACTAAATCAAACATGTCTCTAAATGGGCTTTAGAGCTGGCAGTTGGAAGAAGCCATTTATGCTATCTAGTAATTTTTCCTTGGCAAAGTGCCTTGAGCTGACATTTGTCCCATCAGTTTGAGAATAAGTGAACTTGTCCATTATTATTGTGCTTGTCCCTCCTGTATCTTCTCTACCTCCCTTCACATTAAATTCTAGCATAGTCAGAGTGGCATTTTTTATTGTCTTTAGAGGAAGACGGGGGGGGGGGTTGGGCGGGGGAGTGCTTATTTACTGCAGAGAGCATAATGCCACTGAAGGACACCAAGTAATTGTAGCCAATCTTATCAAAACCTGCTAAGCTTCAAAATAGTCATTCAATAGCAGTCTATTAGCAGGGGGCGAAATAGAGCCATTAGGACAACCAAGGAGAGTGTGTATAATTTTCTAGCTTTATTTATAAGTAAATAAGCCTGGAGATGAGGTGTTAAGGGAGCCTCGTGGATACTTTATTTATACATTCCTGCTGGCAAAGCAGGAAAAATACTTTCCCTTTTCACTTTTTCATACCATATTGATGAGTACGATTTTGGAGTCTGCAGGGAAACACAAATGATAAAGATCAGATAGTTTCCTCAATTGTAGCTATAGAGCAAGGGTTAGGAACTTCTGGCCTATGAGCCTGGGATAGGTCCCAAGAAGGCCCACAAGGCCATTTCACACAAACCATAACCACTTCCCATGTTCCAGATATCAGGTGTGGGGCAGGTAATGATGTAGCTACAAAGGAAGAATTGGGAACTTAAAGTGAGCATCTGATTATTCCTTTCCTTGCTGTTAGCAGTAATGGCACCAGGATAATATTTGACAGGGACCACAGAAGGAGCAAAGCATATTTATAGGTGAGTGAGGAAGAAAACTAACAGCATATGTGAATGACAGGTGAACAGAAATGAGGGGCAGGTTGGTGGGACAAGCTCCTTGTTGGCACTTGCCCACCTGTCTATGTTTTCATCTGCTTCGCTATATCTGTTTTATTTTCTTCGAGAATTTTTGGTGGGTTGATTTTCATTATATATTGTATTTTTTATTTTTTTTCTATAATAATATTTAGTAAAGTTTCAACAATTACACGAAGAAAAAATGAACAAACCACGTTAAACAAAAACCAAACAACACACCACAATATAAAAAAGAAAAATAAAGAAAAATAAAACCCATTAAACAAAAACAAAATTAGAAAAAAGAAAACGCATCATATCTCCTTTCTATTCTTTCATTAGCTTGTTTCCTTGACCTCCTCACACCTCCCTTTTTTTGTATTCTAGATCAATTATCCATTTCAGCAAATTCTTTCCCTCTTTTCAAAATTTTAATCCTGTAATTTATCTTAATATAATATAACTTTACTTTTCCTCCTTTCACCAATTAACAATCAGTTATTACCAACTCCTTTATATCAATCCTGTTAAAATCATATAAGATCATTCCAACATCCTTTCAACCATTATTAGTTTTATAATGTTTCTGCTAAAAATTTGCTTTACTTTATTTAACCTTATCTTGCCGTAAAACACCTAGCGACTTAAAACTTAGTACTTATTTATACATAATTCCTAATATCATTTCTACTAAAGCCAAACAATTTCATTCCAACATTTCCCCCAATATTCATTAATTTTACACTAATTCCCCAAATTAAAAAAATTTCTTTATAGATTTTCCAATTTTCATCCAACGTCCCTTTTTCCTGGTCTCGGGTTATGTCAGTCTTTACTGTCCATTCCATCTTAGTCCATCAACCTGGTAGTCTTATGTCCAAGGCTCTTAAATCTCTTCCATACCCCTTCTGCAGATCTTCTTCTTGTTGTTTATACTCATTGAGGAGTAGGTCTCTGGGGGATTTCAACCCATAATTATGCCCATCTCCCCTCATCAAACCAACCCATTCCCCACAGTCCCACTCCCCACAATCATCAATATAATCCAAAAAATATTTAAGAGCATATTTCAAAGTCCCTCCAAGTTTAAGAGCCTCCTCAGCTCCAGACTCCTTCTGGCCCATTCCAAATTCAATCTTCCAAAACAACGGCTTATGCTCTTGCAGGGCCTCGGGTCTCTCCATTTGTATTGCTTGAGGTACAATCACTACCTCCTCCATTATCATCTGCCCTTGCATTTGCACCGTCAAACCAATTTCCTGAGTTGGTCCCTGTATAATTTCTGAGTCAATATTCCCTGTTTGTTCACATTCCCTGACTACAACAGTCATCAAATCCAACTTCTCATTCATCAAATCCATCTTCTTATGCAGCTGCTCCAGCAAAGCGCTCGTCTTGCAAAAAGCAAGCACCAGAGCTTCCTTCACACACATTTTTATTCAAGGTCGCAGTCTGTTTCCACGATCTTAATCTTGCAGCTGTGAAATCCTCAAGTAAACTGCAGCAACAATTTGACAAGCTCCCTCTAGAGGAGACAATTTCTATTTGTAACCGTCCAACAAAAGAAAGTTACTTTCGATTTTCAAATATTTTGTTTCTTTAGAATGCAAAAGGCAACATTGGAATCAATTTGTTTCTCTTTTTTGGCTATCTGTCAAAATGTTCCATTCACAGTCAATGGACGTCTCAGACAATTTCTGTCTCTGACCCCCGTTCCCAGGTTTGAGACGGTGGAAACTTATTTTTCTTTACTCCCTCTCCTACAGGCTTAAACAGTCAAGTTGGGGATTTTGGTGGTTATAAATGAAGGAAATTCCGACCTTTGCAAAACAATTTTCCAGGCTATTAGCTTACAAGATTTTTGCTTCAGTCTATTTACAAAAAGCGGAAGGCGGACTTCCTGTTTTGAGTCTTCCCGCTTCGATGCCAAATTAGGGTATTTCTTGATCCAATTTTCCGTTTCTATTCACGGGTACTTGTTTAGAGTCCAATTGTCAACAGGAAAAAGTCAGCGCTCTCCGGCAATGGCTATGCAGCTTCCCTCCGTGAAAGTAGCAGTCAGTTCGCAGCACCGCGCCGCTCACCCTACTTCACTCTGGAGCCCCAAAATGGGGTTCCCCACGAGTAGGGGAGGCACTCCTGGTGCTCTGCCGAACCCCACGTTCCCAGGCTTCCTCCACCTGGGATTTCTAGCGGGCCCCCGCCTTCGCCGCGGCGGGAGAACCCAGTTTCCAAGGAGCCCGTTCCTTCGGTCGGAGGAACTCCGCCATTCGCCGATGGCGCTAACCCGGAAGTCCTATATATTGTATTTTGAAACAATGTTTTGTCTGTAAACCATGCACGGAATAATTATTGATGGCTGGTTATATAATTTCCATTGTTAGACTTTTAAGAATGCAATATAAAAGTTAAGATTCCTAACTGCTCAAAATCCAGTATTACAATATAGGCCACGCTAAGAATTAAAAGTTAATGATCTCGTGAAAACTGCAATAAGAAGTGCAAAAGCCAAGTAATCAGAAACAAGCTTAAAATAAAGAAAGGAGGCTGACCAAATTCATTTATAATCTAGATAATTAAAACCAAAGTAGCAGGCAAAATACATTAACATGTAGGAATAAACTTTCGTAAGTGCTTGGTCATCTAGTGAGGCAGTTAGGAACATCTCAAGGCAAAGAGTTTCCAAACCTACACCACTCACCAAAAACAAATTTCATACTCTTTCCCAGTAAGAGAGAGAGAGAGACCACCCAGTCTAAAGGAGAGTCTGAAGTTATTCCCACATGTTTAAAATAGCCCTGGCCGTTGCCTTTGCTGGCCACCTAAAGCAGTGACACCCAAATGAAACTAAGACATTCACACTTCAGAGAGAAAGAGAAGCATGCATTTCTGATGTGGATTTCCAGTTTTTAGTTGTGGTTTGCAGGGAGCCTTCATCAGGAAGGCCCCTTCCCCAACATCCTCTTCTCTCATGTATGGATCTACCCTTCTCTTACATTGTTGCTGTCAACCATGGTTTGGAATACAGTGGTACCTCAGGTTAAGTACTTAATTCATTCTGTAGGTTCGTACTTAACCTGAAACTGTTCTTAACTTGAAGCACCACTTTAGCTAATGGGGCCTCCTGCTGCTGCCGCGCCGCTGGAGCCCGATTTCTGTTCTCATCCTGAAGCAAAGTTCTTAACCTGAAGCACTATTTCTGGGTTAGCGGAGTCTTTAACCTGAAGCTTATGTAACCTGAAGCGTATGTAACCTGAGGTACCACTGTACATTTGAACTGACACTAGACCCCTGAACCAATATTTGTGAACCCGCTTCAAACCCTTATTGTGGACTCTGTTTTTTTTTAGTGTTGCTTAGATTTGGCAAGGTACAGATGTAATGCTACTCTATGGTTTAAGTCTGATCAGTTCAGGGAAAGAACATTTTTGCAGTGTAGGTTCTTTGGGTCTATCCCTCATTTACAAACCAGTGCTTTGAACTGAGGTACCGCTCTGGCGGGAAGGTAAACAGCGTTTCAGTGCACTGCTCTGGTTAGCCAGAAGTGGCTTAATCATGCTGGTCACATGACCCGGAAGCCGTACGCCGGCTCCCTCGGCCAGTAAAGTGCGATGAGCGCCGCAACCCTCAGAGTCATCCGTGACTGGACCTAATGGTCAGGGGTCCCTTTACCTTTTACTATTATGTCTGTGCTGGGCTGCTCACTGTTCCATAGACACTATAGCTTGGGTGTAGGGGGGCGTGTATGGATACAATTCCTTTTGTGAGACACTAACCACATATTTTTATTGTAATACTTGTGGCATTTCCATTTTTAATGCTTTGGAAATTGAAGCTTTGAAGCCCTGATCTTTGGTGTTTATGCAAGGAAGTAAATCCTATGGAGTTCAATGGAGCCAATTGCCATTTAAGAACACATAACATCATGCTGTTAGTTAATATAAAGATTCTTAATCTGGCAGCACTCACCCCTTCAAAGCATTTGTGGAGGATGATAGCGGTAGCCTTTTTTATGTGCTAAAGCACATCAAGTCAATGCATAGCTTATGTCTTTTTCTTAGCATAGGATATAACACCTCTCCTGGTATAAATGTGCTCCAACCCAGGGTTCTAAAATGTTTGATGTTCACAACAGAAGCAAGCATGCTTTCTGAATGACTTGAAGCAACATAAACAGATAATGAATGTGACAGATAATGAAAGCAAGTTTATTAAAATAAAATAAAAAATCCATGTTAAATCTTCCTTTGATCTTTGTCAATCAATTGCAACTTTGCCAATAACTATAATATCCTGGTGTTGTTGTTTTCTAAAATGATGGAAGAAAAGTAGCTTCCTCGGAAATAATGATCTCATGCCAGCTTTATGAATTCAATAACTAATTACCTAATGTGCTGATGCTTAATGATAATTGTAGGTTTTAGTCATTGGAACAGAGTGTGATTGTTGCTATTCTGAACCACATTATCTGGGTTTGAGTAATTTCTTGCTAATTATATTTTGTAAAAACATTATTAAATCAGGTTTCCGCCTGACATTAAGAATATAATCGTCTTAGTGCCTTCTGATCTCATTGGACTACCTTATGTTTGAAAGGATATAAAAATTACCTATTCCAGTAATATATGATTTCTTAAATTCTGGTACATTAGAAGCCCTTTTTAGGTGTTCACAAAATGTACATGTGCTCACCCTACCCTCAGTATGCCTGTGTATTCGGGTTCCACCCCATCTCTCCTGACATGTAAAAGTATGCAGTAAAATGTTAACTGCTGAGGAAGAACCAGTGGTTGAGCACCCAGCATGCATGCAGTGGGTCCCAGGTTCAGTCCCTGGTATATCCAGTCAAAGCTGGGAGGGACCACTTCCTGAAACCCTGGATAGCTGTTGCCATTCAGTGTAGACAATTCTGAACTAGATGGGCCAGTGGTCTGACTCAAGGCAGCTTCCTACGTTTTCTCTCAGACCTTCATATTCAATGCACAAAGAGAAGAAGTACCAGCAGTAATAAACCAATGAGAGAACAAATGGCCTCTTTGGAATGCCCTGTAGGAAGCCGTCATGTGCCTTCTATTGAAATGTTGTATCATTTCTGCAAGCTGAGCCAGAGCCTGCAAAATGTCAATCAGACCCATCTTCCAAATACTTTTGGGGGTTGCAATTCAGCACAAGGAACTGATTAGAGTTCTGAAGGCTCGTCACATTAACTCTGGAATTGTTAGAAAAGAGAACAAGTTGCTTTCCATGTCTCCTGATCTGTCTCTTTTCTCTTCTATATATGCGGTAGAATTTCAATATATGGAATTACTGCCATTCTTTGAGTTGCCTTTCTCAATTTACACCCATGCGGAATGGAAAGTCATATATAGTTTGATTTCAGAGCCTCCCGTTAAGCAACATTGGATGGTAGTTCTCTTTCCCCTTCCTGGAAATGGCATGTTTAGGATGTAATTTATTCTCTTCTGAGGCTGCAGTATCACCGACAAGGTTTGATATAGTGAACTTTAACATGTAAGTCTAGAAAAAAACCATAGTGCAGTGATTTAGTTTACCTTGTCTGTGATACAGAATTCAGGCAGCTGATTTGCAGAAGGCTTATATGAATCAACCGTATAATAAGCAAACTTGCAGAAGCCAAGTCAAGTGGGAAGACTTGGTGAATAGTCATCATACCTCATTATGGCATGCAGGAGCCATCTCATGAAGCAGAATCTCTTCTCCATGAAAGAAAACAACACAGCTAAATTTGTACTCTCTGTGGCCAGTGTTCTTTTGATGTTTTTGTAAAAAAAGAAGAAAAGCTCAACAACAATAAACAAGGTCTCAAGAAGGAAATTGCTCAAGTAAAATTTATAGTAATTGATCTGCCTAGTATTGCCTCTGTCCACCACTGGCATAAGGTCCTCAGAACGTTGCCCAGAAGGTAAATGAGGTCCTATAGAATGACATAGAAAAGCCACACATAGAGGATGGAAACCACTGAAAAGCAAAACAACCACACACAAAGACAACACATATGTGTTGCATAGCTTGCATATACAGTTGCTTCAGCAGCTCCTGTCTCTAGGACATATTGTTTATGAACTTACAGTAATTAACACACATACCTAAAAATCCTTGTAATCAGTTTTGTATTCTGATTTACAGGAGATGGCATGAGGGGGACTCTGCAAAATTGTTAAACATTTGTCTTTCTATTAGCTCCTCTTGCTACTAATAATTTTAGTATGTTTTTGATGGTGTGTGCAGAATTAATCAAATCCCGGGGCTTTGCACTTCTGATGGGACAATAATTCCAATCTGCTTCTCTGAGGATTTCTTGATGACAGCAAAAAAATTCCCTGGTGGCTGCAGTTTCTGACTGACCTCGAAGCATCTGGCACCTCACATGGTGACAAGAGAATGCGATGTCAGGAATGGCATGTTATGTTTTAGTGAGGACAGGATATGACAGTGATGAGGTAGCACACGTTATAATAGCTATTCCTGTGAGGATTTTGTAAATAATAAGATGAAACACTAATTTTCCATATGGAATGTAAGCAGCATATGTGGGGCCCATAAGCGCCAGTGGTGCTAAACAAACAACTCTGAAACTGAAGCGTTTGTATAAAAATTTGGTTCTAGATGTGACTGAGGAGAAAGTGAGTTTCATGGAACCATTCATCACCCATGAACTTGTAGGGGCTTTCAGGGAGACTGTGAAAAGTTTCTAAACTTGCCGGGGGAGTACCATGTAGGTCAGGGGTTCCCAAACTGTGGTCTGCAAGTCTCATAAACCACATCTATGAGCTTCATACAGGTGGTCCACAAGATGTCTATAAAAATGCAATTAAGAATCATACAGTATCTCTAGCATCTACAATGGCTACAACAGGCCAAAAAAATCATTAAGTGGTCCACCAAGAACCTAGAGCACTTTTCAAGTGATCCGTGGGTTGGTGGGGGAGTTTGGGAACCACTGGTGGAGATACAATGCAAGAGAGTGTTCCTGTCATTCTTTTGGAAAAGGGTTTCTGCCTTTCATGCACAAGTGAACTTCTATAAGCAGGAGCAGCCTGGTGGCTTTCCACACTGAGGATAACCCAGTGGGAACAACACTGTGCCATGGCATAGCATTTTAAAAAAAAAAAAAGTTGCGTGTCCCAACTCAGCTGTGATTGTTCTACAAATATTGGATCTGCATATGACTTTTAAAACTTGTTCCAGGCCCTTCCAGTGTGCCAGCTTTATGATACCTATTCCCTATAGATCCCATATCTGGCTAAATGGTTGTGTATTCTCCAAATGTGTATTTCAGCATTCTCTGTTATGGCACGAAGGGGGCACATTCCTCTGACTGCTTGCAGCAAAATGGTTTGGACTTGGCCCTCCCAATCCCCTTTCTCTGTTTCACCTCCATGATGTGAATTAATGCCTGTGTTGTATTGGGGGGGATATAAAGCACCCTGAAATCAAAACAAGGATGAAGTGTCTGTGACCTTCCAGGTGTTGTTGGACTAGGTAAAGGTAAAGGGACCCCTGACCATTAGGTCCAGTCGTGGCCGACTCTGGGGTTGCGGCGCTCATCTCGCTTTATTAGCCGAGGGAGCCAGCGTACAGTTTCCAGGTCATGTGGCCAGCATGACTAAGCCGCTTCTGGAGAACCAGAGCAGCACACAGAAACGCTGTTTACCTTCCCGTCAGAGTGGTACCTATTTATCTACTTGCACTTTGAAGTGCTTTCGAACTGCTAGGTTGGCAGGAGCAGGGACCGAGCAACGGGAGCTCACCCCGTCATGGGGATTCGAACCGCCGACCTTCTGATTGGCAAGTCCTAGGCTCTGTGGTTTAACCCACAGCGCCACCTGTGTCCCTGATGTTGTTGGACTACAACCCCCATAATCCCTGGCCATGGGCAGTGTTGGCTTTGGCTGATGGAAGTCCAGCAGCATCTTGAGAACTATATGTTCTCCGTCCCTAAAATAAAGCAATAAATAAATCTGTGAATTGGCTGGTTGGTTGGTGGTCATGCTCTATATGATTCACTTCAAAATTCATGATCAGTTTTGCAAAAGAAACAAAAGGTTGTCTTATTACCTAAATGCAACCAGATTCCATTTAAATGTCTACATCTTTCTTAATAACACAAAACATCAAATACCAATTTTCACTGACATTTTCATTAACATGATTGGTTGCCACAAGCTGCGTTTACTAATATGATGCAAAATAGTTTTGTTGTTATTGATCGCATATTCATTGATGCTTGCCATCTCATAACCATCAATAAGTATAACAATGAATTTACTCACAGGGAAAACAGCACAGGGATAATAAAGATTGAAAACAACTAAACCAGTTGCTTACTTACAAAGGGAAAAGTAGAAAATTGCATTAGTAAAGATTTTGCTTCACAATCCAACTGACACCTCAGCTGAATAACATGAACGCCGGCCCTAGCCTGGTGGAACGCTCTGTCACAAGAGACCAGGGCCCTGCGGGATTTGACATCTTTCCACAGGGCCTGAAAGATGGAGCTGTTCCACCAGGCCTTTGGTTGGGGTTCAGTCTGACTCCCCTTTCCCCCATAAGAACTTGCATGAAAGTGGCCTCCCAACTTTTTCTCACAGGCTCATATAAGATCAGCATAAACAGTTGGGCCTGGTGAGCATTTAAGGTCCCCAACCCTAATCTGTGGCTTGCCATCTGATTGGATTTTACTCTGATCCTGATCTGATTTTAGGATGTATTTTAATTGATTGCCTGATTTTATGTTAATGTGTTAAACATTTTATGTTAGCTGCTCTTAGCCCGGTTTTTGCCAGGGAGGGCAGGGTATAAATAAAAATTATTATTATTATTATTATTATTATTATTATTATTATTAAACATATTAGTGATAGGCAAACCTTCCCAATGCATGGAATAGGCATTGTCATGGACTTCTAGTTTTCCTGCACAATGTGAGTTTTGTACTGATACCATTAGAGTCCAAAGGGAGTTAAATTTAATTCACCACTTGCCACTCTTTGTTTTAGAAAATACCTCTAGTATTTTCCTTATTATCTCAAGGCCCCCCCCCATAGCATACTGCAGACCACAGTATAACATTAGTACAAATGGTACCTTCAAGTTAAGAATTATGAATATAATGAGATACATTAACTAAAGGTGTTGCATAGTTTCAGACTTAAAAAGCTCTTTTGCTTGGACCAGAATATTTCAAAATGGACTGAAAGTGTAATTCAGTTCTAGTATCAGAAGCCTTGATAATTTTTGACGAGGTGACTTCCCCCATGATTTTTGTGTTGTAAATCGGTCTCTAAAGTAACATCCCTTTGTCGTGAGATCAGTAACCAATGTGGTAAATGTTTTTCCCCTCTGTGGCCCTGGCTCTTTCTTGTCAGTGGGCAGGTTGCTGTTGATCCTGTAGTTTTGACTTTTTTTTTCTTCAAATGTCAACATAATAATATAGGGTTGTATTTTAACATTTGATCTCCTTTTACTGCCCATGCTGTATACAATAACAAACCGTGTGTTTTTCTTATAGGGGACACCAGCAAGTTGGGTGAGGTATAAAGTGGATGTGGTCCAGTTCCCTTACAGTGCAAGTATCTTTGATGTTGAAGAAGATTCTGGACGTGTGGTTACTCGTGTGAACCTTAATGAAGAGCCCAGTACATTATTTAAGGTAATAACATCCACATATGCACTTTAATATATTTTCGCACTGGAGTGTCTACCTCCCAACCTGAGGGCTCCATCACACTACGTAGCATTTTTTTCTGGTCCTCCACAACCCCACTGAATGGCCCCAAAAAGAAAGAAAAAATAAATCATAGCCAGTGCTGGGTTTTCACTAGGGATGAGCAATCACAGATCTCCAAGCTGCTCAGTTTGAAACAATCTCCAATTAAATCAGAGGGATCTACACTCAGGCAAATATGTATAAAATGAGGAAGGGGGTGCTTGCAGTTCTTATTCTTATTCTTTTTTACTTTTCCTTGTTATCAAAGCTTTGTACTGACAGTTGCTGGTTGAGGAGATCCATTAAGTTAATTAATGTTTGCAACTCAGTTTGTATTTGTCTGTTAGGATTTCAGTTGACGCTGCAGCTTTAAAAGCTCAGATTATAATGCATCATTTTACAGAAAATCGAATTCAGTGTAATTTGGGGGATGAGTGTTCATTCATATATATATATATATATATATATATATATATATATATATATATATATTCCCTGAAGAAAATACTGGTTCAAGTTATGATAATTAATTATTCTTCTCTGATATGTTGGGTTAAAGCAGTTTCTTTTTAATCACACATTTTCTTAATTGAAAAACATGCCAGCAACCCCCAAAAAGGTATCTCAATGAGTCTGTGTACTTTAACCCACTCATCTGTCTTCTTGAAAAACACCATCTGCTTGCCATGGTTTTCTAGCTTATTTGCTTATATGTGTGTGTGAAACTATGACAGAAAGTGAAGTCGCTTCACTTTTTATAAGTAGAAGGAATGTATTTAATGGGTTTTAGGCATCTTGATACCTTTGCTTCAGGAAAATGTTGCCATGAATAATCCATTAAATTATTCTGGGACCATCAAAGATTGCAGACGTCTACCTTTCAATAATTTAAGTTCCAATCCTAAATATGCTTACTAGGGAGTAAATATCCACAGGATTGTATGCTTACTAGGAAGTAAATAGGCATAGGATTGTACTGCACATTAGTTCTAAAATAAAATTTTGAGAAGACAGAATGATACTAATGTTAAATCTCTTCATCATTTGCATCTATGTAAAAAACACTAGAAACCAAGTTTTGAGATACAATAATGCCAGTATAATTTACACTCATTATCTTGTTATCCTAGTATTTGCTATCTGCAGTGATTCAAATAATTGTGCTCAGGAAGTACTGAATGTAAAATTGAATGCTTTGCTTCAAAAATGTAATAGACTACAACAGATTTTTGCATAAGCTTTTTTACACAGAGCTTCCTTGCCCACAAGAGCTTCTCATTCCATGCCAATGAAGACTGCAGATCTGCTGCCTCCATTACAATGAACTGGGTAGCCTATATCAACTATAGTGTATATATGTATATTGTATATACCATGGTTTTATTCTGTATTTTATGCTACGAAACACCCTGAGGTCTTTGGATGAAGGGCAGTATACAAATTCAATGAATAAATAAATGAATGAATAATATGCAACAACAAAGCACACATATGGAATGGAGCAAAAGCTGTTGGTTTCTGGATTCTCTGTTTAGAAATTTATGAACTAGTATTTATTTATTTATTTATTTATTTATTTATTTATTTATTTATTTATTTCCCTGAGCTTTCTAGAGTTGTTTTGAGGTTCAAACACCTGTGGTGAAAGCTCCAAATAACTTTTAGGGAATTGAAAATCTTTTCAGTAAGACTAGCGAAACTTCCCAGGGGACTGCAGCACACCCCTAATTAAAGTCCTTCCACTTTTTCTTTTCTTTTTTGCATAATATGCTTTAATATTTCACTGTGGTTCAGAATATTTATAGGATTAAGCTTTAGGATTAAAGAGTTAGAATTACACTTTGGGTTCCAAACAGGCTTTTAAAAAAAGTTTGGTTTTGTTTGTTTGTTTTGCTACTCATTTTTTATTTCAATGTTATTTTTGCCTTTAAACAAAAGTGAGTAAGTTCATTAAAAAAATCAAATGCTGCAAATTTGACAGCAAAAGAAATTCAGAGTGCTTTGCAGTGATGCAGTCACCTGAGCACATCATCGTCACACCTAAAGTTGGCTAGTCCGTGCAGAAACAACAAAAGGAAATGGACTCACTGGCAGGATTTGAATAAACTTTCACAATTTTATTGAATTTAAACATAGAGGATGATAATGTAACAACATTCAATAGTATATGTACATGTAGAATACAACAAACAATGTAACAAACCAGAAGGGGAAGTTAAGGGAAGTCAGGTGGGGAGGGAGAGGATTGTAAATGTAATGGTAAGGTAGGATTGGATAATGGTATGTGATATTTGGAATTTGCAATTACAAAATCTCAATAAAAATATTAAAAATAATAATAAATTGGCTAGTCCGTGATGAAGGAATTAAGAGTTTTCTGGAGACCTGCAAAGCTTGTAGCTGTCTACTTCTACCAGAAGCCAAATGGCATGTAATATGATTGTGTGTAAGACTGGAATTGATCTTCACTATGTTTGTGTGCTTGATAGCTCGTGGTCATTGCCTATGATGATGGGGATCCTGTGAAGTTCAACACCACCACTGTAGAAATTTCAGTATTGCAACCCTCAGTAATTCCAAGGTTTACCCAGGATGAATACAGGTATAGTATGTGTTCCATTTCTACCATTACATGTGGGATAATGGTTAGAGTGTTGGACCATGACCTGGGAGAGGATGGAGCTCACTGGGTGATCTTGGGCCAGGCACCATCTCTTAGCCTAACCACAGGGTTGCTGTGACAATAAAATGGGGGGAGGAGAACCATGCATATCACCTTGAAATCCTTGGAAGATAAAGGTGGTATGTAAATGTAAGGAATAAATATTTAAAATATCATCAATATTACTAAAGGGAAATGTGAGGGGAGGAGAAAGAAACTATTATTTGAACTCTGTCATTATGTAGGCTGTGAAAAGTACAATGTAATCAGGAAGCAAAGTTAGCACCAAGAAATAAACAGCGATTTCCTTGTCAGGCTTGTGGATTGTATCCAACTATATAGCAGACCCATTGAAACAAATGAATTTAGCTAACTTAAACCCACTGGGTCTACTCTGCCTATGGCTTAGCTGGACACAGTCTTGTGTAGTTAAATGTTATATGTTAATGACAACTACCTGTGTCTCGTTCATCTGGCTGGTTTTATTTAATTGGTTGCATTCATTCTTCAGTTCACTGATGGGCAGTTACACAGATATGAAGGGCTTATAATTGGATTATGTACCCTTTTGTGGCTCCCCTTAATGTATAGAAAGGATCATAGGATTGTAGAGTTGGGAGGGACCTAGAGGATCATCTTGTCCAACCCCCTGCAGTGCAGGAATATGTAGCTCTCCCATATGGCAATCGAACCTGCAAACTTGGTGTTATCAGCACCATGCTGTAACCAGCTGAACTATCCAAACATTCCATGACATCAAAGGTCCAACGTCTGCTTATGTTGAGACTCCAGGTCCACCTCAGATCTCTTACCACAAAACTAGAGCTGCTAAACTGAAGTGATTGCATTGTTTTCTTATTTACCATGAAACCATTCAAAAATGTAATGGCATTATTTTCATAGCCACTTCATTTATATACCACTTTGCCATGTATGTTATGCTCAAAACATCTAGAACAAAGCAAAACCAGAACATTTATGCAACGAGAGGGACAGAATTCTGGGATAGTTAATAGGATGTGTCAGAGCAAGCAGAGAAATAAAATAACTTGTTGATTGAAGCTAAAGCATGTGAGGAGTAGAGTTGTTATGCTAGGTTGCAGGGAATTATAAGAAAGATCCCTATTGTGCTGTATTGTTAGTTCTGAATATAGCTGCTTTTCCATTGATCCATTTTTCATATACCTGCATGGCTTGTATGGCATTGGACACTTATTTGCCTGTGATTCTAGCTATGTGAATCACAGGCAAATAAGTTACACAATTTACACAGGAACTGGTAGGCATGGACACATCAGCAGGCTATGTACAGCATTTGGATAATTGGCTGCTTTAACAAAGAAGATGAGTTCATTAAATGATGTGCTCTGCTGCTTATGGATTCATTCAGAATTTGACAGTGGCATGTTTTTAGCATCGCTGTGACTGTAATCTGTACATGTGCAAAATTAATTTGAAGTTAAGAAAAAGGAATCTTTCTGGGGGAAAGGAATGCAGAAGTCCTTCTAACTCTTTCTAGCATTATAAAATGTGCAAAGGCCAGATGTGAAGTTAAACCTAAAGCAGAAATAGTTAAATTAATATCTGGTTGTGTGTGTGTGTTTAGAAATGGCATCCTCTTGTGATTAATTACCCTTTTTAAAAAAGTAAAAGATCAAAGGTACCTTGGATTTTTGTTAATTAATGCATATCTTGTCCTCTTACACAACTAGAAAGTCATAGTTAATAGCCATGGACTGCAATTGTAGGCAATAAATTGCTAGCTAAAGAGTGCAATCAATAGCTATTAAGTATTGCCTGTGGGCACATTTAACAGGTGTTCAAGCATTTTATGTCAAGTAAAGGAAAATAGTCACATCTTTCAAATGCATTGAAACAGCAAAGTAAACCCTAGGCTCCATTTTGGGAAATTGGTCTGTTGTTAAGGAACACTAACTTTCTGTTAAGGGCTTTATTTCTTGCAGAAAAAGTGAAATACCAAAGGTCACAGTGTTCAGTTGATGTTGTTGCAACATGACCTTTCTTTCTATAAGCATGATCCAGTGCACAGATTTCTAATTCACAAGAATGATCTTGACTGACCAGAATGTTCTCCTCTCTGCTCTGTTTCTATTTCCAGGCATGTGCCATATAGGGTAAGATAAAACTGTGACTGAGAAATTAGTTGTACATAACAGTTAAGGAGACAGTTTGAGTGAAGACAGATGTTAACCTTTCAAAAGGAGAGAAGCACTTTGCTTTTACTATCCTTAAAGTGTGTGTGTGTGTGTTCTGCTGTCAGTTTTGTCTGTGCAGTTTTGTAAACAGTTTGAAATCTTACTAAATTTCCTTCTGCAATGTGAAGTGTGAGTGTTTATACACAGAAACATGTATGTGCCTATTTAAACAATATTTTAAAGTTAATCAACCTACTTGGCACACAGTGGAGTGGACAAGATTGACTTCCTCAGCATGGGAAGCAAATTGTTATTTCACCATTCATCTTGCCTGCATGTACATCTGTGGTATAAACTATGAAGCTGTGTTCACACCACAGCTAAAAAAATGCAGTAAATATTGTCAGCTTGACTTTACATGGTGGCCAAAAATATGAAAAGTAATGGCTGGGAACTATTTTTCTGTAGCAGCCAGACAGCAATCCATGCTTTCTAAAGAAGATGGTTTTGTAAATACTAGACCCTTGTATTGCCTATGTATAAAGGTAGCCTTGATGTCAGTATCCTAAGAGAGCTCATGTATTTTTCTCTTGATGGTTAAGGTTTCCTCCGGATAAGCACCACGGTGGTTCAAGAAAAGCTAGTTTTGCATTAAACACTAATGTTATCTATTAACCCAACAGCTTAACTATGCTTTCTTATTTATTACCAAGAAACCATGATCCTTGTTTAACTGTGGATTGTGTTACGTTTGAACCCAGCACCCTTACTTAATCATCATTTGTATGGCCATCCCACCACAGACACAGCAGGGAAACAAACCAAAGTTTTGAGAAACAAACCATGGTTTGCTTGATTTATCTGTGACACAACTCATGGTTAACTCATAGTTCAACAAACCATGGCTTAGCATTGTGTGAGAACCAAGCCAATATCTTTCCAGCCATTTCATCTCTTTCCTGTTCATTTTCTGTGTGGGCCCCACTTGAGTATAATGATCCCAAGAACATCTTTTGCTCTCACAAACCAGAGCATTTTCACTAGCAGGACTTTCTCTTTAGAATGCTCAAAAAGGCACAACAAATCAAAGTATTCTTCCTTAGAGGATTCTGTACAATAATACTTCTTTTCTCCTCCTTCTTTCAAAGTCAAATAACTGAATCTCAGGACACCTCCCTAAGGGAGTTTAATACAGAAGACATGAGGCATGTAATCATAGCAAGATTCTGCATCAACTGCTACAGTAAAGGAAGACTTTCTTCTGACCTTCACAAAGAAGTTTTAAAAAAGTTTTTTCAGCTCTTACTATTATCAAAAGAAAGGAAAGGGCTGCTGAATAAATTCTTAATGGCAAAAATCCCCCAGCAAAATCATTTTTAACAAATACAGTCATACCTCGGGTTACAGCCACTTCAGGTTGCGTTTTTTCGGGTTATGGACCGCCACAATCCAGAAGTACCGGAACGGGTTACTTCCAGATTTCAGCGGTTGCGCATGCTCAGAAGCGCTAAATCGCCCTTTGCGCATGCTCAGACGCGCCAGATCGCAACACGTGCGTGCGCAGACGCATAGATGCGGGTTGCGAACACTGCGGGTTGCGAACGTGCATCCCACACGGATCACGTTTGCAACCCGAGCGTCCACTGTAATATAAATTTATCATAAAAATTTAAGAATTCATACACCTTCATTTTTCTTTCTTTCTTTTCTTATTTATTTATTTATTTAGCAGCACATCCCACCTTTTCACTGTCTTTCGGCGTACAGAATAACCTTTCCATATCTAATTCATCTTGGCAACTATGCTGTAATACTTGATTGTTAAAGAGCTATTTAAAGAGTGCAGTTTGAACCCCTATTCTTTTGATTCTGAAGAATTTCTGACAAAAATATTGACTTCTAGCTTTCATTTTGAATCCTTGCAAGGACTACACAAGGATGCATTGCACCTGATGACATTAAGTCCATCAGAATGAAGTTTGACATTTATCTTTAAGGATAATAGGCCATGTCAGTGGTTCATTGTAATAATACCTAAACTCCCTTGTCATCTTTTTTTTGAGGTAAATATCACCGAAAAGGTCAAAACTTCATGAACCAATATGACAAATGTAAGGAGGGGGCATAGGAAAAGACACACAATCCCACTGAACATACCTTGCAAATAATATTGCACAGAAGAAAAAGAAACAATTTAAATTGGCCTTCTGGAAGCAGTGAATGTTGGCAGCTCAGCCTATTGCAGATGTTTTACTGACGTGGTACAGCACACACAAGCACAAAGGCATGCAAAGGTGAAATGCTATAAATTAAAATATGTCAGCTAAACTTTACAGAGCTCTAAAACAGAATGATTTTATTCTCTGGTCTCAATGGAACAGAGAGTGAACATTAGGACCACTTTTCTTCTTAGATTCATGAATGGAAGTCACTTCAGTGTGGCTCTTTACCACACTAGGAAAGGAATATCCAAAGCCCCAGACCGCAGGAGAGAAGTCTGTTCCTCCTCTGTGCTTGTGGGTCCCCAATTTACAATCATCTGATAAGTGGAAAATGCTTGAAGTTACACATATCCTGTCTCCATTCCTGTGACCAGCAGATCACATGCATTCATTGCCAAATGCAACATCCAGCTTCAAATAGCACCCATCTCAGAGGAGTACACATTTGCACTCTTGACATTCCTGCAGAGTCTGTTATTTAAGAGCTTGATGGGCAGTGGAAACTGTTGGGACAACTTTGTTGTTTCCATCCAGGTCTGAACATCTTGGTTGATGCCTGAATTTCTGAATTGTGACTCCTGAACTGTGGCCGTTGCCAAGCCTATATATGCCTGGATAAAGATCTTCTGTTACACATAAGAGCCTCTGTTGGAATATGTTGGGCATGAGACATGACAGTGTGTTATAATGTACACATTCTTCATACTTAAGGGGGTTGGAATGGGACTATGACTGAAGGAGACAGATTACTACTACCACTTTTTTTTATAAAAAAGCAAATATATTCTTAAGAAGGCCAAGATATGTTTGTGAGTCGAGGCCCCGTCCCCCACTTTCTGATGAAATAAGACACATGGACACCAGTATTTTAGGTTAATGGGCTAAAAATGGCCACAACTTTATTGGTTACAGAATGTGAGTAGTATTGGCTTAGGGCCTAGACACTGGATCTGAACAGACTATACTTGACTCCTGCCCACCCTGCAGGAAGTCATACAAGGGTTAACAACCTGTAGGGGGAACATGTTGGTGGAAATCAACTCGAAACTCCCCTAGAGTCACCGGAGGGTCGTGCCATGGCCCTAGCCACCACCTGGGCTTCGGACAGGAACCATGACCACCGGATTCCTTTAATGGAATACCCTTCAAGGGGATGGGTAGGTGATGGCCACAACCTCCCCTCCAACACACAATGCATTTTCCAATGCCTAACCACCAAACCTTACAAAGTTGTGGCGATTTGCTACGAGGTAGGCAAAAAAAAAATTCTACCAGGCCCCTTCAACAGGTGACCAACCGAGGTCCATAGCAAGGTCAGGTGTTGAATGCATGAGAATAGAGGGAGGGAGGGAGGGAGGGAGGGAGATCCATGTGTGCAGGAAACAAACAGGCTGAACCACGGTCCTGTGTTTGCTTAAGAGCAGCAAACCACGCCCCCTAGCCAGCCGCATTGGCTGGCAGGAAGCAAGACCCACTCACAACCCCTCCCCTCGGCGATGCTGAGGAGCTGGGCAACCTTAGGAGCAGGGCCACCTGCACAGGCCCACTGTCCCTTTGTAGAAATGGAGCCCCTCTGTGCAATTAATGCAAGATTCTGGCTTAATAATTGACCTTTACAGAAACAGGAAAAGCACTTGAGGTAAAATACACAGGACAAACACAGTCACATATTAGCTTTTATCCTTTTTACCCATTCAGTTCCATATGTTTCGACAGAAGTTTCTTAAGGGACTAACAGTATGTTTTCACTGAAGTGATGTATTGTTCTTTGAACCTGATTGCATTAGTTAACTCAAGGAAGTTAAATCGATAAGGCACAATTACTATAAGGTTACAAAGAACATGAATTTTGGTGTTTCTCTATTCACTTCCTTCAAATTCTCCATATTGAATGCAAAAGCACCTTCCTAATTGATATTGATTTCTCAATCCATAGAATTCAGCAATGTCAGAACAGGAGTTACAGAGATGTTACTAAAAAAAGAAAGTGCTAAAAACAGGTTAGGATCAAAAGAAGGGTTTTTACACGCACTCCCCCAAAAATCCATTTTGAATTTTTAAAGACTTCATCTTAGAAAAGTGGACATGGAAGGAATCTAGCCTGCAGGTCTTGAAAATAAGAAGGTAGAAAATTGTTTGTACTGTATTTGAGTTTGTCAAATGTACCTTGCTCACCAGTTACATCAATAACGTATTGTTATCATTACTTGAATTTTGGTGTCATGCAGACCAATGCAGATGCCAGATAAATGAGAAAAGTTTAACTGAAAACCAGTTCAATCTGTTGGATTACAATTAAATTTATGATTCTTATCCTGTCATCCATAACTTCACTATAGTGTCTGCTATCAGATTTCAGTCTGCACCCAACTGCAGCCCAAATGCTTCTATATGGGAAAATCAGTCACAAAATAATTCTGTGGCTCTGCATTTCCAAATATCTTACTAAGCATTAAGTAGCAAACATTTCTGCTGTTCTTTAATGAAAAGCATGTCACTCCAACTTGGAATTCAAATGTGAAATTTTCACTTTTTAAATACTGTATTTTTTCGCTCTATAAGACGCACTTTTCCCCTCCTAAAAAGTAAGGGGAAATGTGTGTGCATCTTATGGAGTGAATGCAGGCTGTGCAGCTATCCCTGAAGCCAGGAGAGCAAGAGGAATCGGTGCGCACCGATCCCTCTTGCTCTCCTGGCTTCAGGGATAGCCGCGCAAAGCCTCTTCAGGGCAATGGGAAGAACGCTCCCCTTCCCCTGAAGAGGCTTGGCACAGCTATCCCTGAAGCCGTGGAGAGGCGCTGCGCAGAGAGGGAGAGAATATTTTTTTTCTTGTTCTCCTCCTCTAAAACTAGGTGCGTCTTATGGTTGGGTGCATCTTATGGAGCGAAAAATACGGTACCTTTTTTAGGTGCACTACTAGCAAAGGCTGTAGCTCTTTTCACACATTAATTGTGTGCATGGCAAGCAAGGATACAAAAGATAGAAAAGGGCAACCCAGTCAATCAATGGGGATAGAGCAAATACCCTATTAAAGGTTACAATGCAGGGTACTCACTTGACCTCTGTTTGCTTTGCATTCCTCCAGCTTACCAGGAGGTAAAGGGGGATTAGGCAGAGGCTAGCAAGGTGCAAACACACCAGCAGAAGCCCAATATTCAGAGGAAGGATGACTGAGTTGGTATTAACATGCTTACGGAAGCAGAATGGATCCCTGTATCCCTGTTGGAGGAGCACACTTTATCCTGGATATAATCACAAGGAGACTCTGCTCTTAAGAAAATAAAAGGCTGTGTTTATTGCAGGAAGTACATACTTGAAAGCAAAGATCCTAATTCTAACTAAGGTGGAGATTTGAAGAGCCATGCATGCTCTTTCATCTCAGCAAGAGACACACACAAAGTTGTCTCCTCTCCCAAGGAAAGGCTGAAGAAGGAAATGAGGCCAACAACTCTGAGAGTATTGGTCTAAGGGAAGATCAATAGGTTAAGTCTAGAAAGAAAGTCTAGGAAGGTTCCTCTCTATCTAGCCTTCCCGTGCAAGTATATCAGCGTACGGTGAAATTTCATCCCAACATACTGAAGCTGAGTTAGAGTACTGGAGTTATCTTAGAGCCAATTCTCTCTTTATATTTTGTATTTTGGTATGAATAGATAACTAAATACAGAAGATGTGGGTTTCCCTGTATATAGCCTGCATAGACACATACATGCAAAATTAGGTGTGTGTCTATTTTTAAAAATCCAGTCTTTCCCATAATTGTTTCTAATTTTATATTTGCATGCACACACCCTACATTCTGGATATGCATACATATTGTCATCAGATGTACGATCTGAGTATAAAAAGTAAAATGAAAATCGGTTCTAAGATGCATCGAACAAGAGCAATGGGATAATCCATCCATGCTTGCCATGGACATATACAGAATGATCATTGATTTCAGCATTTTCCTTTCCTTTCAAACTGATCTAACTGAATAATGGCTTCATGTTCAAAGGTGCAGGGAACAGCATTTTATTGCCAAGCACATTTATTTGTGACAGCTGCTTGACAGCAGAGACATTTTAGAGAGAAGCTTCTCAGGGCGTGCGTCTCCATTGCATGGCCCTTTTGCAAAGACAATAACTAGCAACTACATTATTCTTTCTAGCTCAGCCTTAGTCCTGAGCTTACTTCTTTCGGCAAGTTTATCCAGCCTCTTTTGTGCAGAAATCTTTTGTGCAGAGGACAGGAGTAATCATAGATGTGCTTAAAGCATTTAATCAATGGCATAGATTGCCCACCAACATTTTCTGCAATAAGGCTGGGGGGGATCTTATATGGCTGTGAGAATATTGGAATTCCTTCCACAAGCAATCAGGCAAACCCATGTGGGAAAGGGATTAAAATGTTTACATATTCACTTGTAGCAGCAAATTTAGGCAGCAATCATGCCACTGTTCTAATGTTTGATTCAAGCCATTATTGTTGCTTTATTCTGTATGCTTAATTTTTTCTTTATTTCATGTCAGGCAACCGCTGGAATTACATGATCCTAGTCATACATAGCTTCCAGTTTCTTCTTGTCTCCCAGACAAGGAGAAAAATCTTGTATATATTATTTCAGTAGAGAACTGAGAACGTGACAATAAGAAAGAACAATCTGTTTTGCCCAATTTTGCAGGCCCCCTCCTGTGAGTGAAGGTGCACTCAAAGGAACTCACGTTGTTGTTGTAACTGCTGCTGCTTTGAATCAGACGATTATCTATTCCATTGTTTCAGGAAATGAAGACGGTAAGTAATACTGTCCCAGGTGGTCTAGTACGATACATGAATAAAATGTACTTTTAAGGGAGAGGGGAGGGAACAAATGTCACTAATTTTTCTTTTCTTTGCTGCATTCCAGATGTGTTTGCTATTAATAACAGAACAGGTGTCATCTCCGTCAAAAACCCACTGGATTATGAAACTGTGAAAAGCTATTTACTTCGCGTGCAAGCAGACTCACTACAAGTGGTCCGCTCCAATTTACCTGTGCCATCCAAAAGCAAGTTACTTTCACCTTTTTTATTATTTCTTTGTGCATTTGGATATTTGAGCAAAAAGGTCATCTTGCTCTCCCCCTCACCACCTCCCCCACCACTGATGCTGCACACATTACCTTAAGAATTAATCTGCCACTTTTTTACATTGTTAGTTAATTCCCTCATGTGCTAAATTTGCCTAGCAGTTTCAGATATAGTAGTACAAAGAGAGCCTCAAGTCACTACAACTTAATTCTACGATATTCTAAGAATATCTAGGACTCTTACTTATTTGGCTCTTACTGTGTGCTAACGATATGCCGTGTGTTGTTTGAAAATGTCATGACTGAATACTGCTGTCCTGGTGCATCGCCAACAGCTCTCTGGATGGCTTGCTGGTTGTAGGATGTAGGGTGGCTTCTGCACTGCCAAACATTTCATCCCTGCCCAGCCTCCTCCACATGTCAGTCTTTCTGAAGATTCAACACAGTTTGGTAAGACCATCACTACTACCACCATCAGGGTGACACAGAATGCCTCTCTTCCATGGAGTTGTAGTAGCATATGGCTAATAAAAGGCTATGTAGCTGTATACATAAGCAGTGGTGACTGCTACCCATTGGGGTTGGTAGGTTGGAAGGCAGGGAGACTAACAGTAGGTGGAGCCAGAGCCCCCATCCTCTTCCCTGCTTGCGTTCTACAAGGCTAAAGCTGAGACTGACAGCTTCATCCTCTTGTCTGGTTGTAATTAAGAAGGTGGCTGGGGTGTGGCCGAGAGATGTAGTTGGTGGGGCAGTGTCCCATCCATACTAATGAACCAGTCTCCGCTGCTCAAAAAGGATGTGCTTACTTTTTAAAAAATGTAATATTGTGGTTTTCTCTGAGGAAAATCCTGCACAGTATATATGACCAAAGTAAGTGTGTGTGTGTGCGCGCGCGCGTGCGTGCGTAATATTCTGTTTCCTAGCTTTCATTTTAAAGGAAACACTTATGTGTTTCATACATTCTCCAGTACCAATTTACACGCAGCTTCTGAAACCTGAAGAAATCTTGAGTTAGCAACTTTTCTAAAAGTTTCTTAGTACAAGAAACAAGTATTTAAATGAAAAGTGTGAATCATAATTAAAACTGGAAGATTTGATCAAATAATATAGCAATAAGTTCTGCATGAATACTTTATGAAAGAGTGTCTCCTGGTATGCAGTCAGCAAAGAATGGAAGTCTTTGAAACTTTTCAATAAGCATAATTAAATGTTCATGAAGCTAAATAAGAACAATACATTAATTGGTATCTTAAATTGATTAAAATTTATGGCCATTTAATTTATGAATATCTACTTGCTTCATCCCAATTAATTAAAGTTAATGGATTTAAGTAATAGAACAAGGAGATCATCTTCAAGTTTTAATTTGGTTGGATGTGCTTACTCTGTTCTTCTACAGCAGTGGGGTGGAATGTGTAGCCCTCAATATATTACTGGACTCTAAACTCCAGTCGGCTACAATCAGCATGACCACTGGTCAGAGATGATGGCTGTTGTAGTCCAGCAACATCTGAAGGGTCATAGGTTAGCCATCCATTTAGACAGAGGAAAAAATGCACATTTCTGCTTTTCTGAAAACATTTACCTCTCTGCAGGCACAGTTTTCTGTGTGGTTTTTCTTCTTCTTTTGGTGTATTTTAAATACAAGTCTAAGTTATGATATGAAATGTTTTGTAATGCCACATCTGCCTTCCAGACTACAGAAGTGAACTGTAATCAAATCTTGGAATTATACATTTACTATGGCAGAATGGGATAGCTATTGACATAGTGGACTATTGCTCCATTATAAGGACGTCATGCAATTAACTGAAGGGGCCACAGTTCACTAGGAGAGGACACATTTTCTATGCGAAAGGTCCCAGGTTCAATCCCTGACATTTTTAAGTAGGGCTGGAGAAGACCTTTGGCTGAAGCTCTGGACAGTTGCTGCCAGTAGATAATGCTGAGGTAGATGGGGACTGGTGTCATGGCGACATGCCTCAGTACATGGCAGTTTCGTAGGTCCCTGAAAAGTGGCAAAAAAGATTGCTCCGTTTCAGAGCAATGATGTTTCCATCATAAGATATGCTGCTAATTGGATAGGGATGTAGGGGGAAACTTTAAGGGGCACAGCATGTCTCATAAGCAATTGTTTGAATTAATCCAGCCTTCCCATTTGTCTCTGAGTCATAATAACCATGAACCAAAATACTGGGAGTCACGGCAACATGTCTTCTGAGAACATCAAAACACTTGGCTAATCAGACTTCCAAATAATAATGAATTGCAGGGCAATTAAAATAAATTTTGTGATGAAGACAACTTGAATGTTATTGATTCCATTTTATGTTTTTGCTTCAGGGCATATCCTTGTAATGTTTCTCATTTTCATAGGCAGTATGCCAGAAATGAACCCAAAGACTGATGTGAGTGAGTGCACCTCTTATTAAAATTAGCATTCACAGAAAATATCACTCATCGCACACAGCTGCTAGCTCTTCCATAGCAAAGAAAGTCTGTGTTATTTCCTTGGGTGTCCCTGAAAGGCCCCAGTGGTTAAATAGCTTAAGATTCCTCCAACCCACAGAGCTGAGTTTAGAAAATGGAAGGCCATTTTTTAATATATAAAAAATCTCTATTATCAAAAACATATTTTAATTAAGTAAAGCACTATTTTGAAGTATTTTTTCCTTATTCAGCCACTTTTAGAAAGTAAAACAATAACAGTTTTCTTTCAGTCAGTGGCTATCTGCCAAAACAGCCTCAGCTCTGCACTTTTAGTAGGGAAAAATCTCTCAGCTTTCTTTCTTTTCCTTTTCCATTTTAATTCCAATACCTATTTATCAGTAAAATGATAACAGCACCATCTATATGCATTTTATGGTTCTATTTTTTTTTTGTTTTATAGTTTCCATTGTTCTGCTACCTTTTGTTTTCCAGTACTATTTCAGATTGTGAACATGGCTTTTTGAGGCTATTTATTTCCAGAGGCTCAATGTTAAAAATCAGTACATATTGATTATAAAGTATGGCTCCCTTAAACAAACACTTGTTAGGTCCATGGGGTGTTTGTCACTTTCATTTCTTCATTCACCAGAGTCAAGATGAATGCAATATTATTGACAACTATGAAGCATGTAAATACTTTAAAGTTGGTGTGGTTTGTGAACCGTCCACCAGCCCTATTTCACTTTCTTGCATTTTCCCACATTTCTGCACATTTTCCCACATTTCTGCACATTTTCATATATGGTGTGTTGAATGATCTGCAGAGTTTATCATCATATGAGCCCAGTTCCATTCTTGATGTCTTTCTTACAGAAGCTGTCAAAAGTCTATGACACAAGAGTTCTCCTTATCATATATAAATAGCTGCTTCTTTCATTCATATATATATAGGTACATCCATTTTATATATATATATATATATATATATATATATATATATATATATATATATATGAACAAACTTTAGGTGCTAGAAATATGGTTCATTCCAGGCCTGCCATGTTTTGGGGTGAAATCCATCTTCAAGGGCATGTTTCTACCAGCAGTTGCAATGGATGGATTCTACAGTCACTGCAGTAACCCTTGCATTTGAGAATTCCTGCTGGACACATGCCCCTGAGGAAGGATGGGAAGAAGACTCTTGAAACCTTTCACTTCTACAGAAGTTGACCACAAACATCTTACCCCACTTAAAATGTTGAGCCCACAAATGAAAAGAATTTGAGGCAGAAAGCAAAAATCAATAATTTTGAAGGGAAAAAGTTAGAAGTCCACCTTAAAACAATGGTGGTAGGCCACTGTGAGTAGTGGGCAGGGCCAAAGACACTACTCATCTTCTCTCCATTAAGTTCCTCACCACCCAGCACTGCTTCCTTCTCTTTTTAATAAGAGAGAAGCTGTGTGGCATGGAGCTAGAGTGAAGCATCTTTCTCACACACACTGCAGAAGATATCCATCCATGCAACACACCAAAAATGGGGTGCCTTATGGAAGTGTGGATACAGTTGGATCTGTGCTTTGAAAGCGCAGTGCTAGATACTACAACATGTGAGTGTCACTTTAAGAGAATGCACCTGGCACTTACTCATAATAAATAATATAAGACACACTAACCTGAGGGGAAAGAAAGAGCATTGCAGTGAAGTGGAAGGGAGAATTTCAGGAAACCAAAGCAATGTGAGAAGGAGAAGCTTGGAAAGCTAAAGAAGAACAAAGAGATCTAAGAGAATAGGAGAAAAGTGTGACAAGATGATATATTTTTGTAAGCATTATACCATACTAAAGCCATGGCATGTGGGAATTATTATTATTACAGTCACAGTCAGGTGTTTTCATTCCGAAGAGGCCTGACAGAGAATCTAGTACCTTACAGCTTAGTAATGCAATCTGATTCACACCAGTGGGGCTGTATCCTACTAGTAGATCACAGTGTTGTCCCATATTCTAGAGAGTCGAAACTGAGGGGTTTTGTCGCATATTTTCTCATATTTAATTCTTACAGTACCCAAAAAATAAGGTGGCTGTTTATATTTCAACTCAGTTCTCATGACCCCTCAGGTATAATGCTTGACGGTTGCTTATTGTACAACTGCTGACAGTAGTTGTCACAGTTTATTATCTTTTCTTGAATTATCACTCCTGTTACATATGACACCCAACTTTAGCAGTCTTTGGCAGAGATTCAGTGGAAGAAGCCTCCAGGCTGTTCTAGTGTCACTCTGAAAATGGTCATGGATACAAATAGATAGCTGAAAAATAAGTCCTCAAAGATAAAGGTGTTGCCAGTTGGCAGATGATGCCTAGTGGAAACTTCATCTTCGGTAAATGTTACGTTTGATCACTATCTTCTTTTTGCTGTTGTGTCAGCTGTAGACTACGAGGTTGTTTATAGCTATAGGATGTTTACAGAGAGAATGCATCTTCTCTTCTGTTTTATCACCTCAAAGAGCAATTGCCATGCTCAAGAACTAAGCAATAGAGGTGATGAGTATTTCTCAGGTGGATAATCATATTGCGAAAAAAGGTGTTTAGTTTCCCTACCACCACTTTTAAGTTGAAATGAGGCAGCTTTACTGTTTAGTACCTTTTAAGAAATGTGTGCTGTTTTAAAGTTTCTATTTTGTGTGTGTGTGTGTGTGTGTGTGTGTGTGTGTGCTGTTTCAAAGTTTCTATTTCATAGATAGATAGATAGATGATAGATGATAGATAGATAGATAGATAGATAGATAGATAGATAGATAGATGATAGATAGATAGATTAGATAGATTTATGTTGGGTACAGGTAAAGGTAAAAGATAAAGGACTCCTGGATGGTTAAGTCCAGTCAAATTCGACTATGGGGTGCGACACTCATCTGCACTTTCAGGCCGAGGGAGCCGACATTTGTTGGCAGACAGCTTTCTGGGTCATATGGCCAGCATGACTAAACCGCTTCTGGCACAATGGAACACCATAACGGAAGCCAGAGTGCATGGAAAAGCTGTTTACCTTCCCACCACAGCAGAAGCTATTTATCTACTTGTGCCAGTATGGGGAACCTGTAATCCTGCCATCAGTGTTGTTAGATTACAGCTCCCATCATCCCTGACTGTTGGCCGTGCCAATTAGGGCTGATGGGAGTTGTAGTCTAAAAACATGGGGCACACTTTCCCCACCCTCCCCACTTTAAATGAAGAGATGTTATGAAAAAGCTATGCTACTTTCTAAGATTATGTGTAGCAATTTGCATTATTTCCAGGACATCTGGAATACTTTATTCATGTGTATGAGAACTAAATATATCACCCCACTAAGCAGCAGCAGGGCTCAATAGCAGGAGTTCACCATACAACATTAGTGGAAGCCAGTTTATAATTCCTTCTTGGTACCTGTTCTGCATTAAAAACACCCCACTCACACAAGCATCTTTCTGCCTGCTGCTCTGTGGAGTCCGTGGGCAGCTGGACCTTGTGAAAGAAGTGGAGAGGGAAAAGTAGAAGGCAGTATCCTTCCTTGGGCCCTCCATCTTCTCACAGACACAGAAAGCCTTGGGGTTAGTTTAAAAGGGGCACAATACAGAGAATAAAGTCTTTATTCTCTACCACACTTGCTTTTAGAGCTGAGGAGCCTGCTCTTATTCAGAGCAGATGCTTCAGGGACAAAACAGTTCAGCTAATAATGAGGTAGAATTCAACTCCACTCTATTCAGAGGCTTACTGTCCCCAGCACTGGAGGCAGAGCATAGACATTGTGACTAGTATCCACTAGTAGCCCTACCCTCCATTAATTTGCCTAATCCTCTTTTCAAGATATCCAAGTTAGTGGCCTTCGCTACTTTAACTAAATATCATCAGAAGAAGTAGGAATAAGACATAGGTTGGCAGCAGCCACATGTTTTAAGGTAGTATGTAGTTTTCCAACAGTATCAGAAGTAAAAATGAAAAGAAGGAGTGGGTGATTTCAAACAGTACCATTCTGCTTGTGCAACACATTTTTTGGGGAAACCCTTCAGAGCAGATTTGGGGAGAGGGAATGCAGGGGTTGTAGGGAGGGAGAGAGAAGGTGGCCTGCCTTTTGCTGCTTCTGGCAAGACATTCAATATCACCCGTTAACATGTTGTAGCTCTTGTTTATTAAATTGTACTACATTGTAATTATTTTGCACTCCCTTTATTATGTCAAAACGGTCCGTGTATTGAAGTTTAGTTATAGACAAACGTATTTACATTTACCAGATTAAACTAGTGATTGAATGTTTAAAAGGCAGGCAACTGATGAACTGAAATAACAGGTAAGATTTGTCATTAAATTACTGTGATCTACGTGGCTGAAGCCAAGTTTTTAAGCCAGAAATTGAGCTTAGCAATGGATGAGTTTATTTTACCTGCCAATATGCAAGAACATCCTGGCAGATCATTAAGGGCAGAACTGCATAAATTATTACTGATGCCCATCCAATTTATATTGCTCACCCACAGTTTAATTAAAGCGGCCTTTGTAATAGAAATAACTGTCTACTTTTAACCTACTGTGGAAAAGAACAGGTGCTCCATTCTTTTTCTGCTGAGCATTCCTCTGAGGGAGGAGAAACCAAAAGTAGTGTTCACCTAATGCCATGGAGCTTGGTAAATATTTCAGTTCAACTGCATATAAATGTCAGACTGAGGGCTTGGGCAGGACAGTAGGCTAATGAGCCCACAGTGACTGCAAATGTTATTTAATGGTCGGTGGCCAAGTGGCCAATCACTTGATTCCTGTCTGTGGGTACCGGTAATTTCTGAATAGCTAGGAAATATCTGGGTGGTCCTGAAAGGGGACATGCCTCCCCTTTCTCCACCTCTAGCTAAGCATGGATGTATTCTAGGTCTCTCTGTGAAAATAAACAACAGAATTGCAGATTGAGTCATAGAATGAGTCCAACTAGGAGAGATCTGGGGAGAGAGAGCTTTAGAGGCTCTGTAATCTAGTAGCATTTTGGGGTGCTCACTGCCTCCTTCTGGAAATCTGATGTTGGCAGTAAATCTGGAGTTTTGGTGTGTATCCACCTTTCCTTCACTCAGCTGTTACAAGATACCATAGGCCTCCAGTAGGGATGGAGGAGATAATTTATTCAGTTTGCATTCAAATATGCATGTACCAAACTCTCTGTTTCCTTAACAATGCGCAAGCTGAAACACAGCCACCTTTCAAAACATTTCTCCAAATTTTGCAATGCTGTTCTCCAGCCAAGTAATGTGTGCATAAATGCATATACTAGGATAAAGTGTGCATAAAATGCACACGTTAGTTAAAATAACATACCAAGGAAATTTGTTTTGCAAAAATGTGCATATTAGGCAAAATTACCTACAAAAAAATGTCTACTTTAGGAAAAATTTGCCCTAAAATGCTGATCAATTTTCATGAGGATTTTTAAAGCACAGAAATGTGCAGAACTGAGTTTAAGATTGGAAAAAATGAGAAACTGGAATTGACAGATTTGTCTGTCTGTCATCTCCAGTCACTTCCCTTCTCAGGGAAACCAAATATAGGTAGGCACTGCACCCCTGAAATTTATCACCATGAAGAGAAATGAGGTGTGAATAATGAAGTATAAAACTATTCTTGATATATTACAATATTGCCTGTTTAAAACCTATCATTGTCCTTTCTGAGCCTCACCTTTATCTAGTGCAAAATCTTGGAAGCATTCACCATGCTTTTTGTTTTAAAAAAGAGAAAAAGATCAGATATAGTGAAGAAGGAATATGCTGTGGGTAAAGCAAGTCAAGAGCTAGTGGAGCAGAGTGTCTAAGATTCTGAGTTGGGAAATCTCTGGTTGTAATCTCACCTCAGTGAGTTTAGGCAAGCTACAATTCTCTCAAGTCTTCTCTCAGTCTCCACTTCTCTGCAGGATAATAGTACCAGCATGTATTTCAAGCTGTTAGAGTGAGTTCTGAGATGAGATAATATATGTAAAGTACTTTGAATATTTTGAAGTCCTAAATAAAAGTTAAATATTTATTATTGCTTTTGCCATTACATGGGATGGATCTAAGGAACTGTGAGCAGAAGGAGAAAATATATTACTGCCGTTATGTGAACTCTTGAATAAATGCTACTCTCACAGTGATGAGAAATATAGTGGAGAAAGAAAATTCATGGGATAGCAAATAAACTTCAGTGGACCATTAAAAAACACCTCATGAAAAGAGTTTTGTGAGTGGAAGAAATCTAGGTTTGGCCTCACTTTACTCACACAGCATGTTTCCACTTCATCAGAAACAGCTCTTACTGAAGAGGAAGACATTTTCCACTAGCAAAATAGCACTCTTGGTTTTAAGCCAATGTTTCTAGAGTAGCCGGTAAAATAATGCAGGATTGTAGAGGGCAATAAGGGAGAGTTTGCAGTTTCTTCCTTTGTAGGGGTTGCATAGTTCCTATATTGAAAAGAAAGCCCAATATTTAAAATGTAAACGGCCATTCAGGTGTTCCCCCTCACATGAATAATGATTGCAGTGAGGGTATAAAGATGGACCTCAAGCACTGATCCCACACTGATCCCAAGCTGTTGTCTATCAGCTTCACCTCTCTGCTATTCATGTGTTGAGAGATGTATCTATAGGGGAGAGACTCCTATTCACAGGTAGACTCCCACCAAGATGTAGAACCCTGAAGTGAGTCTCGCATTCAGCTTCCACACAATGATTGCTTGAGGGATAACTCATGGAGGGGGCTAAATTTTCCATGCTGGAAAACAAAACACACAAAAAAAATCCTGGGGAAGTGGGGCAGGATTATGCTAGCTTACTTTCCTCCATATACAGTGGTACCTTGGGTTACAGACGCTTCTGGTTACAGACTCCGCTAACCCAGAAATAGTACCTCAGGTTAAGAACTTTGCTTCAGGATAAGAACAGAAATCGTGCAGCAGCAGCACAGCAGTAGTGGGAGGCCCCATTAGCTAAAGTGGTACCTCAGGTTAAGAAGAGTTTCAGGTTAAGAACAGACCTCCAAAATGAATTAAGTTCTTAACCCGAGGTACCACTGTATCTCAATAACTATAGAATAGCACCTGCTCCTACGTGCATACATTGTACCCTTCGCTTCCCTAACCTCATGCTGGATTCCATTTCATAGTTGAGAGTGACACAAAAGTCTGTTGTAAATTAGACTTGATGGATAGATTAGATGTGTTTATGCCACACATGGTGTTTTTGCAGTTGCCTCCACGATCAAAACAAATACATTCCTCTTGCATATATCTGCTTGTGTGAAGAATGAGATCTGGGATTCTAACATCTGTTAGCCCAGACTGGAAGACAAACCAATGGCTATATTTTGACATATTAATTCTTCCATTATAGTCAGCTGCTGGTTGCTTGGGAGCTTCTTAGCAGGAAAGAGTTAAATAATGAGTGACTCACAGATGCTGTGCTCTCAAGCTGCCAAACCAATGAAATATATGCCCTGTATAAAAATGAACTGATGAGTTGAAATTAAGGTGTTAATGAAATTAAATGTCATCGAAGTTAAAGCTGGAAGGTGGATTGATTTATGTAGATAAATAACTATATGGACTAAAGGCTTTAATAGTTTAATGTCAGAAATTAGAAGACACAGAAATAACAGAATAATTTTAATTATGCAGAGGAAGGGATTACTTGACATTTGAATAAATATATTGAGCTAAGTAGACTAGTAGTGTTGAAAACACCTCTTGTATGCTCCAGTTTCAACTTTCTTTCTATGACCTGGAAGTACTGAAAGCTACCAAACCAAGGTCTGCCACTTGCCTTTCACAGTAACATTTTAGCTAGCTTAGCTTAAAAAGAAGAAGTTGTTGAAAGTGAATTTAATTCTCTCTCAACTTTTAACAGAAAACATAAATAGAAGTTATAATGCAGTTCACTTATTATTTCCTGTTGCAGAACATGACATAAATGTTCAGCGACGTGACCTAATCGGCCATTCATATTTGACTTGGGTCATGTCTGGCTAAGTCTTGAAAGGGTTTCTTAGTCTTTTGGCTAAGGTGAAATGCTGTTTCTCAGTCGGTTGAGCATGAGACTCTTAATCTCAGAGTCATGGGTTCAAGCCCCACAATGGGTGAAAGATTCTTGCATTGCAGGGGGTTGAAATAGATGATATTTATGATCCCTTCATTTCAACTCTACAATTCTGTGATTCTAGCAGAGCCCCTTTTGTGATGGTACTTACTGTTCCAAAGTACCATCACTCCTGTTTTTCCCTGCCTGTGGGAGCCATTATGTGCTAGCAGCCCACAGTACGTTTATCAAAAAATGAATCCAGCCACCTTTTACCAAAAAAGGCACTGATTCTAGCAATACATAGTGCACCAGGCAGGGAAGGCGGAGATGCTCTAAACATTTATTTTGTAATGTGGGTTCTACTCACAGAAATATCACACTTTATTTTCTTTTAAGAAACCCTTTTCCTACTGCCCTTTCCCCCTCCTATTCTTTCTAGTAAGCCTCTAGAACACAAACAACAGAGTTGTGGTAATACTGCTCTCCCTTGATCGATAGTTACAAGGATTACTGAGTATGTGGCAAGTCATTAGAAAACCTCTAAAACAATATATATATGGTTTGTTGTTATAGTTAAAATAAAAATTGACCTTTATACCTTGTTTAAAAATTGGAAGCATCTTGGTGATTATGCAAATATCAGTGGGGAGCACATCTGCAAATAGGGCTTTTTTAAAAAATACATTTATCCCATTTTTCTTCAAAGGAACTCAAGGCACCATCTTCAATTTACATTCACAAGAACCTTGTGAGGTAGGTTAGAGTGAGTAACAGGCTCAAGGTTACCCAGTAAGTTCCATTACGCCACACTGGTTCTTGTGAAAGTGCAGAGGTGTGCTCTGTTTGTTGTGCCACAATCTCCCCCCTCCCCTTCCCCATTTACTGTCAAATCAAGAACAGCAAGCATTATTGAATAAATCTTTAATTTACATTTTAAATATATTATGCAAAATTGTGCTGTCCAGCAAACATGGAACTTAAATTAATCTTTCCTCCTGGAGTAGTATGCCAATAACTAGCAATTTACAAGCTCTGCAAATCTGGAACATTTTTATAGATTATAATTGTGCACTCAGGAGTTAACGGAAGTAAAGGAACTGCTGAGAACAATTCACTGCCATAGTTCTAAACTTGCAGAGCAATTTTAGCCACTGCTGAAGGCTGGGAGATGCCCATAGAAAGATTCATAGGTGTAGATTTATGACTGGCAGTAGTAGCTGAAATAGCATGTGTCTGAAGCAGCCTTGGATGCTCTGAATCCAAAGTCCATTCATTCCTGCAGTATGCCTACAAAACAGACCCCCAAACTAGTCCAGCCTAGAGCTACCAAAGGTGTTTTCCATTACAATGGTACCTTGGGTTACATATGCTTCAGGTTACAGACTCCGCTAACCCAGAAATAGTGCTTCAGGTTAAGAACTTTGCTTCAGGATGAGAACAGAAATCGGGCTCCGGTGGTGCAGCAGCAGAAGGAGGCCCTATTAACTAAAGTGGTGCTTCAGGTTAAGAACAGTTTCAGGTTAAAAACGGACCTCCGGAACGAATTAAGTACTTAACCTGAGGTACCACTGTACATTGGTGTCAATAGGTAGGGAAACAGTCACAAAGAAATAAATTGCAGGGAGGGAAGGGTGCAACTGTCTGCAACAGAAAATTCCAGAAGCATCACCTTGTGGTGATTTAAAACAAGACCTGTAGACATCAACAAAGAAATTGAATAACTGTATATTCTGCTGAGGTATCACCAGTTCCATGTTTATCTTCTCATGCATATAAAGCATGAGATTCCATTTTCTTATGAAGTTACATTTCCCCCAATCTTTGGACTTCAAAAGATGTCATATTGTTGACACCTTGGCCAATATAGGAAGTGGTTTCTGTTCTAGATACAGCTATGGAACTCTTTTAAATAAGGTACTCAAAAAGAAAAGAGACCAAAATAATCAGGGTGACGGATATGAAGAAAACATGCCCCATATATAGCAGTATAAAACAGCCATAACTTGCCATCATGGAAAAGAATCAACTCTGAAAGGAAATCATTTCTCACTGGCAAATGGGATTTCTTTCAGCAAACTGACTTTTCACTTTTTTCGACAATGTGTCAACTTCTTTGATTATGGAGTCTGAAAATGATGTGGGGGTTTTTGTGTGTGCGTGGGGTTTTTTTTAGATTACTATGTACTTTTCATATTGATGTTCAGGCTTAGTGCTCTTGTGGCCCAAGGTTACCAGAAAGAAAGTTCTTTCAAATCTAAGATCTATTATTTGTCTGCGGTGAGTTTGCTATCCATTTTATTAGTACGATTACTCATATTCAGTTCACGCTGGGAACCAAATTGTAGTTACAAATACAAGGCTAGATTTCATTTGATTAGATGCCTCAGTCTATGCATTGATGATGATAGAGTTCGTAGCCATATCGTTCAACCTGCTACCTTGCTATATTATGAGGCAAAATTTCCCATTCCTAAGAGATGCCTCCCAAAACTTTCATATGACAGAGAGTCATAAATACATGCTGTGACTAGTCCCACATCAATCTCTTTGCTTTGTCTCACTAAACACACCCCCCACAAATCCTACCTCCTTGTTTCTTCTTCCACTCAATAATTGCTTCACCTTTACCACTTTGCTACCCTGCCCTCACTCCTTGTTGTGAAATGGTCTCTGTGTGATTAACAACCCAGCCATGTGAAATTCTAGTCTGTTTTCAGAATGAACTGCAGTTACTGCAATATCAGTGCCCTGTCATGACTGCTGGCTCATTTTGGAGGAAAGGTGGGGTATACATTTAATAAATAATCACGTGCAAAAATATTGTGGCCCTTGAAGTATGGATCTGTGCAATTGCAGCAGGGAATAACTACCATGACCATGCTCATATGCGGGCAGTGATACCACCCAAAGTCATTCTGGAGCTAAAGAAAAGGACAAAGGAACACTTCACCTAAATGCCATTGTGGGTATCATAGCAGCTACAACTTCAAAACTCCATGCTGTTGAGGAACCATTATATAATAGAGTTGCATAGGCCAGCAAGTCTCACACAGAATACCATTTTAGCAACGTCGGCAGCAAGCCACTCTATGCAATGTGCACAGTGTACCTCTGCAGGCCTTTAAGATCAGGGCATTAATGCTACAAATTAATTTCCTTCCATTATGTGTCTCTTTTCAGAAATGCTGATAACGTAAAAGCACTCAGTGTGTAGCCAAATTCTTCTAATTCCTTGTGTTTTATTTTAGGTAATACTGCCAAGGTGTTCATTGAAGTACAGGATGAAAATGACCATGCTCCTGTCTTCACAAGAAAGCAATACATAGGAGGCGTGTCTGAAGATGCTAGAATGTTTGCTTCTGTGATGAAAGTGAAGGTGAGAATTAAACAAGCACATGGCTGAGGTCCAGAGTCCTGTATCTTGGATGTCTAAATATTATATGTTCATTTGGATGTCCTCAAAAGGTGCAACTATGTAAAGCAAATCCACCTGCCTATTCTAACACTTAGCTTCGAGTCTATCAGAATGCGAAGATGCCATTTGGTATGTATACAAATATTTTGTTATTTATGGGTTTTAAGGTTTGCTTGTGAAAAGAAATTTCAGAACTGATTCAATATATAATTATTTATAATTCCTAAATAATGAGTTATAGCTATTCATTTATACTTACTATAATAATACATTATTATAGTATTATTATAGTATAGTATAATTAATACCATAATAATACTTTTTAAAGGCATGCTTATGTGTCACTCCTGATAGTCCATGCATATGCGCAGAGAGGAGGTGCTAGGATTTTGGTACTGGCATGAGATTCTAACTGGTGGGCATGGGCTAGCCCATGGGAAATTGCAGCTCCAATGCAGCAGCGGCTGCCACTACTGTTACATTGACTTGTCCTTTCTTATAGTTCCACATAGAAGCACTGGCCCTGGTGTCTTTCATGGCAGCGGTGAGATAGGCACCAGAGGCATGGCAAAGAGTTTGAACAGCTGTCCCCAGTCTAGGAGCTTTTCTTTCCACCATCTTGTGATCCCTGAAGGAAAAGCACTTTTCAGATACCAATACTGAATCATGAAATTAAAATTAAAATAAGGCTTTAATCCAAGCATCCATACTTGCATGTTAACACCATCAAAATCAGTAAGAGTTGCTTCAGAGAAGATGGCATGGATCTCAAGAACCATGAATGCAGTTAATTTCATGGAAAGGGATTTTCTTATCCCTGACTCCCCTCCTTCTCCCTCTACAGCCATCTTTACCCTTGAAAAGCCTCTCCAGAGAGTTGAGAATATTACAGGGGATATTGCGGAAGGGGGTGGGTCCGAATTGGTCCTTTCCACTAAGGCTGTTATCTAAAAATATTTTTTGACTATTTTTCTATACCTACAAAAGCATAAAATTGCCCTAAAATCAGATTCACTACTTGATATTTGTATACATTTTAAAAACTTGTATACCAGGGTGTTGCATTTGAAGGGAGTAGGGGGAAAGATAATGGGGAAAGTACCATATAAGCAAGTATGTTTATGAAGAGATTACATGTGACTAGAATACACTTATGTGTGTCCTTTTCTATCTTCCTCATCTTGCATTTTGTGCAGTCAACATGGGGAACAATCTAAATTGCTGACAGGTTTGTTGAAAAGTGTCCATGGATGCCTGGCCTACCAAGAATTCTCTTATTTGGACCTGATTTAGGGAGCTAGAAATCTAATGGAGAATGACAGCAGTTTATTAAAGAGGCCCATTATTTTCCCTCAAGGTAGTTCTTCATAATGTTAACTCAGAGGTATTATGGTTAGGTTAAGATTTAGAGGAGGGGAAGAAGTAAGCTCTCATCATTCATATTTTCTCACTGTCTCTGACAGTAGCAGCAGGAGACAGGAGGCCTATTGGGAGAAAATCTACATCCAGGAAAGCAAACCCTGAAATCAGAAAGGCTAAGCAGGAATCATTATAGCTTAAGAAGTGGGCAGAGGATATTAGGAGTACTTGATTATCCATAAATGTGCTATAGAAATGTACAATCACTGGATTGACTATAGCACTGGGCAACAATTTTTTACTTTTTGAATGTTGTCTAGATTTCTACAACTGATTTAGGGTATTTTTGCACTGCTGAATCAGGAAATGGCATCCGTTTCTCTCCATCAGGTCAGGTTTACTGTAAACTGAATGGTGGGCATTGATAAAGGTAAGTACACGTAAATTGCATGTTGCGTCACCATTTTTCAAACTTCAGGGCTTGAACTTCCGTTTCTTGGAACTCCTGGAATGCTCAGTGGCAGGGAGGTCTCTCTTCAGAGTCCAACAGTAGTCAGCAATCATGACTGCGTCCCAGCGACCCTGATACCTGGTCTCCATCTCTTTCATGTCCTGATGGAATCTCTCCCCCTGCTCGTCACTCATTGAACCCAGGTTCTCAGGAAACCAGTCCATATGTGAAAATAGGTAGTGCATCTTGACGCTCCTGTTGCAGCCCAGGTTTCTGAAAGCAGTCAGCATGTTGTTGACAAGTTCTGCATGGTTTCTGGCCTTATTGTTGCCAAGAAAGTTCCTCACTACCAGAACAAATGCCTTCCATGCTTCCAGTTCCACTTCGTTCATTGAGTTTCCAAACTCTGGATCTCTGATTAGCTGACGGATCTGAGGACCGTCAAAGATGCCAGCTTTCAACTTCTCCATGGTCAATCCTGGAAAAGCCTGGCACAAGTAAGTGAAGCAGTCACCATCCTTGTCCAGAGCCTTGGTGAACTGCTTGATTAAGCCGAGCTTGATGTGCAGTGGTGGGAAGAGTATTCTGTCTCTGTCCACCAGAGGGTCATTGATGATGTTCCTTTTTTTGCAAGGCACCAATTCCTCCCGCACAAGCCAGTCCTTCTTCATGTAATGCTGAGTACGGTCCCTACTATCCCACATGCACAGAAAACATGGGTACTTGGTGAAGCCAGACTGTTGTCCCAACAAAAAGTTCACCATCTTCAGGTCAACACAAATAAACCACTTATGCTGATCATAACCAATTTTCTCCAGCACATACTTCACCACTTCATAGTTCTCCTTCAGTGTACTCGAGTGAGCCAGGGGTATAGAGGCAAACTGGTTGCCGTTGTATAGCAGAACACATTTCAGTGATCGCTTGCTGCTGTCAGTGAACAGTCTCCAATCTTTGGGTTCGTACTGTGGCACTCCAAGCTTGAGCAGAAGCTGCGCAATATCTGCACAGTACACCAAGTCCTTCTCTTCCGAGAAAAAACGGAGGTACTCTTGATGCCCGTTGCAGAAGAAGCTGATGCGAGCACTGTCAGAGAGGAGGTTTTTTTCCTTCAATCTGGATGCCAACAGTTCGGCAGAGTCCTTTGACAAGCTGAGGTCGCGAACTAGATCATTCAACTCCTTTTGGGAAAATGGATGTGGAGCATCATCTTCAAGAACCTCTTCTTCTTCTTCGTGTCCTTCAACACTGGAGGCATCTTCGTCACTAATGTCAGGAAGTTCTCCGAAGATAGGCACCCGAATTTCATCACAATGAGCTACAGGACGACGTGCTGATTGAAGATCAGGATACTTCGTGGGTCGGCTGCCCCATTAACTTAGTTTTGATCCCCCAACTTTATGCATTGCCACACCAATTTATGGAAGATTTCGAGGTTTTATGACTTCAAACTGATCCCTTTTCGACATAATCACCCAGAACTATCGGACCTGAATACTTCTTGTCATTAAAATAATCATTTCCAATCAAAACAATTATTCGACATGGCATTTTACCCCCACCAACTTCTTTAAAAATGCTCCACACAAGTGTACATGTGAACAAAAACGTAAAAAAAAGACATGTGGCCATAGCTCAAAAACTTGACCTGATTGAGCAAAACCAATGTGATTTTTGGATTCAGCGCATCAGATTCATCCTAAATCAACTAAAAAAAACGCAGACAACAAATTTGTTGTTGACCAGTGTAGTCAGAAGAATAAAAGTGCTCGTATCACAGAGAATTAAACTACTGTTGTAATTTCTATTTACAGCCAGTGTGTAGTTATAATTAGTTGCCATAAAGAAACCCATCAGTTCCATCCTCTTGCTCACCAATATAAAAAGAATGAAGGCATTTCTTATCCACAGAAATGTGTTCCATTAACAAGAGATGGTTGAGCCAAATTTGGCTGAATTCGATTGCAGCCCTATACATGATTCAGTTCAGTGGAACTTACATCTGAGTAGACATGCATAGAATTGCACTGTTCATTAGTAAAAGCCCAGCTATCATCTCATACGTCACAAATGTGGGCATCTTACTATAGTGGGTTTTGTTTCTTTGTTTGTTTTATTTTAGATTTATGACTGCTTCTTTCTGTATCTAACTGTCACCCAACTTTCTTTTTAACCCTAAAATAATGACATTGATTATGACCACGTCATGCCTCTGATGTTGGCCACTGTATCATCTACTGCTTTATACCATTTAATACCAGTTGCTGAGTACCACAAGTGAGGAGAGCACTATTACACACAGGTCCTACTTGTGGGATACCCATAGGCATTTAGTTGGCCATTGTGAGTACAAAATGCTGGATTAGGTGAGCCTCTTATGTTCTGTCTAATTTTTGACCTCTTACATCTGACCTTCCACATTTTGCCTTATAGACTTTTACAGAATTTAGCACTCTAATCCTAAATTTGTTTACCAAAGGAATAAACCCTTCTGAGCTCAGTAAGACTCACTTTTCAATAACCATTCTTAAAATTGCAAGTAAATAATCCAAAATATAGGTTGACTTTATTCCATCCCAGAAGCCATTATAGTAAAAAGAGAGAAAGATTTTGACTCAACCATTGAAGCAGCAATCACAAAACAACCTTAACTGTACATATATTCCATGTTTATACAAAAAATCATCATACACATCCATTATGTAGGGAAAAGAAGATCAATTTACTTGATCCATGAAGTGCATTTTCCAAGTTGATTGACTTTTACCCCTTCCAAACAGTAAGTCTTTTAGAATGAATGTAAATGAAAGTTGTATCTGTACCTTTTCCAAAGAATTGTCTCTCTAGATAGGCAGCAAGAAAGTACAGAACAACTAAATCTGCAGGTTACATAAAATCATGAAATGAATAACAACCCTGCAGTTTATTTCTCCTTCACTATTGCATAACATTACAAGGCAGCAAATGAAAAGAAAGCAAAAAGTACCTATAAAATACCCTGCCATGTTTATGTGTCTAGACATAAGTTAAGTTTTATGTAACTAGACTACAAAAATAGTGTTCTCAGAAATGGAAAAGGGCACTTCTGGCTTAAAATTTCTTTAAAGTTCTACATTGTAATTTAGGATTCTGAAGTTCATAATTGTCCTCATTAAACTGGAGAAAGCAGTATGCTTAAAATCAAGTCAAGCCTTCTCAACCAATGTCACTTTGACCCTGAAGTTTAAAAATTGCATTAATACCAGTATCAAAGAAATTCATTGCATACTTATAGTTAGTTTTGAAGATGCTTGCATTTGAATGTAAAAGCAAGTCATGCCATTGTAAATTTAACAGCAAAGATCATTAAATGTGCACTCTTTAAAATAAGATGTAAGGGGAAAGGTACTTGATCTTTTAATGCGCAAGAGGGATGCTCCAAAACTTTGCTGACGTATGGATGTTTCCTTCTTATTGCTATTACTAGGAGTTTCTCAGCAGTAAAACAGCAGGTCATTGACAATGATAAATCTAAGCAAAAAAACAAATACAACCAATTAGGAAATATAGGCATTGCCACAAATTTGTGGGGAGTTTTAACTCTTCCAAAGCTTGCATATAGTGCATTCTGAATAGAGCTGTTAACCCTCAGTTGGGATATATATTCATTTAGGAAAAAGAAATGATAAAATACAGTTAGTCTAGAAGTGCCTTCTGTTGAATTTCTGCAGATGAATTTTATTTAATTGATGAAAGTTAGATCACAAATCTTGAAGTAATTATTTGTACTGATTAAGATTTGCCTTCCATAATTATTATTTTTTAAATCATACTTCACAACAGGTAAAACATCTCTGCATTCAAACATAGAAACATAGCAAGTAAAAGTATTCACAGATACTGCAATCATCACTAGTATTTTATCAGGGTAACGGAGGCACAGGAGCCACTTTTACAGTATTGTTAGCCTGGGAAATGAGACTCGGTGTAGCACTGGATATTCAGATCTGTAGGAATTTAGCATACTGAGTTAAATGCCTATTTCCAAAATGCCTGTCTCTTGTTGCATGGCTATTTTACTTCAAGTTAAAAAGTTGCAAGAACTTTATTCTTGCAGTAGGCAGTATTATGATGAATGCACAAGGGAGATCTGCTGAGTAAGAAGGTTTCATTTTTACATTGTCTGTTTTCTAGTAGATTTGTACTTTGGAGACTCGCGAAAGTATATATAAAAAAAGCCAAACTGAGATCAAGAAACCCAGAATTAAAGGGGACTGGGAAGGAACAATACAGAGCGAGGTGACACACTGAAGAAGTAAAACCATTAATAATGAAGGGCGGTACGAAAGACAAATGGAGGCTGTAGCTGCCTTACCTGAGAAAAGGAATGAGGGTGCATTGTGTGATTCATGACCCTTGCTGGGAATTTTAGGGGCAAAAGATGGATTGGGTTTAAGAAAAATGTCCAGTATATAGAGTGGCAACTGGCAAAAAAAAAAAAAAAAAAAAAAAAGCAGGGGAAAAAGAATGCTTGGAGACAAAAAATATTCTGGAAGAAATTGTAGCAGCTTGGAACAAAAGCAGCTGAGCATGTGGGACAAGTATCCAGCAAGTGATAGAATTCCTATGCAGACAAGCCAAAGCTCAAACAGGACACAGCAGTAGAGACTATTGCCATTGGTAAAAGACAAAAGGTCAGGTTTCTGCCAGCCATGAATTAGTCAACCTGGACACTTCTTACTGCGTTCCTGTAAAGCCCCAAGTCACCAGACCAGATACCATCATCAGCTCTACAGTTCCAGCTCACAAACCCAAATTCCAGAGGGGAAATCACCAAGACACAAGGCTCCTCCAAACCACCTTTCTGTTGAGCATCTATGATTAGTCCTCATGATGCTTTTCAGATAAAGGTAAAGGGACCCCTGACCATTAGGTCCAGTCATGACCGACTCTGGGGTTGCAGCGCTCATCTCGCTTTATTGGCTGAGGGAGCCGGCGTACAGCTTCCGGGTCATGTGGCCAGCATGACTAAGCTGCTTCTGGCGAACCAGAGCAGTGCACAGAAACGCTGTTTACTTTCCCACCGGAGCGGTACCTATTTATCTACTTGCACTTTGATGTGCTTTCAAACTGCTAGATTGTCAGGAGCAGGGACCGAGCAACAGGAGCTCACCTCATCGTGGGGATTCGAACCGTTGACCTTCTGATCAACAAGTCCTAGGCTCTGTGGTTTAACCCACAGCGCCACCCGTGTCCCTGCTTTTCAGGTAGTCATATGCAATTCTGCTTTCAAGGGGAGGAAGAGAAAACTGTGTTGCAAACAAAGCTACAATATTGGAAACAGCCCTGAATTCTGAATAAACACACTTAAAAATGTCCAGTAAGTCATTGAATAAAAAGTTCCGAATCAATTTCTTGCATTTTTCTTTTGTATTTAGTTACCCCTCTATCACTCAACTTGGAGTAAAAAGTTTGGGCCTTATTGGTATGGAATGCATTTCAAGTTTTAAAGTGTGTAATTTATACAAAGTTAAACAGACAAGCTCTTTAGGCTTGTGCACACTTCAAGTCAGTATAAACAATTTTCACTATAATTAGTGTCACTTTAATCGTCCTGGATGATTTAGTTATTGTAGTTATTAAGTTTTCGGGTAGCAATTTATGTGCATCATATCAAATGTGCCACAGCTGCATGCTTGTAAATTGATCTTCACTTGCCACAGATGTGTGTGTGTCTGTTTTGTCACAAATTCGTGAAAAATGACTTCAGTCTGATGAGCAATAATCTAAGTAGAAATTAATCCCTGAAGTTTTTAATTCTAAAAATTGTTATATAGCCTTAATGTCTGTGCAATAATTGTAGGCTCCTATTTGTCACATATAAATATAATAACGAACCAGAAATACAGCTCTTTGTATGGCATTATTTAATCTCTCCAGCTAAATATTATTTAAACTAAGCAAAGAAACAAAAATAATCAACAAGTGCAATTAAATTAAAATGGAACAAAAATAAAACAGGGGGGTTGTTATGTTTGAATATAAAATGAAAGTAGATTTGTTATGTCCTTGCTGTGTCTTTTAGTGGCACAGATTTGACCACATGTCTAATACTGATTATTCAGTTTATTTTTTGATAAAGAAATCAAAGGGAAGAAGTGAAAGCAATGCCTTAGGAAAATGTTCTTTGTACAAAATAAAAATAAAAATGGGAAGGCTCATAGGAGCCAACTCCTGGGGGCTGTGGGGGCTGGGCTCCCCCAAAGGTGACGGACATTTCCACTCAAATAGTGTGTGTGCACTGCGTCATGTGATCAGTTATGTGGGGCAGGGCTTACCTGGGCCCCCACAATATTCTATTCAAGTTGGCACCCCTTGGAAGGCTACAGAAACTACCTTGTTCAAAATTCTTTTTTTTTATAATTTCTTTTCATTAAGCTCTTTTTTAAAGGGAGGGGGGAAACAGACAAGAAAAAACATAAAAAAACAAAACCAACAACATGTCAACAAAAACATGTAAACATACAACAACAACAACAACAACAACAACAACAACAACAACAACAAAAGAAAACACATCAATTTACAACATAACATTAATTGACTTCCCTCCATCACGGCTTGAGCTATATCCCCGCATTATCTTCCTGTGGTATCTTTTTACAACCTTTATCTATACATCTCAGGCTTTATGTTACACCTACTGTAATTTTAATATTTCCTAAATTTGTTTCTATGTATGTAATAAACTTGCTCCAATCATTAATACATTTTACGTTTTTCTGATGCCTGATCTTCTGTGTCATCCTTGCTAGTTCTATATACTCAAATAACTTAGATTGCCATTCTCTGATAGTTGGGATATTAGGGGTTTTCCAGTTTTGCGCTAGCAGTATCCTGGCAGCTACCGTTGCGTATTGGAACATAGTTTGGTCTTCTTGCCTAATGTCTTCTCCGACCATTCCTAAAAGGAAGGCTTCAGGTTTTTTAGGGAAGGTATATTTCAAAAAAAAATTTAGTTCATCATAGATAAGTCCCCAAAACCTTTTCACTTCTTCGCAAGCCCACCACATATGATGGAAATCACCCTCTTTTGATTTGCATTTCCAGCAAGTTTTGTCCCCGGTCTTATACATTTTTTCCAATTTCACAGGGGTGATGTACCACCTGTACATCATTTTTTGCAAATTTTCTCGGAGTCCAACACATGCTGTGAATTTCATGTCCTTGTTCCAAAGTTTCACCCACCTGTCGTAATCTAAATTATATCCAAGGTCCATGGCCCATTTAATCATGACCTCCTTTATCTCTTCATCCTTGGTATCCCAATCTAATAGTTGATTATACATTTTGGATAGAAGTTTGGAGTTTCCTTCTATTATCTCCACCTGATACCTGGACTTTTTCTCACTCATCCCTGTTTTTTTATGCTCATTCCATAAAGCATTAATTTGGTAGAACTGTAGCCAAGTCGTTTATTTGTCCTTTAGATCTTCATAAGGTCTGAGTTTCCATCCTTTATCTGATCTTACCAGTAGGTCTTCATAGGTCCATCTTTTACTTTCCATGTTTGATTTTTTGATTGTTAGGATGTCAATTGGTGATAACCACCAGGGGGTGTCTTTTTCTATAAGTCTCTGATTTCTGTTCCATACCTCAAGTAACGCTCCTCTGATAATATGGTTGGAGAATCCTTTATAGACCCTCTCCTTATCGTGCCATAGATACGCATGCCAACCAAATCTGGCGTCAAATCCCTCCAGATCCAACAAATCTGTATTTTTCAAAACAACCCAATCCTTGATCCAACACAAACACGAGGCCTCGTAGTATAATTTCAGGTTCGGAACGGCGAACCCTCCCCTATCTCTACGATCTGTAAGTAGTTTAAATTTGATTCTTGCTCTTTTGCCCTGCCAAATAAATCTGGACAGGGTTTTCTGCCAATCTTTAAACATTGTCGTGCCCCTAATCACCGGGATGTTCTGAAATAAAAACAGCAGCCTTGGAAGAATGCTCATCTTAATTGCTGCCATTCTACCCGACCAGGAGAGTTTTATCCTACTCCAGGTGTCCAGATCTTTTTTAATCTCTCTCCAGGTCCTTGTATAGTTATCTTCTACTAGATTTATATTTTTCGTGGAGACCCAAATGCCCAAATATTTCACCTTTTTCACCACCTTGATTCCTGTTTGCAGCTCTAACTGATTTCTTAAATCTTCAGTCAAATTCTTTGTTAACATCTTGGTTTTAAAACAAAACAAATTCTTTCCAGTAGCACCTTAAAGACCAACTAAGTCAGTTCTTGGTATGAGCTTTCGTGTGCATGCACACTTCTTCAGATACACTGAAACAGAAGTTTCCAGACCCTTCTATATAGTGAGAAGGTGGGGAGGGGTATTACTCAGAAGGGTGGTGGGAATGGGTGATTGGCAGATAGCTGTGATGAGCCTGTTGACGACAGTAATACCCCTCTGAGTAATACCCCTCCCCACCTTCTCACTATATAGAAGGGTCTGGAAACTTCTGTTTCAGTGTATCTGAAGAAGTGTGCATGCACACGAAAGCTCATACCAAGAACTGACTTAGTTGGTCTTTAAGGTGCTACTGGAAAGAATTTGTTTTGTTTTGACTATGGCAGACCAACACGGCTACCTATCTGTAACTGAATCTTGGTTTTAACTTTGTTTAGTCTAAAGCCGGACAGTTTTCCAAATTCTTCAAATAACTCTATAACTTTACCGATACCCTCTACTGGTTCTTCTAGCGATATTACCAAATCATCGGCGTAAGCCTTTAATTTATATTCTTTTGCTCCTATTCTGATTCCTTTTATTTCCGAAGTTTCCCTTATTTTATTTGTAATTACTTCCAACACCATAATAAATAGGAGAGGGGATAGAGGGCATCCCTGTCTTGTACCCTTCGAAATCTCAAACGAATTAGTTAAATTATTGTTAATAATCAGTTTAGCCCTTTGGCTTAAATAAATCGCTCTTATACCTTCCATGAAAGGCCCCTCTATCCCTACCCTCTCCATACATTTTAGTAAAAACCGCCATGATACGTTATCGAATGCCTTTTCAGCATCAATGAAAATTAGTGCCGTGGGATATCGTTCTTAAATTCCAAATATTCGATAATATTTATTATGTGCCTTACGTTGTCTTTTAGATGCCTATTAGGGAGGAATCCGACTTGATCTTTATGAATAGATTTTGCTAAATATTTTTTGAGCCTCTTTGCCATTATTTCTGCAAAGATTTTATAATCATTATTAAGTAGTGATATCGGTCTATAATTTCTTATGTCCAGTTTGTCAGAGTCTGATTTAGGGATTAACGTGATGTGTGCCTCTTTCCAGGAATCAGGTATCCTTCCTCCTTGTAAAATATTATTCATTACATCGCATAAGACCGGGGCCAGATATTCCTCTAAAACTTTGTAGTACTTTTGTGACAAACCATCTGGACCTGGTGCTTTCCCTGGTTTCATCTTCTTAATTGCCTCCTTGACCTCGTCTGCTGTTATTAGTTTGTTTAGATGGGTTTTTTCTTCATCCGTCAGCTGTTCTCCTCTATTCCTTTCCAGATATTTTTCTATTTCTACTAAGTCCTCATCTTCCTTTTTATACAAATTTTCATAGAATTGAAGGAAATTTTCCTCTATTTTACCAGGGTCTTCTAATATTTGCTCTTCTATTTTAATTTTGTTAATCACATTTTGTTTTTTTCCTTTTTCTTAGTTGACACGCCAATAGTCTCCCCGTTTTATTTGCGGAGTCAAAGTATTTTTGCTTCATTGATTTAATTCTCCATTCTACTTCTTGGCTTATTAATGTCGAGTATTGTGCCTGCACCATTTTAGAGATTTGTTTAGTCCTTTCATCCCTAGGATTTACTATTAATTTTTTCTCACAATCTCTTAATTGCTTAACTATTTCTTCTTTCTTTGATTCTCTTAGTTTCCTTCTATAATTATTCTGTTGGATTAAAAAACCTCTTAAAACCGCCTTACTGGCGTCCCAAACTATATAAATTTTTGTTTCTTTATTCAGGTTTATATCAAAGTATTCTTTCAGGGTGGTTTTAAAATTCTTAAAATTAAAATTCAGGGTGGTTTTAAAATTCTTAAAATTCTAAAGTTCAAAATTCTTAAAATAATTTCACAAGCAGTATAAATAGTTGTGAAATATATTTTGCCTTCGTAATCTGAATCTGAAATTATCTGTAATTATTGGGGAGAGGGTGAATTTGTAAGAAACTCTGCAGGCAGTTGTCTTCTTCATCACAAGCAATATTATGGCTTCTTGGATAGCATAAAGGTATTGGAGACCCCATACCCCTCAGAGAGGTACAGTTTCCAGAGTGGTTTAACAATCAATCCCTCTTCCTAGAGAACTCTGAGAATTGTAACTCTCCCGTGGGGGAATATAATATCTTGATCAGGAGAGAGAGAGGGGAACATTTTCCGGCCAGAAGGCCAGATCTTAATCTCCCCACCCCTGGCAGGCCAAATCTGATTGTCAGGATTGGAAGCACAGTGCTGGGGCTGTTTGAAAGCCCTTTTGCAAACAGCTCTGCAATCCAGAGGTTCAAAGCGCAGATTTTAGCATTAGTTTCAAATGGAAACTGTTTGCCAGTCCTGGAGCAAAGTATACTTCCAGCACCCATCAGCACCTTGCTTCAGCAAAGAAAAAATTGGGATGTCACCTTAAGCTCCTGATAGCTCCTTTGAAGTCCTGTTGTTGCCTGCCTCATGCCTGGTATCCTGTGTGATGGCAAGAGTAGGACCCATGGGTGTGACTTACCCAGATACAGACTTGCAGGCCAAGTGGGAGGCCTAGTGGCCAGGGTGCCCCACCCTCATATTGAGATAGAGATTTGCTATAAAAAGTCAGTCATCAACAGAACAAGTTGCTTTAGAATTGTATCTTTTCTTGACAACCTTTGTTATAATTCCATTTCTTTAGAAATTTCACATTAGAACAGCTGTTCCTTTTTTTACTATCATTCTAAGGCCAAATGTTACACCATGCATTTTTGTAGTGAATAAGTAAATTAAATATAAACCAGCAATAATTGCAGCTATTAATCTATGGGATTTGAAGCCTGAGATTTACCTAATATGATATGATTTTAGTGCTTTGCATATCAATTGTGTTTTCACATACCTTTTGTTTCCCTCCACATTATTTAGTCCTATCTCTTCACTCTTCTCAACGCCTTAATTTTGCTTTAAAAAGAATAATTAACACATGTTATCTTGTGGGTGATTAATTAAAGGAGTGAGCTTTCAGTTCAATACTGTTGTCATGCTGCTTCACTGCTTTCCTGAGTGTTAACATCTGGTTATAACATGGCATACCAGCATTGTTTAATTTTTGCCCAGTTTTTTTATATATCATTTCTCCTGACCTCACAAGGCATAACGGGAAACCAAAATATGTTTTTTATATTATTCCGTTATTACTTCGAAAAAAAGGCACTAGTTTTCTCAAACCTAGGGCTGCCATATTTCAAAAAGGGAAAATCTGGACACAAAAGTTATCAAGGTGTTGGGTTTGGGTTTTTTGCAAAATCTCAACAACAAAAAATGAAGCCCAGGGGCGCTGTTTCCAATGGATGGCAGCCCTAGTCAAACCGTATCCCTGGCAACTCTAAGGTTCCAATTTGAGACTCATCAGTAGCCTTGGGTTCATCTTATGTCCTTGCACAGGTGAGGAGCAGGCCTGATTGTAATAGGTTTGTGGTGGTAGCTTGCAAGTAGTGGTGTGTGGACAGTGGTTCAGCTGTGTCATTGCCAGGGAAGGCCACGCCCCAGGAGCCAGTCAGTGTCACCGGTGGGCTCAAAAGGCAGGGAGCACACCAGAGCGATAAATGGGTTTCCTTCTGCACCATAATTCTGATTCCGGGGCTTTGGGATTGCTGTCACCAGTCTCCCCACTCACCCTCCCTATATTAGATGGTTTTAATTATTGTTATGGACAGGTGTTGCCCATATGTATTACACAGAGAGAGAGAGAGAGACAGATGGAAAGTAAGCCATGGGACTAGCTGTCCATGAAAATGCAAAAGTGTACAGTCTCCCCAGTTTGGTATAATAAGCAAATCGCAGCAAAGGAATGGGTAGCAGGGCATAGATGTGACCAAATGTAGTCACGTGTATTTCCATTTTGTTATAATTTTGAGTGAGCAGTGGCTGAACAAAAAGGCAGTATTGTTTTAAAAGAGAGGAATTCCAGGATATAGTAGAAATACCGCATTTTGAACTTTGAGCTAGGCTTCTAAGACACTTTTAAGAAGCTATAGCTTCATGAAATTCTTTCTGATTTTGCAATAAAAATGATATCAAAAAGTTAAGGGGTGATACAGTTTGTCTATGTCACTTTAGTAATGCATTGCACAATTATTTTGCTTTTATTGAGTCTGTGAGAACTACTATACTGACCCATCACCTTACCTTCTCTGTGGACTCAGCAAAATGTTGCTCAGGGCCTGAAGACTGCTGAAAATTTATCATTTTATTAGCAGTGACGGCCATCAGTTGCTAACCATTTCTTTTTCTCCTTTTAAGAAAGCAAGCTTGAGTCAAACTAGCTACTTAAAGAAAGGAGGGGGACGGATAAACTCTCATCAGTCCTTTTGTGCATTGCAGCCTTCCTCACAGGGTCATTCTTAATTTTAGTTCTAATATACTGAAGGGGCTCATAAAACGAATAGGCTTTCCTAGTCAACATTAGCTCAACTAAAGCAGATGGCAAATTCAGATGTTTCCAATCACAGTTTCCGGCAAAATATAATAGCTTTTAAAACAAGATCACTTTTCTCCCTGCAGGAACTGACAGCTTGATGTATATTTTCAGTTTTAAAAGCTACATCTGCTGTCCCAGTATTTTTAACACTTTGACATTAGTGCCTTGTCTCACACATATAGTTGTGCGTAAATTTGTTCCCACATTTAGATGTTCTTTATACTCTTCTTTTTGCCTTGCTTTGACCCCAGTTAAAATACCACTTGTTTCCATCATTGTATTGTGACTATCTTGGTTGTCCTGATAGGTGGTTTTCCGGCTATAAATTCCTGATAACTTCTTCTTCTTTTGAGTAATCTTATTAATCCACAAGGATGACTCATCTACAAGTGTATGTCCTCCAAGAGCAAAAACTAAATACATCCTTATAAGCTTCCATGCTAATACAGTATATGTATTTTACAATAAGTGTCTGGATGGTATTTACTACTTTCAAATTCTGAGTTCCACATGCTCACCTTGTTTCAACGCTGCTGAGATTAGGTTTCACCCACCCCTGCATTATAAAGAGAACATTGGAACCTGCTGTATTTACAGGTTGAAAATAAGAGTAGTATTGGAGACGTGCTTTGTGTTCTTGGATGTTTGCTTCACTGAGACATGATTCAGGCAGCCACATAAAGGTTTCTGGCCATGTAGGATTGGGTAATGGCAACATGGGGCCCTAAAACATCAGTGGCTTAAAGCCCAAGTACATAGAGGCATTTCCACATTATCATATGTTTTATGTGCATTTATATTAGGGGTGTGCATGTCCAACGTTCAAGAGACTGCGATCTACTCCCACTATAAAGAAACTGGCAGTGATCTAGCTTTTTCGGGAGGGGGGAAGGGGTCAGGATCCCGCGGTCGACTGTGATCGACCAAGGACCCCCCCCCCAAGATCGACCTGTAGATCGCGATCAAACTGTTGGACATCCTAGAACTATAAGATTCAGTTCAGACCCCAATTTGGCATATCAGAAAACAGTCTAAAGCACTTGGGAGGTTGCCCAGTTCAACTTGAGGTCTAAGTCCTGATCTACTTTGGCAAAGCAAGCAAGCAAACAAGGCTTTGTCTCCCCTCTTCACCCACTGCAATTTACTATTGGGACATCTTTAAAAAGCTATAACTTTTCTCCCTTTTGGTATAAGTAGATGAATTTTGCAGGCATACTAGCCCCTCAGGAACAGATTAAGCCTGCCAAATAAGTCCAGGGGTATTACAGTGGATACATTGGAAGTTGTTGTGTGTTTTTTTAAATGAAATGTCTATAACTTTCCCCTCCCAGCAGAATTGCATAAAATTTGTAGGCATAGTAGTCCTTCCTTGTAAGATGAAGCCTGCCAAATTTCAAAAGTATAGCTGCTTTGTTTTTCTGACAAGGGCAGCATTCACTGTTTTGTGGTTGATGATTCTTTCCTAATCTAGTGTTTTGTGGGCAATTGGCCCTTCTCCCAGCCATGCTGTTTAATATACCTTAGTCTTTCCCTTATACAAAGGCTAGCATCGCTAGGTTCACTTTTATCAGACACTTGTCTGTAGTTGGGGAGAGGGGTCATATGGCTATGGGACGTTGACATTTTTAAACACAAACCAAGCCAATACCTATGTAACCTTCCCAATTCCTAAGCATGGCTGAAGAAGTGGGCCACAGGATCACATGCTCCTCTCCTCTGGCCTCTTCCCTTTCTGACATAAATTCACCTCACCCTCTCCCTTGCCACTGAAAACTTTGGATATCAGTTCCCACCTTAGCCATGCCTAATACTTACCAGGATTTGAAATTAACCAATAAAAAAAGATGGGGATCATTTCATCAGCACTAGCCCCCCTTTGTTAGCCTACACATGGCGTTGTTTGTTTCAGTTGACAACCCACACAGCCTGGTTGCACATATGGATTAGTTTTACAACAGTCTGTATTTTAGAAGATGCATCGCAGGGCAAAAAAACAGCAGAAACAGAAGCAAATTCCATCTATGCTTCGGTCCACTGCCACTTCTCTTTCATCTTGACAATTCAGTGATTAGGTCCTGATTGATTGCATCTCTATGCAAACAGTGTTAGTAGATCGGTTTTCATTATTTGGAACACTTGGTTAAAGATGCCATATCTTCAAGAGATAATTGCCGATGAATTGAGTTAATCTAACGACAGTGGCTGCAATCCAGAATGTTCCATTAGGCCATTTGTCAGCACTTCTGCACATGTGGTAAATGGGCACACTCCCCCCCCCAGTTGAAACTCTTCACGCTGTGTCAAAGGCTGTTCCTGAAGTTCATCCAAGTTTTGCAAGCAGTTTATTGAATGATGCGGAGTCTGGAAAGTTATCAAACATGCTTTAAAATGTCTGTATGGTGTGTTTTTTGAGCAGCTGGCCACTAAAGGTTGCTGGAAGGCATACCTCGGGAGGACGAAGTTCCGACCTGGGGTGTCACTACTGAAAAAGCCATCTCCTTTGTCATAAGAAACGCCACCTGTGATAGAGGTGGTGCTTCAAAAAGGTCATTGGTAAATGATTATTTGTATGTGGCAGGCTGATCTGGGATATTTTCCTTCAACTAACATGCTAGATGGGACTGATGGGACTTGTAGTCCAAATCTTGGAAAGGTCCTAGGTTGGTGAAAGCTGATTTATATTCTAGTTAGTGTACAAATCAGAATCTGAAATCCTGATTTGATACTGGTTTCTTCTTGCTATCTAGAGTTCAAACAAACCACAGTTCCCAGAGTTTAGATATAGTGGAGAAATATTGTTTGTTTGAGACTAGAAGTGGAAGCTTCCGATTTATTCTTCTCAACTACAAAAGAAGAGGAGAGAGGAGGCTTACCAGATCTCATTCACCTAATGAGAGACCATGGGCTGTACACAGCACCCCTGATCCACCCTATGGCTATAATCCAATGGTCTTCAATCAGGCTAGTTCACCCTGGGACAATCCAAGGACCGTCCAGCCCTCCACAGATACAGTTCAAAATTAATTTGGTGATGGGGCTAATGCTTAATTAAGGTTTTTAAAAAAACCAAGTAAACATACAACTGGCAGTTACTGATAGGTAGCCGTGTTGGTCTGCCATAGTCAAAACAAAACAAATTCCTTCCAGTAGCACCTTAAAGACCAACTAAGTCAGTTCTTGGTATGAGCTTTCGTGTGCTGAAGAAGTGTGCATGCACACGAAAGCTCATACCAAGAACTGACTTAGTTGGTCTTTAAGGTGCTACTGGAAGGATACAACTGGCAGTGGGCCAGAGAAAGGAGACATGTCTCCTCCCCATTATAGGAGGAGGGGAATCAATTCTGCAGGGTGTTCCATTACAAGAGGCTTCTTTCCCACCCCCACCCCCTTCTCACCCAAGCATTTCCCTTCATAGATGTGAACAAGAAGCCTATGATGAAGCTTTAGAAGGATTTGGTATTTTTAAGCACCTTTAAAACATGCCTCAGTTTGGCTATAAATTTGTGTCATGTGACAAAGACACATGAGAGCAGAAGCAGCAAAGCAGGCTAGGAAGTGCTGGGACTGCACAATCATTTGGGCCTACTAAGGTTATTCAGGCCTAACTGCTAACTGTTGAGTCACTCTGATATGTGACTTAGCAGCCAGTTTCTCTTTTGTGTTCTCTGTAAAATGTCAGTGAAAGCCTGTCTGCTTCAGCTATGAACAGAGTCTGTATGTAATCTCAGTCAAACTGTTTGGAACCCTGTTGTTTATGAAGAAGTTTATTTTAATTCAGCAAAGCTTTTATTCTTTGAAACTCTGTATTATTAATTTACGCTGCATGTCAATTTGCACCCGAAAGATAATGCTGCTCCTTATTTTGACAGTTGAGGTGAAGTCTGACACAGAGGACATATAATATTTCTCAACATTCATTCATAAAAGAATTGTGAAAACATCTGCGTATTTATGTCTGCCACATAAACAAAAGAAAATATATAATGCTATTAAGATCAACTGTATTCCTTTCTCTTTTCTGACAGGCATATCACTACCCTTGAGGTGTCATATATCTTCTCTTAATGAAGTGACAAAAATATTTACCTTCAGGACAAATTATAGGGCTAACAAGCTCCCTTCCCTTGTGTTAAAAAGGACTTGTGCTTGTTATGTCATTGGCTGAGCTTAGGGTTGCTCTGGTGGTCCCAAAACAGATAAACATTATTTATTTATTTTTACTAACGTTTAAAGATGTATTAGAAAACACATGAGAAAAACAAATTGCACACAAAACACATGATCATTTTTTAATAAATTGACTCTTTATTTGTGTTCATTATTTCTTTTACTAGAGTGGTCTTCATGTCAATCTTTTAAACAATTTTGAAACAAATGTTTCAAACAGATTTTATATCTGTATATGGTTTTAATTGTACCAGTGTTTAATTATTTTCACATAATTCCGCCGCCCCCCCCCCCCCCGCTGCCTGTATTTAGTGGTTCTTGTTTTTATCTGTAAGCTGCCTTGGGTCCCATCAGGGGGAAAGTGGGGTAATCATCATCATCATCATCATCATCATCATCATCATCATCTTCTAGCTTGCTAACATTAATAGACCATTCATTTCCCCCTCATAATGATAGCGTATGCAATAAAAGCATCAAACCTGTTTGTTTCCTTAATAGTGGTTACCATAACTTTTCTTAAAAAATCTGTGCGAGTCAAACGGATGCTCTAGCCAAAACCCTTCATATCCTATTAATTTAAATGGGAGGGATTTAAGTGCACTGAACAAAATACCCCACTGAATATTAAGCAGACCCATTGAAAGGAATAGACCGAAATTAATCAGGGCTGTTAATTTCAATGACTCTACCCTGAGTTCATTGAAGATGGCCCAAAAATTATTCTGCTTTCCCCCACATCCTTGATGCTACTTTTGTGAGTCTGAATGAGAGTCGGGGAACCTCAGGCCTTAGAAGTGTGATGATGCCTTTTCCTTGCCTGCATGGAAGATGAAGTGTGTGTTTGTGTGCTTGAAATATAGCCTACTACTCACATCCATTGTTCTGTCCACTTTTCCATCTGGCTCCAACCACCATTGAAATACATTCTCCAGAAGGTTGTCCACAAGGGAATGCAGCTCTTGGGCTGAAACAGGTTCTCCACCCCTAGCCTAAATTTTTCTGGAAGCTATGAAGCTACTAAAAATTAAATTCTGATATTACAAATGCAGAAAGCAGTCAAACTGATTATCATAATGCCCATGAGATTAGTTTCTGTATTGATTACAGAGGCCGCAGTGCTTCTCAGTATACATAATTGTCTCAGTAATTTCTCTTCCTTCTTTCTCCCCCTTCTTTTTTGAACCTATCAGGCAAATGATAAAGATACGGGCAACTACAGTGCAATGCAATACAGACTCATCATCCCTCCAATCAAGGATGGCAAGGAAGGTTTTGTGATCGAACCTTATACGGGGCTGATCAAAACTGCTATGCTCTTCAAAAACATGCGGCGATCGTATTTCAAGTTTCAGGTCATTGCTACAGACAACTATGGAAAGGGGCTGAGCAATAAATCAGATGTACTTGTAAGTATGCATTTGGGGGCTTATTCTTGCTGCAAAGTTTATTGTAGACGACGTTGTGCTACAGGCATCCACCCTCCTTGTAGTTTTTTTGTTATTATGATTGCATATGATGAGGATACAATAGCTGGTGTTGTCAGGCCTTCCTAAGTAGCCCATCAGTGGGTCTTTAAATATCCTGTTCCTGTTGCCTGCCTGGGACTGAAGGGGACTGACTTCCACAAATCTGCTTATCAGGTTGCCAAAGACTAGTGCCCTAGTGAATCCTATGTACAACACCCACTAGCATATTAGTTCCCTGTCCAAAGTTTGTTTGCGAGTTGCGGAGGATTGCATTCAACTTTGAAACATTTGACCTGAGGCCCTTCTCTCCCTGTTTCCCCAATTCTCTGTAAAGCATTGAGAAGTCTTGGGCAGTCTAGTAGGGTCTCTGTCCTCAAGCACAGAGGAAACATGTGCCCAGTCACTTCTTTCAACTTTCAAAGACAACTCGCCAACATTACCCACAAGGGGTTAGAGCAGAAGCAAGAATCATAGAGTGTGAAGGTCACTGCTTTGTGGTAGTTTCATTGTGCATCCAGCCATGGCAAAAGGGAGCAACTGAGTCATGCAAAGATGTCATTTCACTCATCTTCATTCCACTCACTGGCAAGCCGGATCCAGCCTTGAGATTTTGAAGCTGATATTTCACTGTCTGAGATGTGTCCAAGGATGAAGTTGGTGGCACAAAGTACTATGTTGGTCAGACTCAAATTGCAGCACTCAGAGGAAGCACTCAAGGAGGAAGGGGAGCGTAGCCCCTGCTACTTAGTTCAGAACTATTTTGCATCAGATAATCTCATATCACTTGGGCTTTCTGGCAGGCAGAAGCTCCTCTTGTTTTCTCCAAAGCTTCCACTTCTGCCAAAGAACATGAGATAACCAGCTTCCTCCCACACCAAGCTTTCTGCATCCCTATTCAGGAATAGGAAAAGGTGTAGTGGCTGTTGGGAAACACCAAGACCATCACCTCTCCCCCAGTGCAGCGCCGTCTGGGATGATTCATTACTCTTGTGTCCCTTCATGCTGATGTGACCCATATCCAAGTACATGAGTACACAACACTAGCAGAGTCCAAACAGAAGCTGAGCCTTGAGGTGTGACATCTAAGCCTGATTTATTATGTACAAAATCAAACATAACAGAACAAAGAAAACATGGCTCCCCTCTCTCTTTCTTCCATGGAGAGAAGGGAAAAAACAAAAGCAATACAGAACGGAACAGTGTATCTGAACTTCCGTTCCCCATGACATCCAACACTGTGGAATGTAAACACAGACGTGTAACAACAACAATCACACATCTGCAGCATGTAGGAATAAAATTCCCAACAGTGGCAACCATAAATAATCAAACCTTGTGGACCCCTGTTCCTTCAATTTTGCAGATCTACGCAGCATTTATTCCTTATTACAAACCTGCTGGTGCAAATGAGAGTATGTAGAGCGCAAGTGTTTATTATTTGCTTTAAAGAACAAATTGAAATAGAAGGCACGGTCATCCAGTGTTAAGAAAAGTCTTTAGGATTTATTCTTCAATACAGTAGATGATACTACTTCTAATTACCAAAGCCGCTACTATGGTTTCCATTATTGCACTATCTCAGTGGAGGGGTACCTGGCCACTGAATGGAAAGGTTGTATTCTTAAATCTATAAAGACTTAGATAATACCTGTTATTCTAAAGCAGCAATGCTGCAGCAAGCAAAGGCTCTAACAGCTCAAACAGCTGCTAGTGGCACCAAAGCCAGACAGGATGTGTGTGACTGTTGCCATGGAAACAAAGGGGCAGTCCATCCTTATTGAGCACAGGATATGAGCTCAGTGTGTGTCATATGACCTGTACAGGATGTACATGGGTGGAGTTTGGAGTTTCTCTCTGTTTGTTGAAGAGAGCAGACATCTTTTACTGTATGACTGCTAAAGACAGGAATAAAAGCAATGTAGATACGTTTCTGTCTGAGTCTGATTCCCCTCCCTGGGGATATGCAGGGAGGAGGAGAAGGAGGAGAAGCAGTTGGTGTGTTTTTCTCACAGCCTGAGGAAAATCGCCGGAACGGACCTCGTGTGTGCATTCCTGCCGGGAGTCGCCGAAGGGAGGTCAAAGGAATTCAGCCGGTGCCTGCAGATAGGCACATACCTCTGATCGAGCCTGAATTCCAACAGTTGGTAGCCAGAGCCAGATGGTTTCTTCGATCCATCGAAGTCTGCATCAAGGAGTGGCAGAGCTGCTGCTTCCATTGCTCCATGGAAGCCTGCAGTGAGAAAGCTGATTCTCTGCAGCCAGGAGCTGACCAGAAGAAGCTGAAAGCCAAGCTACGGAGCCCAGGTATGAGATTTTCGGGCTTAGAAGTGTGAATGCAGATTGATTCATTCTCTGCTTCGAGGGAGCAAGGTTTGGGAAAAACAGCTCCGAGAGAGGAGAACTCTGCATTCCAAACATTCCTGCGGTTTTTCCTGTCCAAGGAAAAGGAATGCAGTTGCTTAGCAACACAGGCCAGTTTCAAGATAAGGGCTGGAAGTCAGGCAAAAACAGTTCGTGTTTTGACTAGGCCCTTAGAAAGGAACTCTTGAAAGCGACTTTGCAAGCGGCCAGTGTTAAAGCTGCCAGGTGCACAGAGTGTAAACAAGCCAGCTATTGGATTTTAGAGGCTTGTGTTTGAGAGTCAATGCAAGGACTCAAAATGGATGCTAAGAAGGGGGGAGCCCTGCCTTCTCCGCCCCTTTTGACCAGTGACAATTATGCATCTTGGTCTATTAAGATGAAGGCCCTGCTGCAGAATCAGAGACTGTTTGGGGTGATTGAGAACCCCATCCCTCCAGCACCAACGCGTGCTTGGGAGTCACAGGATGTGAAGGCCAGAACTGCTATAATTCTGTGCGTGTCAGACTCTGAGCTTATCCATATACAAGATTTACAGCACGCGAGAGATGTTTGGGACACGCTGAGAAGGACACATCAGAGAGATGCAGGTTCTTCAGCGTTGCTGTATTTTGAGAAGCTGACCAACCTGAGGCTTGCGCCTGATGGAGATGTTCAAGCGCACCTGACGGAAATGAAATTTCTGCGTCAACAGATGGTGGAACGTAATTTGCGTCTGCAGGAGGAAGTGTTTTGCTTCATGGTCATCAACAGTCTGAATCGGACTTACAAAACAGTTGCCAGTCAGCTGGGGTCCCTCCCAGCAGCTGATCTAACGTCGGAAAGGGTCTTTGCCGTGGTTCTTAATGAACATGACAGACTTGCCGCCCTGGAAGTCAAGGACTGGGGGAGACAAGAACGGAGTTCTGACACCCCCACTGCTACAGCTACTGGAGAAAATGCCGTAGCTTTGAACGTTGTCCAATGCTACAATTGTGGACAGACTGGGCATCTTCAGCGGTACTGCAAGAAGCCACGTCAGAACAAGGGAGCCAAGGGAAGCTCCACGAAGTCTGAGGCGTCAGGCAGAGGTCATGCCAAGTCACAGACGAAGCCTGCAAAGGCTTTGATGTCGAAAGGAACCAAGCCAGAAGTGGAGAACACTTTTATCATAGACACTGGGTGCACATTTCACATGACCCATCGCAGGGATTTGTTTTCGTCGTTTAAGAAGCAAAGCTTCGTTGTACAACAAGCCAACGGTCAAGAGCTGGAAGCCACTGGAATTGGGACTGTGTATCTTAAAAGTCAGAACTTGACTATAAACAATGTTTATTTGGTTCCAGAGTTGAAGTACAATCTGCTCAGCGTTTCGCAGATTGCCAAGAAGGGACTAAAACTGTCCTATGATGATCAACACTGCGAGATCTACAAAGATGGAGAGTTGTATCTTTCTGCCGAAGAGAAAGATGGACTATATTTGTTGACTTTTGTTCAAAGTGATTACATGGAATGTAATTCTTGTGATTCTAACATGATTTCTTTTGCAGGTGTAGCCAAGAAGAACACCAAGCAGGTCACCTCGAGGGTCGACAAGGCATTTCAGCGAGTGTATGCTGATGTGATTGGTCCTTTAGCACCATCTAGAGGCAATGCAAAGTATTACCTAATATGTGTTGATTCTTTCACAGGTTTTGTCTGGATTTATCTTTTGGAGAGACCGAAAGAAGCCTTAGAAAGGTTTAAAGAGTTTTGTGACAAGGTTAAAAATATGCATGATGCTGACATAGGTTGTCTTTGCACAGATGAGAAGCCAATTTTTCTTTTACAGGATTTCCAGAGGTTCCTGAAGAAGAAAGGGATAAGACACAAAATTGCAGCTTCAGAAGAAGCTTGGAACAGATGTGTCTGTGTTAGGGTGAACAAAGAATTGCAAAAGGGAATGGAAGCGCAATTGCTTAGTTCACATCTGCCACATGAATACTGGGCTGAATCGCTAACGTCATTTTGTTATACGTGGTTGAGAAAGTTTTCAAAAGAGTTGGGAAGTTCTCCTTTTGAGAAACTGTTCCATAGAAAACCTTCTGTTGCCCATTTCAAGGTTTTTGGGTCTCATGTGAGGACAGGAGCTCCGGGTGGAGTAAAGAATGTCAGAGGCATTTTTGTGGGTTATGAGAAGGGTCTCTACAGAGTAATTTTGTCTGAATCTGGTAAGGTGATTCTCACAAAATTTCTAGAGAGTGCTCCTGAACAGGAGAGAGTGGTTGTTCACACATTTCCCACAGGTGATGATGATGATTCTGATGATGATGTTGATTTTGTTGAGTTCAGTAGTACTGATGACAGCGATAGCTCAGACAGCTCAGTTGTAACAGTCATTGAGAGGAAATCTCACGTAATGACTAGACCCTCAGAAGAGGAGGAAGACGAACCACTGTTTACAATTGGTACTGGTTCTCCAAAGAGTCCAAAGGCTGAACCAGAAAGCAAAGAAGAGCAGCACTTCTTACGTAGGTCTGAGCGAGCAACGAAGGGTGTACCACCCAAGAGGTATTCAAAGGAGTTTGCTAACCTAGCTGTTGCTATTGTAAACGACCAAGGTCAAATTGAAGCTGTGTCTGAGTCAGAGACAAAGGCACAACAGGGAGTTGTTAACCAAGGTAATGCAGAAGCACTCATTCCTTGGAAGTCACACAACCAGAGAGGTACATTGGTAAAACCAGTGGCGGGTAGTTCCAAGGGTGGAACTGAAACAACAGGGGAGTGTTATAAGTATAACAACTGTTTGTTTTCTTCTCTGGATGACGCTTTGCTCACAGCACGCATTGATACTTTAGGGGGAGTATGTTATTCTAAAGCAGCAATGCTGCAGCAAGCAAAGGCTCTAACAGCTCAAACAGCTGCTAGTGGCACCAAAGCCAGACAGGATGTGTGTGACTGTTGCCATGGAAACAAAGGGGCAGTCCATCCTTATTGAGCACAGGATATGAGCTCAGTGTGTGTCATATGACCTGTACAGGATGTACATGGGTGGAGTTTGGAGTTTCTCTCTGTTTGTTGAAGAGAGCAGACATCTTTTACTGTATGACTGCTAAAGACAGGAATAAAAGCAATGTAGATACGTTTCTGTCTGAGTCTGATTCCCCTCCCTGGGGATATGCAGGGAGGAGGAGAAGGAGGAGAAGCAGTTGGTGGTTTTTCTCACAGCCTGAGGAAAATCGCCGGAACGGACCTCGTGTGTGCATTCCTGCCGGGAGTCGCCGGAGGGAGGTCAAAGGAATTCAGCCGGTGCCTGCAGATAGGCACATACCTCTGATCGAGCCTGAATTTTAACAATACCATCTCTTAAAAACAAACAAACTAGAGTTGTCCTTTTTAAAACACTGCATGTTGAGAATGACTAATACACCAACACTTCACTGCTTTAGAGTTTCATTTAGTAGATTACACTGAAGTTTGCATTTGAGTTTAATAGCATTCGGATGATTTGCACATGTATCTGCATGTAATTATCTAGTACCTCTGCATATCATTTGCAGTATTACCTTTTTATCAAACTCTTGTGCCAGGTATGTGGAGTTGTCTCAATGTGCAGATGGGGAAGCAACTGATTTTCAAGCAAGGGCCACAGCTGAGTGGTAAAACTCATGATTAGAATGCAGAAGATTCCAGGTTTGATCCCCAGCATCTCCAAGTAGGGCTGTAAAGACATATGCCTGAAAACCTGAGGAGCAACTGTCTGTGTTGAATCATAGAGCTTGAAGGGGCCTTGTAAGCTAATCGGAGGCTAAGTGTAGGAAATCCAGAGCTAGAACATTATCAACAGTTCTTCTCCCAGCCTTCTCCCAGTGCATTTAGCATGAAGCTCTGAATGGGGATTCTAACCCCATCACTTTGAAGGGTAGAATCCTCCCCACATTCAGAAACACTGCAGGTTCCTTATCCAAGGGGGATTTTTTACTGAATTCAGCTAAAGTTTATTGCCCCTGTATCCCCATCACAGCTGAGCCACTGACTTTATTTTGCATGCCTGAAAGTTTATGGTTCCCTAAGATGTGCACATGTATGGTATGTATGTTTGCAAACACATTGTTTCTGCCCTTTACATGCTTATGTACATAACCATGACTGAAAGATGGAACTTCCTGTATTGTAGATTATATGCTTTGCACTATATTTGTATGCAAAACTGATTGATTTATCACTGAATGGACATTTGTTGGTAGTACTGTAGGCCCTTTATGATTTGTCTGCTGTGCCATTAATATTGTTTACCCTTAACTGACCTGGCTAGTTTGCGAACACTAGAGAAGAGAATTCTCTCATATTTCTTTTGTCAGTTCAGCAACTTGATTGCTTCCCTTTCACATACAGGCCAGCAGAGAAAAACAAGGCTCTGTGTGATAGAGGAAGAGAGAAGTTTGCCCTGCTTGCTTGGAGTTTTCTCTGCTTGTCCATTTGAAAAAATCATTCAAGCTGTTTTCCTTCCCTCCTGTCATCTTTGAAACCAACACTGTACCACTTTTGATAAGGAAAGAAAAAACTACACACAGCTTGATCGCTCTTTCAATGTACATGTGGCTAAACTCTCACTATGCTTGCTTTGTCTCACATATAGGGGACAAAATATGAACTGAGATTTCCTATCACTGTTTGCCTTGCTGTTAACAGATTGTCTTTGCTGTTCTGAGAAACAGAGCTCGAGGGGAGACAGTTACTAGTTTTGTCTCCAGAAAGAAAGAGAAAAGCACTATCTTTGATACCTTTGTGCTTCAGAACCTTTACGCACAGTTAGCTTCTCAGGTGTAATTTGGGGAATTAATTTACATATACAGTGGTACCTCGTGTTATGTACTTAATCCATTCCAGAGGTCCGTTCATAACCGGAAACTGCTCATAACATGAGGCGCGCTTTCTCTAATGGCACCTCCTGCTGCTGCTGTGCCGCTGGAGCGCGACTTCCGCTCGCATCCTGGGGCAAAGGTTGCAACAAGGGGCATCTACTTCCGTAACCCGCAGCATTTGTAAGGGGGATGGTATGTAACACGAGGTACCACTGTAAGTGGGCACAGTGTTGCAAATAGGATAGCCATGTGCCCTTCTTTATAAATGACAGTCCACGTTTTGTTGAAAGCGACCTTGCCCAGTCAACAGTCTTTCCCACTGTGGTGAGAGGTGTATTGTATTTCTATTCACATTATGGTAACTAAATTTGTAGCTATATGTATTAATTAGCATATGTATCCCCCCCCCCAATTCTGTTTCTTCTTAGCCTTTTCTTTAGTGATACATTTCCTCTCAGTGTTTCTCTATCCCTGCTCCACATCAAAGGTGCTTACTGGTGCAGGTGGAGAATCTCACCTTGCTCCCGTTCTCATTCTGAGATAATGTATGTTTTGCAAGCTCAAGTGTATCTTTCTTTTCTGTTTCCAGGTCTCTGTAGTCAACCAGTTGGACATGCAAGTCATTGTCTCCAATGTTCCTCCTACTCTTGTGGAACAAAGCAAGGATCAGCTTATAGGGTAATGAAATGTGTTCATTGTCTAAACGTCTTATAGAGTCAAACCCTGGAAAGTACCAGTGGTTAAAATGTTACTGTTCAATCTTTCCTGAAACATCAGTGCAATAGGCAATATAAAGCTTAGAAAGAAGGGGGAAACCGAGGGAGAAGATCTAAGGCACAACATTTTGAGTTTCACTTTTGCTATTTTTGGAAAGCACTTCCATTTGGGTGTGCTTTTGAATGCCTCGCTGACATTCATTTGTTTTGGTCCATCCATTTCAGCTTGCCAGGTGGAACAATCTCTCCTCTTTCCCCACCCCCACTGTTCTATGGGTTACCCCAATTCCCCATCCTCCAAGCCAATTCTGAACCTCCAGGGAGGGGTTCAAATATACCCCAGGGCGGTATATAAATTCAATAAATAAATAATAAATAAATAAAACACCGGGGGAGGAGAGAGGGCAGAAAGCCCCCCCCCCAGCATTAGCAGAAGACCATTCTACTAGCAGGACTCATAAGTTGAATCTGACCCTTGGTACAGATTTTGTTTTTAAATCACTGCCATTTAATGAGGAAACGGGATGAAATGGACTTAGGAATAAGCACGTGCAAAATTGACATGGATGAGAAATAGATTGAGGCATCCATCCCTACTTGGAAGGGAATCAGAAAAGGTAGCAAGTACACCAGGAAATTCCACATATATCCTCACCTTGCTGACCCTGTGAAAGAAATTCCACAATCCAGTCTTTTCAGTCAATTAATTACATTTATATAAATGTGGTTATTATCAAAATCTCTCAAGACATATTTTTTTTGGAAGCACTGAAGGCAATGTAAGATTACCATACTTAAAATTTTCTTCTTTAACAAAAAAAAAGCACTCCTTGTTAAAAACCATCTTCCATTTTTATTCCTTCCCTATTATAGTAGCACATCAGAACAAAATGAACCTCAAACAAATTAAAGAAATGTGCTCTTAACCCACAGTTCCCACGTATTAAAATTGATCCTCAGTGATAAATAAAGTGCAGGGTTTTTTATTAATGCACTGATTAAACCAACAACAACTTGTAGCTCTACTTAAAGGTATTAGGATTTTATGATTTATTTCTATGCCAAGAATTATTTTATTCATTCTTCAACAAAGCAACAATAAATTAGACCACAAGGAGAACAATTACTTCTGGTTAACATCTCTGATGAAATCAAGGAGACTACTCTTTAGCTTATTTACCATAAAAGCAATGGTGATCATTTCCCATTTCAATGCAGATATGTTGTTTTGGCTGTGAGACCAAAGATCATTTAATTTTAGAAAGCAAATCATTCTGGCTATTGTTCTGTTACTATAACAGGATGCATACAATAGTCCTTCCCTTCTTCTCCACAATCCATATTTTAACAGCTTATTATTTTAAAATGTTTATTCATTAAAAAAATTGAGTTGTGTGACAGTGCCATGCTTTCTAGGGGCCCCGCGACAATGGATCAAAATAATATTGTGTAATAAAATGGGATTATTAAAATTGTTGGTTGGTAAAATCAAAAGCGTATTATTAAACATGGGCGTAGCCAGTCATATGCAGAGATATCTGTGCTGCTTATCACGAACTGTGTCACAAGAGAGCCCACCTGTTTGGGACACTCACCTAGCACTCCAGGAAGAAAGCACAACAGCAACACAGGTGTGGTGTTAACAGCTTTAAGTGCTGTGCTTTCAGTACTCAGGAATTACCATGTCCCTCAGCAAGGGAAATGCAAAGGTGATTACATGAAGACTGTGTGTACAACAAATGAGGAGTAACAGAAATTCATTCATCTCTCACAAAACTGAAATGCCCGTGGTCTCAGCACAGTGGGCCTAATCCAAGCATACACAACTGAAATAGCAAGTTGTTAGCAGATTGACTTATGCTTAATTTACATGTGCACACATATCTTAGCATAAGTGTTTACAACGATGGGGATCTTTAATCTGGAGACAGTGGTTTCATTCTAGTGGTTATTTCACCATGTCACTGCTGCTTGAGAAATGTCAATACCTGCCTTGCCTGCTTGGAGGAGTTAGCAAGAGTCCATAAATATCTAATTACATGTGTTTAAATGCTTATGTACAAAAAATGGCAGATAATTAATAAAATGGCTTGCGGCTTGAGATGTCACTACAAAATTTGAAAACATCAAGATGTTATTTTAACTAAGAAAAGGGTGCATATTTATGCACACTTGCTCCTAAACTATGCATTTTTATACGTCACCTTCATGGTTGAAGAACTGTGTTGGAAAGTTAGGAGAAGTATTTTGCTACACATATTGTTTTGAGAACTGCAAATTAGGTAACCAAAATTAATTCCTCTCCATCCCAACCAAAGGGGTGAATTAGAAGTGGAGTACAAAATGGCTCAGTTACCCCACTTGGCTCAAAAGGTCACCAGAATTAAATTGACGTTTGCAGCTATGTTTGCAGAAGCCTGTAGATATGTTAGTGTCTTCATCTTGGCTGTTCAGGCTAATGTAAATATTGCTGGCAACTCAGAAATCCATTTTTGTGTTTGTGCCTGGGCATTTATAGGCAAGAAATATTTTCCCAATTATGGACTGACCTTCCTCCCCCTTCCCTCTGCATTACTTCTAAAGGTATGTTTATAACAAAAAAATGAAAATACACAATTTCAACATTTGGGAGTTAAAATTAGGTATTATGGCTGCCTGTGACTTTTACAATGAGCTACGGTGCTGTATCCTATGACATTTCATAAGGCTTTACAATATCTATTTTGGAATGAAGAATTAATATCTTCAAATCCTTATCTGACATACGTATGCTCAGCCTTTGATCCTCCACTGGGATTCCTGGATTCTAGACAGCATGGTGAAGATCTTGAAGCAAATCTCAATATACAGTGTTAGGGCTTTGTTGGGTCTATTATAATAATCTCTCTGTAAATTTCAGTTTTCAGTGCAGTGTGGGGGGGGGATCAGTATAATGAAACATTAATACTTCCATTTGTCTTTTCATTTTGGAAAAATGAATTAATAGCTGTAGCTCTGTTGGAGGAAGAGTCTGTACTTTTAACTGTATCGTTAAGATCAGGATCCTTGTGCCAAATTTTGTGGACCCCACATTCACATCCAATGGTGCAGCAGAATTCAGTGCATGAACTGAAATGACAGTACAGCACATATGTGCCAAATTTTTAAGGGGCTGGTGTCCCTTAGGCCTCCCCGCCCGCCTGGTAATTTTCTTATGGGGGCCCAGTCCCCTTAATATTTCCCCCCGTCTGCCTGTTTTTCCACCTCCCTCTCTCCTTCCCTCAGTTTGCTGCCTCTGTTTCTGGCTTGTCTCCAGGAGGAACAAGAGGGATGCAGCAGTAGCCATGGGCATAGGCAAGTTTATGGCATGTGCATGTCCTGGTTCCACATCCCTCTTTCTCCTGCTCACTCGTTTGCTCCATACCTGTGGCTTGGTATTGAGCAGCCCTGCAGGAGAGCATGGCCAGGCAGGTAAGCCAGTGGAGACGGCATCCTCCAATGGCAGGGATAGTGGCCCCTTTGGGGGACATCCCCCAAACTACTACAGCCTGAGCATTGATGAGCACACCTGGCCAGCGGGCAGCAGCATGCATTGGAAAGGTGGGAGCATGGTTGGGGGAAGACAGCTGACCGAGGGAAGGAGGGAGAAAGGAAGGCAGCCACCACCACCACCACCGCCTGTACTCACTGCACTGAACTGGGAGTGCGCCGACGTGACCCCTGGCTGAGAAGTAGTGCAGCACAATGAGGAGGCAGCAGCACGTTGCGAGGTGAGGTAGTGGGGGGCAGGGCAGGGCAAGATGGGCCTGCCCCCCAGCGTTTTGTTCAAGAAGGCCAATTTAACTGACAGAGCCATTTTTTTGCAACCTGTTGCTGCTACTCTGGCATACTGCATGGCCAGCCTCTCCCAACCTGTTAGTTGCAGGAAGAGTTAAAGCTGTTTGTGTTGTTGCTGGCAAATTCCACAAGGAAGAGTAGCAATAATGTGGGTTGTCGAATTAAAGGAGGAAGACGTTGAAGGAAGGAACCCTGTGGGGTGTAGAGAGGAAAGGGGGTGGCTAAGAAAATGAACTGGAGGTGAAAGAGAAAAAGAAAAATAGGTTTAACAGAATACAGGTGTTCAGTAGTTTTAAAGAAAGAGGACATGATATGTACTATAGGCAGAAAAAAGTGGTTAATCTATGCAAGTGAAGAGCGAAAAAGGAAGCTTGACAAATGACTGTTGAAAAGAAAGCAACAAGTTAAAATGGTAACAGAAATCACCTCCTGCAGTTAATGTAGCTACGTGGACCTCCTGAGGTAATAAAAATATGAAGATGGCACTCATAGTGATTTGAGTTGCGCACCCCTGCTTTAAAGTGTAGAACTGCATGCATGAGGAAGAGGATGTTTATGCACGGTGGAGGGAGAAACAGAATCTCCCTCCCCGGGGAGAAGCAGCCCCCTGAGGTTTGGTTAAGTATAAAGGAGGAGGGAGAGAGAAAGAAGCAAGCTGAGGGGAGAGAAATGTAGAGGGTGCCTTGCCTCTGAAAGCTGTTCTGCTAGCTGCAGAAATAAGAGATGTTGATACAAAAACAGAAGCAAAGGCAGCATGCAGAGCTGATCTCCTGGAAAGCATTGCTGTATAATTGTAATGCAAAAATGGAGGAAACAACTGAAGGAAAGGGCAATAAATAAGTACAACTTTATTCATTTTCCTACAAACGAATGCACGGCAAGGGTGGGCATTGAAAATCCATTGCATTCCAAAAGTTAGGTAAAGAAAAATAACAATGGCTGAGTGCCTGGTTTAGGTAACACAGAGAGTTAATTGGCTTTGCACTGTGTTCTCCACAAGTGGATTGGAAAAATGGGTAGAAGACAACAAATCATTCCTGTTTTTCAAGCCAGTGTAGCACCTATGAGCAAACATGAACTCATGGAAGTGGCCTTCTATGTAGGTGGGATGCTTTTAATGTAGTTCTTTTTCCTCCTCTTGTTTTTAATATATTTATGTGGCATTTATTGTATTTTTGTTTGGTTGCTCTGGGCAAGAGAAAGTGAGTATAATAATAATAATAATAATAATAATAATAATAATAATAATACTACAGTGGTGCCTTGTAAGATGAAAAGAATCCGTTCCGCAATTCTCTTCGTCTAGCGGTTTTTTCGTCTTGCGAAGCAAGCCCATTGACAGCTTAGCGGATTAGCGCTATTAGCGGTCTAGCGGCTTTTAGCGATCAGCTGTTAAGCGGCTTATCAGCGGATCAGCTGTTAAGCGGCTTAGCAGCTTAGGGAAAGGGGGGGAAAGTGGGGGGAAACCGCGGGAACTCGCAAGATTTTTTCTTCTTGCGAAGCAACCCCATAGAGAAATTCACTTTGTGAAGCGCCTCCAAAACGGAAAACCCTTTCGTCTAGCGGGTTTTCCGTCTTGCGAGGCGTTTGTCTTGTGGGGCACCACTGTAATAATAATAATAATAATAATAATAATAATAATAATAATAATAATAATGGCTTTCCCTGTCATTCTCTGTTTTGGAGGAAGAGTCACAGCTGGATAGGGAAGGGTTAACTAGCATGTCTCCAACTGTGGCCCCTACACACACACTTAAAATGTTCCCCTTGAGTGAGTTAGGCTTTAGAAAGGCTTTAGGGTGGATCTCTGTGGGTATTGCAGAAAACCTCTTTTTTTAAAGCCTAATATTTATAGGGATGTGATCTTTTTGAAAATTGCAGCTGGGGCATTAAAATCAACTCTTGCACTCTGAGAAAGATTATTATTCATTCAATTTTATCCTACCCTCCCTCCTAAGGAACCCCAGGAAAGTACCCCTTCCCCCACCCCCAAATAATAGTGTTGGAAAAAACCACTCGCAGGAGTGTGTGCATGTGTGTGGTTGTGATGCCTTGTGTGCATATGTGTGTTTGCCACGTGTGCACGATTGTGGCACATGTAGCAGTGTGTGTGTGCTGGTCTGGGTAACTGAGTGGGTTTGCCTTACATTTTAATTTGTTGGCCAGGGTGCTTGTGCGTTTTCCCCCTCCATTGTCCTTGAGAGCCTGGATAGCTCAGTTGGTTAGAGCATGGTGCTGATAATGCCAAGGTTGCAAGTTCGATCCCTGTATGGGACAGCTGAATATTTCTGCATTGCTGGGGTTGGACTAGATGATCCTCAGGGTTCCTTTTCCTGTTCCTCTCTAATTTTAAGTCGTGTGTGTGTGTGTGATTGCAGCGTGCGTTTGTGCCTGCCGTTTATTGATTTATTACTCTTCTAGCGTGGTTTTAATTTACCCTGCCATCCCTTCCATTGGTACCACTTAAATCGGGAGCCCCCTGTAAAATTTTAAAGGCTGCCAGGGCTTGGAATAGACTGTGCACTTAAACCTCAACCCTCTTGGTTTCTCTAAGCCACCCCCTCCCTCTTCGCTTGATGTTTGGGGGAAGAAATAAGGCAGGGCTTGGGGTGGACAATTCAGGGTTTCGGATCAGGGAACCATTCCTCAGCACTGCACGTTTATACGTTTAGAACCTTTGAAGGTGTGCCTTTGCCTGGTTCTTGTCATTGGCTTCACTTGCCAGTACAGGCTCCCTAAAGAAAACCGCTTTTAAACAACAACAACAAAAAAAGGTTACAGCTTATAGTACCTTACTGAAAAGTCCAGGTTAACCCACGGTTTATATTTCCACTTCATTTTGGCTCACTGTAAAGGACAGCTATTTTCCTTTTCTTCAAAAACTTTTTCCTTGTCCGGCATGTTCATTTTACTCCCTCCACCCCTCCTCCCTCCCAACTCCCCCCCCCCCACGCTTTTAAAGGAAAAAAATCATTAATATTCACCTTCCATCGCTATCACATTTCAGCAACTCCTAAATTGCTGAACAGAATAGCTGTTTGCTACATTATTACAATGTTTGAAGTTCATGCAGTCATTCCTGTAACTCCTGTAAATCCCCTTTTCATTAGATGCAGCATGTAGCAAATGCCCACAGAGATACTATTCTGAAATGTATATATGCCTTTGTCTATAATGAATATGAAAAGCACGGCTTTTGTTAGTAGTTTATTTCTGTCAGGTTAAGTTTCAGAGGAAACAGGACAGAGGCATACTGTTCATTGGATCAGTTTGAAAATAATTCATTGATCTGTATATTGAGATTTTCAGTAGTGAGGTTTGTACCCAAGTTGATTGTATGGTTAGAATAATCAGTGTCAAGACCTTTTAAAACAATAAATGAAATTCAGAGAATATTGTGAGGAACAGCACATATTGATCTGAACTGGATTAGTTTTCTGCCATTCCTAGTACTATGCTGCTGCAGTTTTGCTTATCTTGTCCTTAAAGTAGTTTATATATTTTGTCCTAGCAATTTTGGAGTACTAAAAGACACCTCTTTCCAGTGCAGAATGGATGCATGAACCATGAGGATTACCCTTCTCAGAGTTTCCAGATTAGAACTGAGAAAGGAAAGATGGGGCAGTTGCAGTCTTTAAGAGGTCCAAGAGAGATTCCTAGTGTTGCTTAAATTGTGGGCAAGGCTCTTACAGGTTTCTTGGACAAGAGAACCTGGGAATCCCATCTTAAAGTGGGGATATAAATACAATGGTTGTTCTTTGAAGTATCCCCAAGTAGGGATGTACAAAGGTACCTCAATCTGTTCATTCACACTTCGATCCAGTATTTTCTATTACTGGTTTATTTTACACAAGTCTTCTGTTACATCATTTGCTGATGCGGAAATACATTTATTTATTTATTTTACTACTATTGTAGCACACAGTAGACATGCATAGATCAGTCATCAGCATTTACAAACCAGTTAACTTCCCTATGGGTTCCCTTTCAAAGTTTAATGAATCTAATCCTAACCATATCTACTCAGACATACATCCCATTGAATTCAACTGGGCTTACTCCAGTATGAGGCAAGCTAGAACGGAAGGCTTGTGTCCTTGACTCAGCAGAAATTTATTCCTGTTTCATTTCCCTTGCTCAGATATAAGGGAAGGACAGTTTTGCATCCTGTTGATATTTTTTGCTCTTTGTGTTTTGGCTTGTGTGAATTACTGTGGACATAATAAATATTTTACAGGCATGTTCCTTTGGTCATTGTAATGCCACTTGTAAAAGTGTTTGTAATGCAACATTTTATTTCATAAATGAGTATTTTATGCAGAAAATGGTTGTGTGTATGCATTTGCTGAAACAATGCTCAAGCTAGTCTATGTTTTAAATATTTGTAGGAAACAGGGTTTTGTGTTTGACAGCTAGAAATCCTTAGATTTTAACTGAGGAGCACAGATAAAATCAACAGGGGACAACAGGTCACTTATTTCCATGTGAAAAGAACAATCATGAATGATGCACTCTATTTTTAAAAGGTTACAATCATTCAATGATACTTACTTCTGAATAGACATGGTTAGAATTGCATCCTTAGTGTCTATAGACTGCCTCTAGAAACAAACAACTTTGTTGCATATAAAATTAGCAAACAACACTTCAGGAAAAAGAAAAGCAATGAGGCCCCTGTTGGGACAGCACCAATTATACATCAATGAATATGTAAATAACATAAATTACAAGGCAATTTACATATCTCTTTACAATGCTGCATTAAAAACAACAACACCTTTCATCATATAAAAAAACCTGAGGTGAAAAACCTTCATAACAAGAGTCCATGTGATGATGGGGGTTGTGGATTGAATGGGTGAGTACAAGGAAATCTGCTTTGTAGGCCAAAAGATTCCTCTGACATCTCTATCTCAGAGAATCCAAAGACGAACATAGCAAAACGTTAAACAGTAACAAACCACTCAACTCCCAGACCTGTTAGTCAACTGTATAAAGGACAGAAAATGTATGTACCCTGTAGAAGGGGTGGCTAACTTTTTACCCTCCAGATATTGTTGGACTATAACAGGCATAGGCAAACTTGGCCCTCCAGATGTTTTGGGACTACAATTCCCATCATCCCCGACCACTGGTCCTGTTAGCTAGGGATCATGGGAGTTGTAGTCCCAAAACATCTGGAGGGCTGAGTTTGCCTATGCCTGGACTAGAACTCCCATCATCCCTGATTATTAGCCACCCTAGTCAGATGTTGGAGTCCACAACATATTGAGGGCCAAAAGCCAGCTACCCCTGCTCTTTGGACTCAAAAAAGGGATAAAGAAAAAAATGGTTGGAAAATAGTATCAAGAAGAAGAAGATGCACCTCTCATTAATGGTTCAGAATGCACTTAACCCCTTTCAGGCTGGCTTAAGCACTGAAAAAGGTCAGTATTTTATCAACATGAAATCCAGAATATAGGCATTGTTTTAGCCTCCCCCCCCCACCATATGAATCCTCCTGACTCTTGAGTTTGTCCCCTGAGACCCTTTTCTTTGTTCCTCTTCACATCTGAAGTACGGCAAGTCAGCACAAGGGTCTTTTTTGTGGTAGTCTTGTGTCAAAAGAATGCCCTGCTGAAGGAAATCTTGCCTTCCAATAAACAGCTAAAACCTACTTTTTTCAAGTTTTTCAGCTGCTACTTTTTCAATAATGACAAAATCCAGTTGTTGCTGTTTTTCTATTGACTTGATTTTTACTGTTTCGGTTTAATTTACAGTTCTTTGGAGTTTGTTATACTGTTTAAATTTTCCACTGCATTGTTGTTGTTTTTTGCTTTGAACCCTCTTTAAGAAGAGCATAGATGTGCATTTAGATATGTATCAGTGCAGAGGCCTGTGGATAGATCTCACCTGCTAGATTCAGGACAATTTTAAACTGTGTTTTCTATGTCCCTGATACAGTGTGTATTTGTGCAGCTACGTTGCTTAAGCTATCTTGCAACAGTTTTGTCAGTTTCTATACAATGCCTGTGGTTTAACTGCAGGCCTGGTTTTTGCTTGTTTGTTTTATCATCCTGTGGTAAACCTGTCAGCTCCATACCCTGATTGCAAAGCTTACTATATTTCTTGAGGAATACTAGATACACTGCTACCTGCTATGTTATGTCATCTTGTATGTATCAATGAAATATTCTACTGCAACTCATCGTGGGCATATTTTGTGAGAGAGAGAATTTATTAGCCTTCTATGAAGAGGTGAAACTGACTCCTATATAATGCTAACAGTTTTATTTGGAAAATACCATTGGAATTTCCCCAAAGCCATTTAAAACTCAAATGCTATCATAAATACACATTAGTAGTGTTATGGGCACAATGCTAGTGAGAGCTGCTTCTTTGTTGCTACAGTTTTCCTTAGGAGTTTTGCACTTAAAAATACCTGGGTTTTAGGGTCTATGTGTTTTTTACCATTGGGCTTCTCTCTCTGTCTCTGTCTCTGTCTCTCTCTGTCTCTCTGTAATGAACATGTCAGTTAGTCACAGAAGATGTTTCTATTGTATTCCGTTATCAGGATTTTGGAACGCTATATTCAAGACCAGATTCCTGGCGCAAGGGTTGTGGTAGAATCCATTGGTGCTCGCAGATACGGAGATGGCTATTCAGAAGAAGACTATTCAAAATCCGATCTTATGGTCTACGCAATTGACCCTCAAACAAACCGTGCTATAATGAGGAACGAGCTTTTCAAGTATGTATTCCATCATGTCATTGTAGCATTATCTCTGTGGTCAGCACTGTGAATATCTGGTTGGCAGAATGGTTATTTTAGTTACTGACTTGACCACATTGCTTAGCATTTAGATTTCATGCACACCATTATGTACCTATAAGCTGTTGATATATGTATACAATATTTATAGCCACGTTGCACATAAGGCTCATTGGAAAGTTTTGAGTACCCATGTAGTGCTGCTGTCTCATACAACACATTAGGATTTGAAACTAGATTTATCTTGACAGTGTCATTTCAAGGTTGCCCTTCCAGTGCAGATGTAGAAATATATATTTCCCATTCGCTACCTAGCTTTTGGGCAGGGGAAAGAATCATATATCTAGTTTTTCCCACCAGAAACAGAAAGGCTGCTCTGTTTGGTGTTTTTTCCAGATGGACTAGATGCCAGGGCTCAGAATGAGGAAGAACATAGGCTTAGTTCTCTCAAGCAGCTGAGCATTATTGAGGCTTCATGGGATTACAGTGCACAAAGGAGACTGAGTCATGCTTTCTGAACCTATCCTCCTCTCTCATGTCCTCACCACTCAACCTGTACACCTCTTACCTGTTATAAAGATAACTTCTGCAGCAGGAAGCATATCATAAGGAGATTGGCTCCATATGTGATTTAGAATCCTGGACAATATAAACCATGAGACAATGAGGACACAACAGAAGGAGAGAGACAGAAACTGCAATAGCACTCTCTTCTTTTTCATGACTATAATCACATGGGAGGGAACACTCAAACAGGACTCTGAAGGTGAACTAAACCTGTATCTGGATAACTGGTAGAGGCTCTCATGACAGAATGCTCTTCCATATAAAGCATTCTCTGTAACTAGAAAACTAGAAGTCAGGGAGAAAAGCTTAGCCTGGCCAGTGGGAAAGTCATTTTTTCTCCTCAATAATGCCCTAAATGAAGTACAATATTTTACTAATAAACTCGTTTCTGTCTGCAGTTTTGATCAACGTATTTTCTCCTAATATAATGCAGTTTGTATGCTATTTTCACTAATATATACTCATTTATTCACACATTACTTCTAATATTTGCATTTTTGTAAACATTGGTTGGAGAACTACATTGCAAAGGACAGAATGAATTTTGTTCTCAGTTTGCATATCATTTTGGAAAGTGTAAAATTGGCTTCAAATATGAACCGAATTGAATTTCTCTCCTCTCTACACCACGAATATTCCTATTCACAAACTTTGTCTGGGATCTTCAGCAGTTGTATGAATGATGCAGTCAGCAAGCTAAGGACATTTGCTGCAATGAGTGTGCATGTGTTGGTTCATTCATTTGTGTGTAGCCTTATTGGAGTTCACCGATTGGGTCTGCGTTGCTCCGGGACAGGAGGAAGGAAGTCAAAATGACACCGAGGTTGGTTCAAAGAAAGAGTTTATTCTGCTCTCCGGATAGCAGAAGGCACCTGCGTGGTGAGTCCACAGCAAGTACAATGAAATGACAGCTTCCATGCAGTTTATATATCCTCCAGGCACCCTCTCCCTCCTTCCAACCACGTCAGCCTATGTATGCAGGTTGACATCGCATATGTTCCTGCTCTGGTACTCTCAACCATAAAAGGGATTTCCTTCCTGCACTCCTGACCATAAAAGGATATTCCTGTTCCTACTCCTATCTTGGAGCAAAATGTCACTACTTCCAAGAACATGCTCTGGCGTTAGTCCCAGACTTGGGTCTCCCCGTCATTTGTGGTCAGAACATAAGATATGTCTGTGTCTGTTCTACTGGTAAAGTCAAGGCCAGTCTTGCCGTCAAACTGATAAGGGAGAGAGCTTTGTTCTTGTTTTGCATTTGCTCAATGGCTAAAGTTTATGCATTTTAGCTAAGGAGAAATGGGGATTTTGGTGCAGTTTAAAAATGCCTGCACAGTCAGTTTTGGGTTTGGGAAACCCATTCTTTCAGTGAAGACTGCTATTTTTCATCTCTATTCCAAAAACTTTTTCATCTGTTGCCTTGTATTTGTGGAAAGTGGGAGATCATTATTCTTTCTCCAAACCCCCTCTGGTGCCTGCTGCTTTGCATATATTTTATTGTACCTCTTCTCCCCGAAGGAGAGTCAGGTCACAGTGCTCCATGATGGAATGAGGCAATCTGTCAGTCATATGTCCATGAAGCAAATACCTATGGGCTGCCTTATGAATTGTGATTCGTTAGAGGAATCTTATTCTCCTGAGTCCCAAATCTTGTGTGGATAAATTATAGCACAAGTGAGATAGAAAAGCATGTGGCTGTTAAGAAGAGGTATAGTGAATAGGCTCATCATAGGTGGTGTGAGTTAGAAATAGTCACAGAAAAAGAGAGAAAATTAATTTATAGACTAATATTATATTAAGGTAAAGGTAAAGGTACCCCTGCCCTTACGGGCCAGTCTTGACAGACTCTAGGGTTGTGCGCTCATCTCACTCTAGAGGCCGGGAGCCAGCGTTGTCCACAGACACTTCCGGGTCACATGGCCAGCGTGACAAGCTGCATCTGGCAAGCCAGCGCAGCACACGGAACGCCGTTTACCTTCCCGCTAGTAAGCGGTCCCTATTTATCTACTTGCACCCGGGGGTGCTTTCGAACTGCTAGGTTGGCAGGCGCTGGGACCGAGCAGCGGGAGCGCACCCCGCCACGGGGATTCGAACCGCCGACCATGCAATCAGAAGTCCTAGGCGCTGAGGTTTTACCCACAGCGCCACCCGTGTCCCTAATATTATATTAACAGGTAGCAAATATGCAGCCTCACAGTGGTAAAGATTTGAACATACAGAACAAAACAAGAAAACATAATATTTATTCTGTAGTTTCAAACCTCTTGATTGGTTCCCCCTTTCACATGCAGATATACATACACACTCAGAAAAGAAGGGCTGGATTCAGTCATCAGTTGCATTCACACAGCTATCACTTAAGACAAGATAGTTATTTGCACTCATGGTGAGATGTCTTAATCTGCATTTTCTCAGTTTTGTGTTTGTATGCAGGAATATTATCCCTGTGCAAATTTGTCCCACGTTGTAGTATTTCAGTCTCTAGTCATTCTTTTATCCTGCTATGTCCTCTTTTTATGTCCTAAAAGTCATAGTTAATCATGCACTCAACAGGATATTTTATTAGAATCACTCTTTGGTTTCAATTTATTCAATGGAATGAAGACAATTTCTGAAATACGGGGTTTCAATGATCCTGTGAAGCTTGCCTAGAGATCTGCTAGTTTACAGATCTCACTGCCTTTCTAGTAAGCTATGTAACAAACAGCTCAGAATGGGTGTTTTGTTTTGTTTTGTTTTAAGCCCAGAGCCAGTGGTACTCTTCTCTGGCTCAAGACATTTTCCTTGACATGTGCACAAAGCCCACTCACATCATGCTTCTGTAGATGGGTCAGTCAGCTGATAGTCCTTTAGATCGGCTACCTACATGGCTGCAGAACAGTCTCCTGATTAATTCTTCCTCTCATAATATGGAGCCAGGAAAAGACCCTTAGTTTTTATTTCGTTTTTTGTAGTTTCTGGCATGTTGTTTCTGGCATGTTAGTTTGATAACTACTCTGCAAGGATGATCCACAAGATCACAACCACTACACAATTTCTGGTGCTCCAGAAAGCTTCACCAGTGCAGCTGCTCCTGTCACAATCTATACCTGGAAATGGAAACACCTTTGTTGCACTCATTACACAGTTGTTCTTTTAAGCTTCATATGCACAAATTGCATAAATCACTGGTGATACTTCAGCAGTTGGACCAACTCTTTTTTTAACACCTCCCGTCACTGGCTGGCAACTCTACTTTCCTTTTGGACTACGAGAGGCTATTCCATATGGCTTCTGTCAGTCTTCTGTGACTTCCTCTTCTTAGCTGCATAACTATAACTGAACAACTAAGAATAAACAAGCCAGGAACTAATAAACTGACTATACAGCTACATTTTCTTATTGTGAATCAAAACACCCAAAGAGCTGCAGCACCCAATAGCCTAGATGTTTTACTCTCAAGTAAATGTACACAGGATCACAGCACATATTAAAAAAAGAACTGTTTCTATACCATCAGCACTAACAGCAGCCTCAGCTTTGTGTAATTTTTAGAGATTTAGCATCTTGTGTTAATTGGTTGTTCTCTCCAACCCTCTACCCCCCTCCCCCAAGACAGGTCTGAGGAATCATCTTGTATCATTTTTCCTTCATTTAATATACAGACTTTGTACTAAAGAAGGTTAACATGAAAAAAGTGAAGAAAGTGTGTGGTTTCTTGTTTTGAACAGCTACCGATTAACACTGGCTTAGAAGCAACCTAATTAAACAATTTTCTTATGCTTGCACAGTCAGCCTTTTCCCCCTCTCTTCAAAAGCTTTATAAAATTTAAATCAGCAAAATCCTAGGGAATACTACCTTGGCTTTGGGGTAGAGGTGAATGAGTGTCAGCTTAGCAAAGTAAAGGGGGGAAATGAAGTGAGAGTTTCAATCTGAAGCATTAACATGTTTTAGCTTGTGGCTGGGAACCTCCAGAGGTTTGGTTCAGATAAACTCAGATTCTTATCCTAATCTCCAAAGCTACTCCAGCTGGTACTTTCCATCACCTAATCCTGCTGTAAGAAGCTTTGAAGGGGATTCTGTGACCTTTCTTACCCAGCAGATCCTGCAGGGGGATCTTAGAGATGGCTTTCATTGTCCTTTGGAAGAGTAAGCTGGGTTCTTCAGACACCTGTTTTTTCTTCTTTCCATGCCTCATGACCTGATTCAAGGAATGTCCTTCAGGGAATGGAGAACAGCAGAAAAAATGTGTTTTGGGGGCAAGAGAATGGAGAGAGGTAAATAAAGGACACAAGCCCTGGGTTGTATCTCTCTCCTCCCTTCATGGGCTCTTATATCCTCCCATATTTCCTGGTTCTCAGCAAAGCATAGTTTATGCAACCCACTTTTGTCTGCAGACCAGAACTGGAGATCACAATTTTTTAAAAAAATCTTGACTATGCAAACAATAGTTTGCCCACTGTGGACAAAATGTGGCTGTATGACAGTAAAGAGAAACTTAGATGTGACTATGCAGATGTCCTGTTCCTACCAAGAGAGGAGTGAGGGGGCTCAGTTTCATAATATACTTGGGGCAGGACAGCTGTCCAGGAAGACCAAAAAAACCCCCAATGCTTATTGCAACATTTCTGAAAAAAGCAAGAGAGCTGTCTAGTCACATCAGGAGGCTTCAGCTGGTCTGTTGTAGCAGTTAGGCAGCAAGTTTTAAATAGCCATAGTCAATATATTTGCATTTTTTTTTTACAAACATATATGTGCTTAAAGCAGTTCCATAATCCAGAGAACATATTCATGATTCTTCTTCTTCCCAAGCTGGGTTTAGGGATGGGACTCCTCAGGCTGACAGGTATACACTGTGTCTTCTGATCTGAATATTAGTTCATAAAGTTGGCTATGGTTCCCTATTTCAGTATATCAACAGTCTACAGTCACTGGATATTAGGTGATTGTTTCACTTCTCATTAATTGAAGTGCTCACACAGAATGAACCTGCATAATTTTATCTTGTATTCTTGGCTGCAATTCCACATACTTGGAAGGAAGTTCCATTGATTTCAGTGACATTTTCTTCCAGTTAAGTGTGCAAAGTCTTGTGATCAATTATATAATTGCAGTTTTGAACTGAGTGCTGACTTGAGAGTGTCCTGAAGATGCATATGAAGTTATTTGCCAGAGTAACTCTAGTTGTGTGCTACATTGCAATTCCATTACTAGTACTAGGAAAAGGTCACTGTTAGGTACCAAATATTAGGTGCCTGCATTATCTTCTACAAACACGAGAGACAGAGAAAATTTCTCAAGCAAACTGTCTTTGTGAAAATATGTGACATTAAAAAATAAAAAAGGTCCCCTGTCTCATTTTGTACAGTATGCCAGATTTCATCTGGAGTGGAATATGCACAGTTGAGCTATAAAAACCTTAAAATAGAGGTTTGTAGAGAAATTGCTTACAGAATTTTTAGGAGAGGCAGTGTTACATCTCCCAAAAGTATACTGCCAGCCAAGCAAAATTCTTTCATGTTCTTCATCAGTACAAATGACATCTAGCATACACGAGCATCATCTAGTGTGCAGTGAGAGGCTTTCTTCTTGCATTACACTTGAATGTGCAGCTAGTCTAATGGGGTTGTATTCAACTATGTCCTACTCAGAGTACACCCACTGAAATAAATGAACCTAAGTTAGTTATGTCCATTAACTTCAATGGGCCCATGGTATAGTTCAGAAAGAATGTTGGGAACACTGATTCTCCTGATGTTCTGCACATTTGCAGAACAGCAGCTACACCTTGCAATGCATTCTTGTTTTAATGTGGTCTTTTGGGCAATCACTATTATGATCATGTTTGCATTGCATTGGTGTTGTTCGATCCCCTTTGGTTCTTTTCGGGGGTCATTGTGTCTTGGCTCCATTTTACTCCTCCCCCTTTGCCCCCGATGCTGTTCAGCCCAATTAACAATGACAATGTAGGTTTGTTGTGATATCATGATGCTATGTCTGATGCAGTGTCATTGCAAATGTCACCCCTCTAAAGAGCAATCCGGTGGGTCACTACAGCTCAAGCAGTGAGCCAAGCAAGGCATCCCACCATGGCAGTGAGATCGCATGTGGTTCAGAGAAGGCAAAGAAGGAAGAAGAAACTCTCATCCCCATGCACAAAAATCATTATCAGGAAACAAAAGGGCACTGGGGGGGGGATCAGAATGTTCATATTTCCCCCCAATAAATACTTTTCTGTTTTCTTCCCAATAATCATTTATCTGTGTCTAATATGCTAATATTGGAGTAAATATTAAATAATGTCCAGTGCAGCCCTAAACAGGAATAGAATAGCCTTCTCAAGCATGGTGCCCTTGAGATGTTTTGGACTAAAACTCCCACTACAAAACATCTGGAGGAGGCATCAAGTTTGAAGAAGAGACATGGCAGCTTGATCTTGCCTGTTTTACTTGCTATTTTCTTTTCTTTTCTTTATTTTATTTTAATATTCAAGATTTCTGGATGGCAAACTCCTGGATATCAATAAAGAATTCCAGCCGTACCTTGGGCAAGGAGGACGTATTTTGGAGATCCGCACTCCAGATGTGGTGGCCAATGTCAAGAAGCAGGCCCAAGCCGTAGGCTACACAGAAGGGGCCTTGCTGGCTCTGGCTGTCATCATCATCCTTTGCTGCATGCCTGCTATTTTAATAGTTATGGTCAGCTACAAACAGTAAGTATGCCAGCACTCTGTATACATCAAAGATGAAGGACTGGGCTGTGCTTGGTGGCAGGTTTCATACTTTTGGTCACATTTCCAGCATGCACATTTGAGGAGCCCTTCCTATTTAGGCTCCAGGTTCCACTGTGTCTCTTCCTCACCAAGAGCATTTACAGAAAAACTCAAGGCTCTGCCCTCCTCAGAAACAGAGGCTCACCATTTGGGGGCAAGGCCCAGGACTAAAAGGTAGAAGATATACGTCACAAATAAGGTTCCAGGTTTGTTCCCAAGACTTTAGAAGAACTAACAATTCAGCCAAATGAGCTATGGGTTTCTATTCAGCATACATCAGCTGCCTGTAGGTACCAAACCTTCTCCTTTTCTTCTCACACAACCTGATCACCCTTTCATCATGTTCTGAAAAAGGCCACTTTCTGGTATGCTTCAAGGGATCATTAGTGCAGCAATCCAGTGTTTTTTTTTCCAGAAGCTGCAACATAGAATTTCTGCACCCCATCCATCTTTCAGATTACTTCCATCCTGTGAGTTCTAAACTTCTCTGTGTGATCCCTCCGAGGGAAGTGCAGGAGGTCAAAATGAGCCATTTCAGTGGTGGTTCCCTGCTTGTAGAATGCTCCTATGCCCTTTTAAAATGTGGGTTTTTGGGGGGAGAGGTTATTGGGTTGTTTTTATTTTGATTATATATTTTGTGGTTTTATATTTTGATTTTGTTCTGTGAACTTCCCTGAGACCTCCGGGTATAGAGTGGTATATGAATTCAATAAATAATAATAACAATTATTTTAGACACCAGGCAAAAAAATGTTTCCTTTCACCCAGGCTTTTGGCCCTTAATTTGGAGTGTTTTAGGTGTTTGTTGTTGTTAGTATTGTGGTTACTATTATTTATTAAATCTATATATCACCCTTCAACAGAGGATCATAGGAAGGTTTACAATATAAAAACACAAGAATACATACCATAGGTAAAGGGACCCCTGACCATTAGGTCCAGTCGTGACCGACTTTGGGGTTGCGGCGCTCATCTTGCTTTATTGGCCTAGGGAGTCGGCATACAGCTTCCGGGTCATGTGGCCAGCATGACTAAGCCGCTTCTGGCGAACCAGAGCAGCACACGGAAACGCCATTTACCTTCCCGCCAGAGCGGTACCTATTTATCTACTTGCACTTTAATGTGCTTTTGAACTGCTAGGTTGGCAGGAGCAGGGACCGGGCAACGGGAGCTCACCCCGTCATGGGGATTCAAACCGCCGACGTTCTGATCAGCAAGTCCTAGGCTCTGTGGTTTAACCAACAGTGCCACTCGTGTCCCTTAATACATACTGTTAGGGCTGCCTCTAGGTCCCAGCTCACAGAGGACCAACGCCAGGCTGATATTATGTACAAAAGTCTTCATTGAAGTATAGTTTCCATTTTAAAGCCAGAGCGTGCAACCCTACGTCTAGACTCTAGATCGGCGAAGTCCTATCTGAATCACTTCCCCTTCCGCACCAGTTTAAGATCCTAGCCCTGCTCCACCTTCTGCGCTGCTCTCTCCTCCTCTGGGTCCTCCTGCCCTCTGGGGCATTGCCCTTCCTGGACTCTTCCGACGCTGAGTCGCTTAGCTCCTCCCCTTGCCTCCGGCGTGCTTTAGGACCCGGTTCCCAATCCTCACTCTCTGCTGTCCCGCGCTCCTGTACATTTGAACTTGCTTCTCGCGCCAACCCAGTGACCTTTCTCCTAACCGTTACACTGCTTCTATCACTGCTTCCCTCTTCCGTGACACTGGCCGGATCTGACCTCCCCTCCGTTGTACGACTCTCCGAGGAAGGCGTGGTCAGCTCTGCCTCGTCTTCTCTCCCTGGTGGGGGAAGTACTGGTCCCGATGCCTGGGACCCTTCCCCCCCACTCTGCTCTGGTGGGGAAGCTGGTCCTGATCTCCAACTACTACTCTGGGAGTCCCTGCTCCCCCCTTGCTCCTGGGGTGTTCCCCTTGGGACCCCCCTACCCCTGGCCACTGGCGCTCCCTTCTGTGAATCTTCCGATTCGCTGGAGAGGCTTATGGAATCCCTCGGACCACTGTCTCCTCCTACACTGCCCTCTGATTCCTCGCCCTCGCTCTCCATTTCCCATCTTCCCTGTGCCTCTGCTCCTGAGCCCCTGACACATACCATAGTAACAACCAAAAGCAATAACTCTCTCCCACCACCAGCACATTTAAAAGGCCATAGATTGTTTAATTAGCCAGAGGCCTGGGGGGCAGGATATTAGGGATCCAGACATGCTTCCCTGGAAAAAGCATTCCACAACCAGGGAGCCACCGTGGAAAAGGCCCATTTTCGTATCGCCACCCTCCAGACCTCTTTTAATGGAGTAGAATGTGTTCAACCTGCTTTTTGCATGTGTAGATGCATTCTTAAGTTTTTGATTTATTTTGGCTTTTATACTTGGCTTTAATGTTTGTATTTTGAACTATTTTGTTGTATTACAAAGTTTGTCAGTTGCTTCATGCCTCTTTTGTGAAAGAGCAACTAATAAAATTTAATAAGATTAATAAGGATAAGGATAAGAATACCTTGATGGTTTTTAAAGCCATATTCAATAGTGCTCCTGTGTACCTGTCACCTGTGATCTGTACTAAAATAATAAGGAAATATGTATATTTTCCTCTTCTCCTAAGGTTTTGCTATGCTTTAATCACCAAATATCAAAGCTAGCAAAATAACTATTCAAGTTAATGCAAGAATTAAAGCCAAATGAACATAACTGTCATCACTGGTGCACATAAAATGGAAACATTAAGAATTGCTTTATATTAAAATTGTGTGTGTGTCATAGCTACATTTTTCAATACTTTCCAGCCCACTGATCAGCTTAATATTCAATGAATTAATTTTTGCAGATTGTAAAAAAGCACAGTAAAATTAAATGAATTTTACACTACTTGTTTTCCAGGGTGAATTAACAGTGTTGTAGCACTGCTCAGTGCCTCCTTTTATAGTTTGCAAATAACCCAAAAAATTATTGCTGCTCATTTCTATTAGGTGGCACCTCTGAAATTTCGGTATCCTGTACTGAAGAGGAAATCAGTGGTGAACCACAAATTATGAATTAATGAAAGTAGAGTGGCACATTTTAAATGGACCTCAAAATGGAGAACAGCCTTGCTATTATTTTTAATTTCCTGTATATTATATCTATAATTTGAATTCAGAAAGTAATTGTATGACTTATTTTTTTTGTCTCCTAACATTTTAAAGCAACAACTCTAGTTGGAATTGCTGTTTTAATCACTGGGGTTTTTTGTTTTTTAAAAAACAAAACAAAAAAAATACCAAACAATCAAAACATTCCAAATACCACACTGAGAGAGACAAAATACATAAGTGACCCACACGTCCCCATTACACACTGGAAATAAAATATCTAAAAATGCCAAACATATAGGATTGATTACAGCAACAGATTTGTGAAGTTAACCACAGCCATCTTTAAACCTTAGAGATGATCAGTGACATGATAGCTAAATGAAGAAAATCCAGAATATCAATATAAAGTTCAGAATAACATAACTCTACAAACCAAAATGTGAATGTGTTTTAGGTTCTTCTTGTGAGTAATTAATGACAGAAATTAAGATAGACCAGCTACAAAATGTATCACTGATAATGTTGACCCTAACTACTCTGCAATGTTGTGCTAGTTTGTTTACAGGCGCTGTCTTCCAAACCTATCATGCCAGTTTTGCATAGTAAACAAGTGATCACTTCTCCATAAGACTGCAATCTCCATCTGGGCTGCCATCAGGAAATTTATTATTAATGACTTAAACAAAACATTGGCTTTTGTAGACTTTAGCCTGTGGAATTATTCTTGCAAATCACATCATTACAATGATTTAAAAAAAAAAAAAAAAAAAACCATAAGTAATACCGTATTTTTCGCTCTATAAGATGCACCAGACCATAAGACGCACCTAGTTTTTGGAGGAGGAAAACAAGAAAAAAAATATTCTGAATCCCAGAAGCCAGAACAGCAAAAGGGATCGCTGCTCAGCGAAAGCAGCAATCCCTCTTGCTGTTCTGGCTTCTGGGATAGCTGCGCAGCGTGCAGTAGCTCCATAAGACGCACACACATTTCCCCTTACTTTTTAGGAGAGAAAAAGTGAGTCTTATAGAGCAAAAAATACGGTAAATTGACAACTGCAAACCATGACCCATTCCCTGCTGGAAATTTCCATAGGGCCACTTGAAGACCTTTGCATGCCTTCTTAGCCCTAAGCCACTGCACCAGTAAACTATTTGTTTGCACACCACAATAAATCGAACTATGGCTTCGTAGGACTACATGAACATAGAGGCTCCCAGAGAGGAGCTTGCAGCCACTTTGCTCTTCCACAATCCTTAGCTGAGTGCGCCATGGCAGTAAAGCCAAGGTTTTACTTAGTGTGTCATCTAAATCTACAGTTGGGGTTAAGCTCTTTCTTCCTTAACCATGAACAGTGGCCAATTTACATGTGATTGTTTTAAAGGAAAAAAGCTTGCTGTTTTATTTTAAAGAGGGGACATTTATATGACACACCAGCTGCTGTCTCAGAAGATACCGTACTTTAACTCCTATATGAGAATGGTGGTTCTTCTCTTAAGATGGTGTTTTGTCATGTGTGGTTTTCCTGGTTATAGTAAAGTGCTTAATTTAATTTGCATTGCCTGATCAGTGATGCCTGTTTAGTTTATTAATTGATTCCTTAAGAATGTAGTACTATACACATTTACTTGGGAGTAAATCCCATTGAACTCAACAGGGTCTACTTCTGAGCAGACCTTTATATGATTGCACTGTTAACTGACTAACCCATTAATGTTTTACCCCTCATGTGATTTGTACAGTTAAATTTAATGCCTTATGAAATTTATTAGATTTCACAATGTGAATTATTTTTACTAAGTGAAACTCACAACTTTTGTTCTCTGTTTTATCACTCTGCATAACAAAACAGATTTAAAGAGTAAGTATTTATTTTTGGCCTTGTTTCAAATGCATTACATAGGATAAATAAATATCACTGGGGATTGTGGCCTGAGGAGAGGGAGGGTGGCCGAGGAAAAATCCCAAGGGCCAGGTGGAAAGAACTTGAGGGATACATTCTGCCCCCAGATTTTCCACCCCTTGGCTATTGCATGTTGAAAGCAGAGATCATATTGAAATACAGGTCTCCATATGCCACTTTTAATATTGGCTGAAGTATTCCTACGGAAAGCAATAAAGTTAAACTATGAAAATGGCATATATCAGAGTATGCCTAGATTTTAAAAGAGACAGGATAATTATATAGCCTGTATAGTGTAAGATAAGAGTTATCAAGATAGATAGATAGATAAATAGATAGATGATAGATGTCGTGTTTCACTGCATGGTGAGTTTGTGTATGTAAAGGAAGTACACTTTCTTAAAAATTGCTGAATCTTGAACATGGCTAGGAATGACAGAGGAATGAATAGTATAATCGCCTTAAGAATAAATCCCGGTGTATTTTCCTAACACAGACTAATCAATACATGGATTGTTAGGTCAGCAGTAACACACTGAGATAATCTGGTTTTATCTGCTCTGTAACACAAATGCAGCATCTTTTCTTAAATTTACTTGGAAATAAGCTCCATTGAAAACATCATTCGCTTTCATGTTTAGGTATCTCAGGTATCCATTTCCAAGAGTGAGAAGTGATATTTAAAACTCTTTCAGAACTCTCACTAAAGGATATTTTATCATAACTTGAGTTGCATACAGTATGTCAGAAGCAAATAAAAATAAAGTCAGGAGCCAGATTTTATTCTGCCATGTGGTGCATTCAAATTCTCTTCTTAGTATTGTCACCAATCACGAGGTGAAAAACTGCAACAAATATCCCTTTGGGGGTTGTCGCGGCTGATGTGTTTTTGGTGGGAGACCATGTGTGACACGCTCCATTTCCTTTCCATGTGACTCACCAAAGGAGACAAGCAGAATGTGCAAAGACAGCTCGAATCCAGATGGCCTTACCAGCTGGCAAACCAGCAAGCACTCCTGCCCATAATCTCTATGAAGAACTCGGCGACAGCACCATGTAAGTCCTCGTGATGTTTGCAGTTTAAAATACTATCAATTCAAAGTATAATTCTGATGCTTCAGAGATTACAGTTGGCATTGCTGCGTAAATTCAAGAACAGGGAAGAACAGTGGCGTAGCGTGGGGGGTGCAGGGGGGCCGGCCGCACCGGGCGCAACATCTGGGGGTTAGGGAAATCCACGGGTTAGGGGGCGCAAATCCATGGGTTAGGGGGCGCAAATTACTTGCCTTGCCCCGGGTGCTGATAACCCACGCTACGCCACTGGGGAAGAATTAATAAGCCACTCATGGTGGCTTAAACATCAAGGTTATGATCTATGATGGGGAAATGTTTTAAGCCTGGGGGCCACATTCCGACACGATCAACCTTCCAGACAGCCAAATATTAGTGGTGGGCAGAGCCAAAGGCAAAAATGGCCAAACCAACAGATGTAACCCTTACCTTTGTACAGTGCTTTTTGTTTCTAGAAAAATAGGTGCCAGTACTCACCATGACATGGTTACTGTAAATGCCACACTTTTTAACAACAACAGCAACAATGTGATGCCGGTACTGTGTACACTCGAGTTCCCCCAAATGAAAGAAAAGGCACTGCTTTTGTACAATAGGCAACAGGCTAGCCATGTAAAAGACAGGTTTCTGTGTTCCTCACCCACACTTTTCTCCACCCAAGCAAACGAGATGTTATCGCAGTTTGTTAACACATCACAGAACAGGATCAATGAAAGACATATTATATATGAAAATGTGGTTTATAAATATTTAAACAAGAAATAAATGTGACCTGGGGAAGGTCCTGAGGGTGCATAGAGATCCATGGAGGGCCACATTCAGTCCCTGAAGTTGAGGTTGTAAAATGGCTTGGTCATGGCAATGTTGGTCAATTCAGCATTGATTGTTTCTGCAATGCATTTGAGGCCCAAGGTTACTCTGATTATACTGTCAACTGATGCTATTACATCAAACAATGCACATTTTTGCCCTTGTACATTTTTGCCTTGCACGTTTTTGCCCTTGTTATTCTGGTAAGTCTTATAATCTAGTCCATGTAAACATCTTTATGATGCCCCCCCCCTTTTTTTTACATAGGAAGAGTGTTTTCGTTTGCTCGTTTGTTTAAACACAAGGCAATTATGGGAAGGATAAGTTTGCTCAGGGTTACTGGTGCCAGTTGCATCCAGGGAAAATGTATCTCAAATAGCATCATATAATTTTCTCTAAAGCATTTTTTTTTAAAAAAAAAAAAAAACCACTTTAACAACATGTTTGACAACAGCGTATCATTTCAGAAATAGTTTACAGCTTTTAAATGCTGGGCGTGATCCAGCATTCACTATCATCAATAGAGAGTTGGCTGTAGAAGCCTCCATGTGTGGGCATACCTGGGCAGCAAGCCATGCCTTGGCAATATCATTTTTTGCTACTATACCTTTTTTCATGATCTGCAGCTTATTGGGTCTGGGCTACCCCTTCTGTGCAGATTATTCCTGCTTAGAGTATGTGGGCAAAGCCAAGCTATGGTGGGAAGATTGCCTAGGCAGATCCTGTGTCAAGAGGGGTTGTTGCACCAATTTCTAGGAGTCACCACATCCTCGGACAATTGGAATGAGGGGAGATTGATAGCCCATGAGCTTTGTGGGTCCTAGCATTTCTCACTGGTCACTGTATCCCAAGTGACGTGCCAGTTAAACTGACTTTCAGGTATCAGCAAGAGTCAAGGGTTGGTTGTCAAGACCCAGGGAAGTTGCCAGCCTAGGATAGAAAGATAAAAAGTGTGGTCAGAGCCAGGTCAAGTTCTAGGGAAGGGAGCTCAGGATCTGAGGGAGCAGAGCCAGTGATGTCATCAGAGTGGAGACAAAACAAGTTAAATCTGGAGGAAGCAAAATATGTCACAGCACCAGGATTCTGTACTGCTGCTTTCACTGACACGCTACTCACACTATGAAGCTGGTTCTGACACCAGGGTTTTATGGTGTAGAGTCAATCCACCATGGAGTCAGCTGTAAATGATGGAAGTGATATTCAAGCAGGCTGGTATTTCAACCAGAAAATTGCATTCTTGACATACAAAACTTGGAACGCCTAGCTTGCCCAGGAATTAGTGCATGGGTGATGCAGGAGGTAATCTTCCATTATTTAGTATGTGGCCGGATAAGTCCATGGCCCTGTAAGGGATGTGATGCCATCCACCTGTACCACAGCATAGGAAGCTCTCTCCTTCTAATGGGTTGTGATTGTAGCTATATACATCAGAACTTCCTGACCATCCCCGCACCTCATGCAGAAGTTCTGGATAGTGCTCAACAAAAAAATTAAGGAAAGTGTGCGGTCACCAGGCTCAGGGTGCACATGAATAGCACATGTGAATAAATTAATTTGTTGTTCTTTTTCAAGAGAGTGTGTGTATGTGTTTTATTAACTTCTGCATTAAAGTGGAAATTGTACGAAAGGTTATCATCACTATACTGTCACTTGCCCAGAAAATGTCATTACTTATGACATTTCATAACATTTCAGCCTGTTTAGTCCTTAAAAATTATTGAGTGCAAAATCCCAGTAATGAGGGAGGGAGAGTTTCAAGAGGGAGGACAAGGTTGTCACAGGGGGTGAGGAATATGGTATGCATGTACAGAAGTTCTAATGTCCAGATATAGATCGGATAGAGCTCAAAATCCAAAGAATCCAAAATCCAGCCCAGCACTCTATGCAGCACTGGGAGCCAATTATGAAGATGGCAGTGGGCTGAGGTTGTATTTAGAAATGGGACTTACTTCAGAAAACCTGCTGTGCCCAGAGAAGTTACTGAGAGACTTTGTGGATTAAGAACGCCTTGCTTTGCTTAACTGTGTTGTATTTAAACCTCATCGGTGAAATTGTTTTTGTGCAAAACAATAACTTGTATCACTTCAAAAAGTTCTTCAACATGAAATTGAAGTGCCAGTGCTTCTGTGATCTCTCCAAATTTAAATGATAGGTGCTCTGAAGAGGACATCTGCTTCTAATTGCTTTTCTGATTTTCCCCGTATCACTCATTCTACTTGTTTTCTCTTGTTTTCTCATTGTTGGCTTTGGATTTACTCATAATATACACAACTATATACATGAACTAACATTTCATTTCATGTCTCATTTCTTCCTTTTCCTCTGTCTTTGGACACATAGGCATCAGTAAGTAAACTCAAACCATTGCGGGTAATATTGTAGCAGATGGGGAAAGTAGTTGATTTTTGTTACTGAGAATTGCAATTATTTCCTAGTAATGTAGTACCTGGAAGACATTTATTTCTAAATCATTCAATGTACTACATTCCAAAGGGAAGTAGGGCTAAGGAACTGAAAGCACTGTCATTGCACTGCGTGTGAAGACATTTCTGGTGAGTAGATTCTATCCCCTTCAGCTTGTTGGCACCTCTAAAATTTAGAGGCTGCAACCTGAAAACGTGCATTTACTGGAAGGCTCATTAACGCCAATGGGACTGATCGCTATTGAGCAGCTTAAGCTTTGCAATCATCAAATCACCAAAGCGTAGCCTTTTCATTTCACCATGTCTGCAGTTAGGCTAAGCCAAAATGGATTTGAGTTATAGGGAGCATAGAGCATAGCCTGCCAACCACTGCTCCTGAAAGCGCCTTGTTAGTGAAGTGAGCAGAGCTTGCACAGGAGTATCGCTTAGTGGGTTGACTCATTTAAATACAATTTCCATTTGCTCTTGCAAGCAGACCACATGGCACAACTGCCATGCGGATGCCGCTGAGAAGTGACTCATCCCACACTAACCCTGTAATCTTACAACTACTCACCATATCAACAGAGCAATAGACTCCTGATCCCACTAGGAATATGGAGCATATGCACAGCATGTTACCATAAATCCATGATGTTTCAGAAAGAACAGGGATTAACAGCTGTTTTGGTGACCATAAGACTGTTCTAGCCCATTTGCAACGCAAACATCCCAGTCCAGACCCTTATGTTTACAATAATGTACAACCGAGTTCTTATTCATATAGGTTCCCCTATGCATATCGACTCAAAGGGCAGCTCTCAACATGAAGCTGTCTCCTCCATTCAGATGAATGGTAAAGCCCTTTCTGTGGCTGAGTCCATGTGTACTTCAGGTCTCTGAAGCCAAAAGAAAGCACTAGACTGGGAACTTCCCTCACAATCAATGTCCTGTCATTTTTATTTCTTTGATCCCCACTTACTATAAGCAAGAACCTAGACACCATGTGCACTCCTTGAAATAGATCTCATACACAATGCCTCTTTGTCATGGCTTTTGAGCTTTCAGGAGAAAATTCAAATTTATAAAAAAAAAAAGCATTAGCTTTTGAAAGGCATTTGTTTAAATTAAGAAGATCAAAGTTTACCTTATTTGCCTTCCCTTGGTAAGAGAAGTGAACCACTTCCCTTAGTAAATAAACAAATGTCTTGTGTTTGTAGCTTAATTACATATAGATTAATTACATGTAGCTCTAGATTCTTAGAAAACCTTAGAAAGCTTTAGACGTCACTGTTTTTTGTTCACAGCATTCAGATTATATTTTCTCATTCAAATCAATGTCCATGCATGCTTCCTTACCTGTGATTATTTTCTTTCTTTCAAGTCTTTTTCTTCTCTATCAATTTCAACAAAGCAGGGGAAAAAAGTCAGTCTTCGAAGAAGGGGACCGTCAGAGGGCTATAAGCAGCTTTGCCTCTCGTGCTATTGAGGCCCACAAGCAATCTAATATCAATGGAACATTGAACAATAACTTCCCCAAATCTGCAAGTAATGTTACGCTTTTGTCTGATGAGAACCCATTGACAACTCAGAACCCTCTGTACATGGAGGGTGCGACCCAGGGTTCTGCTTATTCTGGGGTCCTGCCAGAGAGAAAAGATTTCCTGTCCCCCGTTTCTCCCAGAAGGTTAGCCTTGAAAAATTCTCTGTTTGTATGGCCTTTGGGAAGCATTCAGCGGGCGTGGACTCTACCAACTCGTCTTCCCAGAAGACACCTCTCTGATGCTTTGAGTAGGGCAGTCATTATGGACCCAGTTCAGTGGGAGAAGGAGAGAATCAGGGCAGAGAAGGAAAGGGCAGGGATTCAGCACCGCAGAGCCGACGTTGGCAGCCCAGTCTTCAAAAAGATCATTGGCACAAAGATATCAGTCAAAGAGAAAGCAAGGCAGTTTGAACAACAGGCCCTGCAGGAAATGAAACAAGTGAGATCCCGAGATATGAAAAGTTTGCGTTCACCGACACATAGCAGCTGCACTCAGGATGGAGAGAGCTCACTTGAGTTGTCTACCGAAAGCCTCCTTCCATCTCCTGTCCATCTCTCACCTTCTTTTTCCTCCCTTAGTCCTCACTCTGAGGTTATTGAACTCGACACATCTACTATACCTTCTGTGATCATAACTCACCATGATGCTCCCGAACATTTGTCCCCTCCACCAACTCACAAGCCCATTCCTCCTTCCTTTAGGATCAAAATTCCAGCTCGCCAAAATCTTTTACCCTGTCAACCTACAGTGGAAGCAATGGAAATCATTCCTGATCCACCCAAAACCCCTCCACCGCCACCACCGCCTCCGTCTCCCCTCCCCCCACCACCAACTCCTCCCCCGTTGCCACTGCCATTTCCTTCCCCTCCTCCCAGCCTTTCCTTATCGTCGTCTTCTTCTACCCTAAGCACTCAGCTCCTCTCCCCTGCAAAACACACCAAGTCACCCTCCAAACAAGAAGTGGTCTGCATTCCTGATTTACCTGACCCTCCTCGCCGGGAGCTGAAGGGGATTCTTAAAAACATCCAGAACTTAGCAGATATTGAAAAATCTGTGGCCAATATGTATAGTCAAATAGACAAAAACCACATCTTACCTAAGCACATCGCCAAGCTGAGGCCAGTTGCAACGCCAGAAGCACCAAGTACACAAACGGTGATTGAGACTGAGCACAGCCAGCAGAATGGAAACTTGAGCTGCATAGTGGAGGAACTTGAAAAAAGATTCCCATCGCAGTCCACTGCATTATGACAACCCTGTGTATGTTGCCTGATGTATAGCCTGGTACCATTGCAAACCTGTTGCCCAGGACCCCAGGATCCACAGAACTGCTTTGTCATCGTCACTGAGAGTTTCTCTTCTCTTTCTCCGCTTTTTCTTCCTGACTTTGCAAACCTGCAAATCCATAATAACACCTTTCTTCAGCTGGTCCAGATGGTTTAATTTTATGATGCTTATTTCCCTATGGGAGTGCTGTCCTTATCTACTTTTTCAAAAAGTACTGCTTTTATTTCTTAGGGGGAGAAGGAAGAGGCATTCCAGAACTAAAATCAGCGGACTGGAAGCACATGTTAGCTCAGATGCAATGCTAAATGGGGATGTTTTTGTTTATCGGGGAGGGGGGCATCCTTCCGTCAAAAGCGTTTGTATCAGCAAGCAAAGCAACTACCCTGCAATGCAAAAAGGGGTTGTGGTGTCTTACTGCTTTCACGTTAAAATGTTCACCAGGGGAGAGGTCTTAACTTTTCACTGTAAGATGTTGGATGTCACTGGAAAGCAAGAGATAGCAAGCAAAACAGACTCAGCAAAAGAAAGGGGGGGGAGGAAAGCTGAAGTTATTACAATAACGTATCATCTTGTTCTGTAGATTGGAGAGGATGGCAGGCTTGTCATGTTGATAAAGGTTTTCTGATTTGTCGTTCCACCTTCTCTTCCTTCTTTCTGTAATCCACAGCATGCCTTTCATTACTTTTTCATATACTGACACTGCATATTCTAAGACTTCACGTTTGTAATTTATTTTGTGTAAAAAGCATTTTATAAAAAAAGAAAGAAAGAAAATATTCCTATTAAAACACAGAGTTTCCCCATTCTGCATGCTACATTGCTCAGCATATTTCTTTCAGAAAGTTCCCCTCCCCCAATTTCATCAAATCTAATAAAGTAATTTGAATCGTTATTACAAAAAGAGGGATTTATAAGTGTGCGGGTTTTTTGGTGGGGTAGATTTTGCAGGCATTTGGCTTGAAGTACTCCAAATGAAACCTATTTCTTAAATGATAATTTTATTAAATTGGGTAGCTGGCTCTCTGAATACATGACAAGCTAGAAGAATAAAAAAGGCTAAAGGCCAAAATAGATGGAGAAGCTATAGGCAAATATCTGCCATTCTGTGGTAAAAAGCAGAGGGAGGGGCAGGGAATTATTTGGATCATGGGAATAGCACTGGGGAGATGGAGATTGAACATTTCCCCTCAAAACTGCTTTTAGCCATAGAGTGGAGGGAAGAGAGGTGTCTATACTGCGCCAGACTAGCTTGCAGAGGAAAGTGGACTTCAGAAGCAGTTTTTCATAAAATGCAGAGGTCCGTCAACCTGAGCCAGGTGTAAAATAGTGATTGGCAGTGGAAGGGGGCAATTCTCTTAAAAATAAGGAACAAGGTACCTCTGATCATATTCACAGACCAGGGATTTGTTTTCAGTATCAAGAATGAGCTCACAGGTCTGCAATACACAAAATCCACTTGGTTTTCCCCCTCAGCTTTCTTCATTTCAGTAGCCTAGTTTTTTTAGAAGAAGAGGGGGGGCAATTTTAAAATTGTTGCTAGTCTTGAACAATTAGTGAGTCAGAAACCCTTGGTTATCTACTGAAACTCTCCAATGTCCTACCTTCTGTCCATCTAGGGCAGGGGTCAGCAACCTTTTTCAGCTGTGGGCCGGTCCACCGTCCCTCAGACCATGTGGTAGACCAGACTATATTTTGGAAAAAATAATGAACGAATTCCTATGCCCCACAAATAACCCAGAGATGCATTTTAAATAAAAGGACACATTCCACTCATGTAAAAACATGCTGATTCCTGGACCGTCGTCAGGCTGGATTGAGAAGGGGATTGGGGCGCCTCAGGCCCATGAGCCTTAGGTTGCCTACCACTGATCTAGGGCATAGGAAACAAGGTGACTTCCATCAGAGAAAGCATTGATTCCCCTCTTCAACACCATAGCAAAAGAGTCTCACTCTGGATATTATTTCCATGAAAGGAAATGACAGTGGGTGATTTAATCACAGATCTTTGCTGTTGTACCCTGATTAGGATGTGAGTTCATCTCATCACATCTTTCCTCTTGCCCCTTCAAATCAGAATAATTATATTAAAACTAATATTTAAGAGAAGTGTTAATGAACAGTGTCAAAAGAAAGCATGTATTGGGAGTGAACTTTAAAAGCTTAAAGCCAGTTTGTTGAGCTAATATTATCAGTCATGCACAGACAAGTAATTACAAGGGTACTTTAGTTAAAGGTCTAAAAATATGCTGCTTTTCTTCACCGTCTGGCTTTTTCTCCAGTGGCTCTTGGGACAAGTATGGATGGCTCAATCAAAAATTGCTGAAGGTAGATTCTATTTTGTCCCAGAGCCAAGCGCTGCAAACTTCATCACTTGAGTTCTGCTGACACATTAGAAAATGCTTTGTGCTTAATAAAGTCTCCTATTCAAGGTAGAGTTTATTTCAGGTCCAGCGTATGTCATCAGTAGCAATAATAGCCAGCTATGTAGTGAGTACAGTAATAAATTCATTTTCTTTTCTTGCTACAACAGAAGTTTAACATTTTTGAGCACTCTTGAGTATAGCACAACTTCAGGAACAGCAGGAACTCCTGAAATAAGAGGTTTCTAAATCTGTAAGTTTCAATTTGCTTCATTCTGTTATTTCGGAATGGCACTGAAATTGAACAAAATGCTGCAGTGCTGAATAACTAGCTAAATTTTCAAGCCTTATCAACATACTGTAACATGCGGCCATACAGTGTTCAAGTTCCTTTAAGTAATGGAAAGTTCAGGGCAGCCCTTAAAGCAGGGGTGAGAAACTTGTGGCCCCCCAAAAGACACATGAAAGCATAAGAGCCCCGCTGGCCCATTTAGTCCGGCATCCCGTTCCCACAGTAGCCAACCAGATGTGTAGGGGAAGCCACCAAGCAGGGCATGAGCAGCACAGAACTCTCCCACTTACGTTACCCATCAACTGGTATTCAGAAACATACTATCTCCTATACTTCTATACAAGACGGGGCCCTCTTGCTAGTTCCACCACCCTCCTAAAACTTTTGGTTAGGGGGAGTGGCCCAGGAGAGGGCATTATCTGTGGCATCCCCTAAGCTGTAGGACTCCATCCCCATAGAGATGCATCTGACAACTTCATTATACAGTGGTACCTTGGTTTCCGAATGTAATCCGTTCCGGAAGACCGTTTGACTTCCAAATCATTCGAAAACCAAGCCGCAAAGGGCGGACTGCAAATTCAATAGAGAAAATGGGGGGGGGGCTCAGCGGAAGCCGTTTGATTTCCGAGGCGCATTCAAAAATGGAAGCATTTACTTCTGGGTTTTCAGCGCTTGAAAACCAAAGCATTAGACTTCCGAGACGTTCAAAAACCAAGGTACCACTGTACAGTTTTTGGAAAATGCTGAAGACTCACCTCTTTACTCTGTCACAACCCACCCTGGGACTTTAGGGTGAAGGGTGGGGAATATATTAAAATAGTGGTGATGATATACTGAAGGGGTTTGCTGTCAGATTCCAGTTCACGTCACCCTCATGCTAGTCAGTAGCCAGGGAGGAACTGTTTCCAGAAGCATCTGTAGGGCTATGGGTTTCCCATTCCTGCTCCTCGTGATCAGTTTGCCTTGATGCGGTGCCTGCTGGGAAATTATCATGTTGCTGTATACCAGGGGTAGGGAACCTGGGGCCCTACAGATGTTATTGGACTACAACTCCCATAATTCCTGATCATTGTCCATGACAGTTGGAGCTGATGAGGCTTGGGAGCTCAACATCATTCACAGGTTCCTCACCTTGGCCGTGTACAAATTAACCTGTTATTAAGAGGGTGCATCAGCAATCACACAAGCAGAGTCCCTCCCATAGTCAAGTCCTTGTGCATAATTTAAAGCAAAAATCAAAATAATCTTCGTTTTTACTTTCCATGTTAGACCAGACATTTTTTCCAGCCCTTGTGAAAATGTGTGGATTATATGTACCTGTCTGTGAGCAAGTAAACTTCATGAAGTTCCAGCAGGCTTATTGTTGTTGTTTAGTCATTTATTCATGTCCGACTCTTCGTGACCCCATGGACCAGAGCACGCCAGGCTTACTCCAAGGCAAATGGATATAGGATTGCAGCCTCAATTACTGTTATTCAGGTTAAACCTGAAGATGGAGCCTTACATCATGTTGAGGTCCTTAAAAACAGTTTCCATGTGCTATGACGTCTGTAGTATGTTTAGATTCCATTACACTTCCTACTTTGAACAAAGCTAGTCATGTGGGTTTGAAGGGCTGATATGGGCAGACCAGAGAGGGCACGCGAAATCTATTACTGAAGAACATATTTTTCAAAGCACTAAATTATTCAGAACCAAATGGTCATTGCCTTTCAAAATTAGTTTCTAGTGGATCTCATCAAGAGGATAATGAATCTCTAATCATGTGTGACCTTCCATATGCAAGTGGGTCAGCCAGTACACAAAAAGCCTGTTTACAAAGGTTTCTTTAGTTCAGCCACAGTTTAGACTAATCTCCTGGGTGAAATGAATGCAGTCATTCTAAAGAATGCTTTTTAGGGCCATAAATGGTGTCTTTTTTCCAGCATAAATTATCATTTTGTTTGGGGTGGGATGCCATTTGCCTATGTTTCAGGTAGACCCGTAACCACCCCACTTCTTTTCAGGTAGACATAATTAAGGCCACATAGACACCATAAATTTAAAGAAATGTGATTCCATGAACAGTCATGAGTCCCCCCCCCCCCCAAGAATTCTGGAAACAGTTGTTTGTTTTGGGTTCTGAGAGTTGTTAGGAGACCCCTATTTTCCTCCCAGAATTACAGTTAGAACTCTAAGCACTCAAAAAAATAGCTGACAGAATTCTTCAGAGGAAGACCTGGTGCTTTAAATGTATGGTGTGGATGTGGCTTCTGGCTGGCCTACTCTTCTTTTCCGCATGTTTTGAAACCATCCTGGTTTTTTTCCTTCCCCATACTTCCTATTTTAGCATTTCCTGCCATTTGTAAAGGGCAAATATATGAACTTTTTTGGTGCCTCCAATGTCTTTTAAAACAGGAGTAAAAGAAATTGCACCACAAGGATATCTCCTACTGCACATATCTGCAGCATGTAACATAAACTGTCTGAAGCCACTGAGAAGACCAGTGTCCTCTGTGCTAGATATCTTGTTAGAAGTTGGCCATTTTTAGCCTTGAGGGCCATGCACACCTGAAGTTTGGCATTTTGAGGCCCCTTGAAAATTCAGTCCAGCTGACACTGCTCTGAGTGGCAAACCATTTTTGAAGCACTGTTTGATCAGAGACCAGAGAGGGACTCTGAAAAACTATATTCTGTTTACAGCAAGGATAGAATAGAACTGATTAAAGAGAAACAAGTGATCCTTCCATGAGCTATTTGAAAAGAGCCTGTGTATTTATCATTTACAGAGATAGGCAGTATCTTTGAAGCTTTAAATAGTAAAACCTTTATCTCAGGAGCCAAAAGTTGCAAGAAAGCATGTTCTAATTCTACATTCTGTTTACTGCCTTTGATTTGGATCTATCTTTTGGGTTTCATACAAGATAACAACTAAAATATGTTTAGAGTAAGGCAAATACACATAGGAATCTATCTATCCAGTAACTGGAGTTGACAAATTATAACTCCTTTAAATCTGTATCACCAAAAAATTGCAGGACAGTATGCAAACAATTGTGCAAATTATGTTTCTTGTATCCAGAAGTGGTGTATATTTACAGAAAGTGTTCTGACATCTGCTGATGTTTGGACATGATTATATATCATTATTTGTTTTTTGAGATTTAAGAGATTTTTGCTCAGCTACTAGTATTCATTGAATAGTAATCCAGAAATGTTGACAGTTTGCAGGAGATAGGTCTATGGTTTTCCTTCAAGCCACTAGAATTACAATGTAGCTTTCGCATTTAGCCAAAACCATAAATGCATTTTCAAGTTTTTTGTCTTCGTAACAATAATGATTAGAAATGTGCCTTACTTTTAAGAAAGAAAGATTGAAAACCAAAGTTGTCAGGAATTCAAATTATCTAAAAGATCATTGGTTGCACACATTGAGTGCAACTTAAGAGACTGGTAAAATGTGGTGGCAGGATTTCTAGTAACGACTGCATGGGTATAAGAAATATTATGTATATTGGTTCTTCTCCAGTTTTCCTTTAATACATAGGGCAATAGAATGGCAACCATTGCCAAAATATTTTGAGGTCTGTTTTATAAAAATAAGAGAGAGAGAAAAGTATTATTTTGGTTTTATTATGAACAGTTTGCAGGTTATTACATAACTATTATGTAATGTTTTGTTATGAACAGTTTTATTTGACACTATATCATTCAGTGCATATCAGTTCCCCGGCCTCTGATGTTGCTAAACTCCAGCTTCAATCAGGTCCAGCCAGCCTGCTCGGTGATCAGGGATGATGAGACTTGTAGTCCGTCTGGAGTCCTACAGGTTCCCCATCCCTGAATTAAAGCAATAGTGTTGCTTATTTTGCTTGCAATTGCCACTTGGGATCTGAGCCATCTTGGTTTTGGAGACTGTGGGTGGAGTTGCACATTCTATTGCTACCTTGTGCCTTAAAACCCGGACCACAACCTCACTTCTGCAAAGTTGCATTCACAGGGAATAACAATGAGGACAAGGAAGTGGGTGGCAAGGTCTTTTCTGCCCACCCAGTACTCCTCACATCTTGGGTTTCAGGTCCATATTGCCATTGTGAGGATATACTGTATCTGAAACCTTAACTGGTGGGTTTTCAGGAGGAAATCAGTAGGTGGGAGAAGGCTTAAGCTGCCCCCCTCCTGCCTGCTGTTTCTCCCTATAAATTATAGCCTCTCAAACAACTCCCCCCCCCCAACTTTCAGATCTATGTTTCTGTCAGTCAGGAACGCCAACTGGGGTGGGAGTGGTTGTGTGAAGGTGTGTCTGTGGAACAATGAACAAGGGAAAGTTAAGTTCCCCTGCTGCTCTCTGCCATTTTTGCTCTTCAGGTTTCCTCCTTTCAGTGCCACTTTGCTAAGAAGCAGCAGGCAGCCAGAGTTTTAACCATGAGGCAGCAATGGAACATGCCATACAAAATAATAAAGCAATACTGCTTAGGTAGACTTCGAAAAGTCATTGATAATCCTAGCGATAAATCTCCATTTTAGATGTTGATTACTTTCCTATCAAATGGACTACAGCAATAATTTACCTCTGATAATCCAATACACAAGCTGAATGCTAATAGAAAAGCTTTGCAGATGGTAATATTAAAAATTAAATGTGATCCTCCAGACTCTTCTTTATTTCCCCCCTAGGTGTCATTAAATTGTTTCCCTCATCTGCTGCCTCTCTACTAGTTTAGTCTTAATATAATTGTGAGCATGTCTGCTTCAAGATAAAAAAAATGTAAGTCCTAAACAGAACATGAAGAGATCAGTCCAGAGGAACTTAAGTGCTCTTAAAGCTGACTAAAACCAGTTGTCCATAAGCATGCAATTAAACGCCTAATCTGGCAATCAGTGCACAGTTACTGGGGGGCTGAGTCCCCTTGAATTTAGTGGTATATGTCGTGAGAAAATGTTAAGTCTTCAAAACTGCACCCTGGAAATGGATGGTCTCCCTTTGGCAGCTAGATCAAGCATACAACACAGCAGCTGCCCATTTCACCTTCTGCCCTTCGCCTGCCACATCCACTCTGCAGCACATTTTGAATCCGGATTTCTACAATGGGAAGCATGGGGTGGAACAAAGGTATCAGAAGAAATGGGTAGGGGAAGCCACAGCTACTTGCATTCCAGTTGGTAAATCCAATTGTGTTTGTTCCCAAGTAACTGTGTATGGGATCGTTGTCTGCCTACCAAGTCATTTAAAGATTCTGTCTGCATACACACAAAACATTTAAAGCACACACCGCACATCCTAGGAAATGTACTGTACCCCTCACAGATTTACAGTTTCCTGGAACCCTTAACAATACAGTTCCCCATTCAGTGGGTTGCAATGTTTCCCTTCTACTGATGGAAGGTGGAATGGGGAAGAAAAGGAATTCCCGATGAAAGACTTCTGTCAACAGAAGCATTGGATGCGACCCAATAGCCAGTGAAGCAACGTGACACTGTTGCTCTCCTGGCTTCTCAACATAGCAGCTGATTGGCACTTCCTAGGAAGGAGAGGGGGGGTGCTTGGTCCATGGTGGCAGAGCCAGTCTGCCACTCCTGCCACCACAAGGCCAGGTTCCTTGCACCTCACCCCCTCCACAGTAGCCCACTGTGTTGGGAAGCCAGGAGAGTGATGGTGTCCCACCTGTGCCACCTCAGCAGCCGCTACTGACCTGTAGCTCCACCATCCAAACTCCCAAGCTGCTTTGAAATTTCTCCTGGTTGGCTCCAGCTTGGAGTAGATCCATTGAAATCAGTGGGACATAATTTAGTCATGACTAACTTGTAGAGCCATTAATGTGCCTACTCTAAGAAAGCTAATTCTGGGTCCAACCCTCCATTGGCTTTAAGCTATTCAGTACTGTGATACATGAGATGCTACCAGGAAACATTTCTGAGGGGCAGATCCTGTTTTTCAGTATGTTCCATTCCAACCATAGTTCCGTCTGAACTATGGATTTGATGGAAGATCTTCCTAGATGTGTCTTGACTTTCTGAAGTGACCCTATGGAAGGTTCCAAGGGCAATAGATACAAGGAGAAGGCTTTTGAATATCTGACATGTGGCCAGCAGCTTTTAACTACAAATAGATGTTCCACCTTTGCTTCTATGCATTCTTAGGGGGGGGGGAGAGTTACGCATATCTCCTTGGGAGATCTAGGATTAGGATATGGTACCCAGCCCATGTCAAATGAACCTTGCCTTCCTTGGTCAATTTTGGGTTCTCATTTTTATTATTCTGTTGGCAGTAATAATCAAAAGAAACCCACAGTAACCCAGTACTTAAGAAATTTATGGCCTATTTTCGTACTGTTGCCATCATTATCTATTTCTTTGTATCTTGATCATTATTTCCAATGCATTTGCCCAAGAGCCACCCTCATGTTAATGCATTTGATGCCCTTTTTAAACAAAGGTGAAACAAAGAAAATGTGATTGCCTCCCACAGTCGTGGGACAAATTAAGTCTCAAGGACCTTCTAGACTGGGAACCTGAAGCACAGCAAGGAAAAGTCCTCATAAGGATGCAACATAATCTATATGCCATGTTATTTGTTTTAGGGTAGTTCTACAGAATTCAGTGGGATGTACTGTGAGGCCCATAATGTTCTATTGCAAAGTCTTTGCATTTTGAGGAAAATTATATTGGTAAAATGCATATTTATATTTACAACTTGAATTGCTGGATTAATGTCCTGTTTTTCTTGTGCTTAATTTCAGGCGTGGATATGCACAGCAAGAGGTAAGGCACACCCTATATTTTAGTAAGAAGTTACCATTTACATTTCTTTTCATCAGCATAGCTTGGATAATTTTTGCATTTTATATTATTTGACTCACTGAACATTTAAACTGCATTATCAATGAGAGTTGAGGATCTGCAGAGCTGCAAGTGGAGTCCACTCAGGGATTTCCAAATACAGCATACCTGGCATCTCCTCGGTACCTGTTTTGTGAAATGCCTTTCCAAATTCTGTAATTATATTTCAAAAAAGTAATTTTTGCATGAATGCTTGCCTAGTGTCTGAGCATTAGAAGTTGGAGTGTTTCATGAATAGGGCCTGCACAAGGCATTCTGCATAAGAATATATGAAACCCTCTCTCGCATTTGTTGTTCAAAACCCAGTTGGACTGGCAGTTGTGAGATAAATGGGCTCAGGGAGCTAGAACCAGAACTTGCCAGAACAATGTGCTGGCACCTCTCAGCTGGGCCCCGGAAGTGGGAGGAGAGACCTGACCAGCCTCAGCAAAGTCCCCCTGCACCTCTGGCTCACAAGGAGACCCTCCTGAGAGCACAAAGATGAAATCCCTTACAGACTCCAGAGCGGGTGTCCTCACAAGCTGGATGTGCATCTGGGCTTTACTGAGGCTCTTCAGCCCCCCCAGCTAACAGCTGATATATGGGAAATCCATATGATATGTGAGCTGGAGTGGCATGGGCAGGGGGCTTGTTAAGTTGCTCAGCTGAGGCATGGAAAGGCGCCCTTCGCCTCAGTTGAGCAGCCTCAACAAACCTCTGGCTGGTGAGAAGACCCTCTTTGGGCTCAGGTGGGTATTCTAAGGGAGGTACATTCTGGCACCTTTTTCGCTAGGAAAAAAGCACTGGCTAGAACTGCTACAATCAACATTTTCTACTTGAGAACAGATTTCCCAGATCAAAATACACATTTAGCTTCAGTTATATATATATAGATGACACCAAAGTATGTTAATTGTAACTTTTCCCTCCAGAAATAACTCTTCATGTGAGTTTTGAAAAGGAAATCTGTAAATTATACATGTGGCCCTGTCTGGTCTTTGACCACAATAAAGATTGATTGATTGATTGATTGTTACATGTGGTCACTCTTCAAAACTAACACAAGACAGGTGTTTCGGACTCAGGAATCTGTTCAGAATAAGTATAAATGTTTGGAAGAAGATGACAATATTGACAACTGTGGGAACCAGTTCCCTAGAGGCCAAGAACATCTATGGCCTGTTGGGACCGTTGCCAAATCACAGGGCAGTGAAGCTGAATTTAATACATGTGGATCTGAAGTGGCTTTGCCCTTTTGCCTTGAGAAAATCCATCATTAGAGTAGAACTAAATTAGCTCTGAGCAATATTTTGGCCATTAGAGTCATAAGCAAAACTACTGTTGTCGTGCTGGTTTAAAGGTTACCTCATAACCCTTCAACCTCAAAATAAATTACTTGCATTTTCTGTTGTATCTTTCTCATCAACCTGTTTCTGTTTCCAAATTTCTTTGTCAGCAACAGCAATTGCTGAGGCCGTCCCTTCTCAGACCAGAGGTACAATTTTCTCACTTTCTTCTAGAACTTTGGGAGCACTCATATAGAATACCTTCTGACACACAATTATACATTTGGCACTTCCTTATCATTAACACTGAAGGAGAAAACAAGTTTTTAAATCTGTTTTTCAGTGTATTTATCCTGACAAGTTATTTGGCAATACTGTGATATTTTCATGCACCTGAGCCTGCTGACTTCAGTTGTGTGATTTTAAAGTTGACATATTTCTATAGCTTCTCTGCTGTTACTCAAACTGTCCCAAGATCCTTTTTGTCCCAAATAACTCAATTAACTGCAGTGTTATAAGCTATACTCAAGAAGCTGAATGATAATTACAAGTACCCTTTATGCTCTAATAATCTTAAGAACTTTCATTAGCAGCATGAACAATACCCTCAATTCTTTGTAAAGTATGTTGATAAGTGATTGTGCTTTAGTTATGAAATGCAAGACTTGGTTTAGAGGTTCAGGCCATAGTATCCTCCTCCACGTGAGGAAAGCCAGAATTATATCTTGCATGAGGCAATGAAGTACACATAAAAGCAGAAGGAAGAAGGCAGCCCTCGATCTAGTAGTGATTTGCAGAAGACTGGCAAGGATTTTTGACTCTCAATTATTTAACAATGGCAAAAACAAAATGCCTTTCTCACTGCTGGAATAAATATATCCTGGGGATGAACCAGGAAGAAGATTTTTTTGTGTAGAAGGATTCTAGTAATCAAAAAAACTTTATGGCCTAAAATTCTTTAATTTTACATGTACGTCTTTTGCACCAAATTTTGGCTAGTAGACTTTGAGGTTCTAGTAAAAATGCCAACATAGATCCCTCAAGCTTGAAGTTTGCACATCTCGACATATGTGCACTAATGATTCTCACATGCTTGATCCTTCTTTGGGTTTCAAAAGGAGGAAGGACCATGTCTTGGAAGCAAGTGGTGCATGCATCATATGTATTTATGCCAACTCAACAATCCACATGGTGTCAGATTTGCACATCTTCAAGGCTTGATCCTGGGCTCCCCACCCATGAAAAAGATGTTACTTCAATACAGGCCCAACTGCTTTTGAGCAGAATGAACTAGGATACCAGCCATAGATATTGCCCAGCAGAGCACGTTGTAACAACTCATGGCTCTTATAGTGAAGCAATATGGATGTGATTCAGGAGATATTAATGTCATAAGCTATATCAGCCTTTTTTCCCCTGTTGGTATGTCCTTCGGTAATCCATGATGAATGCTTGTTGTTCTTGCTGCAACGTAAGCTGTGCATGATTGACCATAACATCCCTCCAAGCAAGTTTGATAGAGAGTTTTGTTACTGCCTCCCCATATTTAATGTCTCCAACTGTTAAAATTTGTTTCAAAGAAAAACAGTCTACTTCACACTGTTTTTATAAGTTTAGTTTCCAAGCAACTTGAAATATGTCTGCTTAGCTCAAGAGTGGGGGACTGGTGGCCCCCCTACCCCTCCAGATGTTGTTGGACTCGAACCCTCATTAGCTGCAGCCAGCATCATTGATGGTCAGGGAGTTATAGTCAAACAACTTCTGACTGCAGATTCTCTTACCCCTGCCTTAGATGCATGTAAAATAATTGCAGTGACTATTCATTACTAACGATCAATGTTAGGATATTTATCATCATAACTTAAAACAAACACTACAGTGAACAGGCACTGTGTTTTACATTGATCTAAGCTTTAGCATGGGACACAGGTGGCGCTGTGGGTAAAAGCCTCAGTGCCTAGGACTTGCTGATCGAAAGGTCGGCAGTTCGAATCCCCGCAGCGGGGTGCGCTCCCATTGCTCGGTCCCAGCGCCTGCCAACCTAGCAGTTCGAAAGCACCCCCGGGTGCAATTAGATAAATAGGGACCGCTTACTGGCGGGAAGGTAAACGGCATTTCCGTGTGCTGCGCTGGCTCGCCAGCTGCAGCTTTGTCATGCTGGCCATGTGACCCAGAAGTGTCTCCGGACAGCGCTGGCCCCCGGCCTCTTAAGTGAGATGGGCGCACAACCCTAGAGTCAGACACGACTGGCCCGTATGGGCAGGGGTACCTTTACCTTTACCTTTTTAAGCTTTAGCATAATTATCACCATGGCGTTTCATTTCATTTCTCTCAGACCTCACTGCTAACTTCCCCCTGCCCTCTTTACACTCCTACCAGAGAACACAGGAGAACACTTCATGCAACTGTTGAAGTGCACTCTGGTTCAGACAAATGCATGTATTCATGACTTACAATGGTTTATCCAAGTACACTATAGTGAATAAAAATAAAGAAATTGTACAATAATTATTTAACAACTGTATGGTAGTTGCGTAATTTATATCATGGGAATAAGAGTACTGAGAATGAATTCTCTCTCTTTGGCTCAAGAGTATGTTTTTAGCAATGATATAAAATGAAGTTGGGGGCAGGAAAGCAAAACTTGACATTTATTTTATTATTTTTTAGAAATATGATACCACATTCAGGATGATCCCATCATGTCAGAGAAAATAGTTTGTAAAGAAAGCACAATAACAAAATATTGTTCTTTCAGCTTTAGTCAGATTCTGTCAACTGGATCCTCTTGAAAGTTGAAATAGACGTAGGCATATTCCAAAAATGTGTCTGAAGTTCCCATTGCCCTTGCCTCAGCCCCACTGCTGGCTGAGAATTCTGAAGAGCACCACAGAATAACTTTTTATGTCTCCCACATCTGAGCACTGGCACTAGAGGGAGAAAAACCCCTGGGATTATTATTTGTATTACTATTCCAGTGCCAAAGGTTGAGGATAAAAAGGACCCAGCAACTTTTATCTTTTTGTCTGTGCTCATACCCTTCTCACACATGAACTCAGGGCTCTTTAAGATCTATGGGTTTGTGTATTCCTACTGAGCTTTCTTTTTCTCTTTTTCTTGCTATTGTGACAAACAGGAACTTTCTATGGAATCTGGAATTGATCCTGGCCAAGAGTACTATGGGCAAGATTACTACAGTTATGAACATGGGTATTATTCATTCTGCATTTTCTATACCACTTCACAACTTTACATGCCCACCAGAGCAAGAATCGAAAGGACTGCTTTAGGCATGGCCAAGCAGTTTTTACACTAGATTTCTTTGAACAGCAGAGCCCAGTACCATATCACAAACTGTGAAAGTCCCTTTGAATTAAAAATCACTTTGCTCATTCCCTTGGGCAGAGCCGGCCCACCCATGACGGCCTCAGGCGGTTGAAGTGCAAGAGGCGGTGCTCTGTTTGTCTCACCACTTCCAATGCTGAGAGGGAGGGGCTTCGGTGTGTGGCATTGCCACCTATCTTCCTCGCTCACGGGAAGAGAAGCCGAGTGAGAGGCAACACTTTGAGGAACTGAGTTTGTTGAGAGCTGGGGCACATCGGCTAAGGAAGTGGGCTGTGATGCAATTCCTGTTTGCTGTAGGCAGCAAGACAGGACAGGCCGTCCCTGCCCTTGGGCATGCCACATGTGATTATATTGTTGTGCCTTTCTGTTGTGTCTGTTAATCTTGTAAAACTTCACAACTTTACATGCCAACCAGAGCAAGAATTGTAAGAGGCTGCTTTAGGCATGGCCAAGCAGTTTTTACACTAGATTTCGTTACACTAGATTTATTTGTCGCTGCTTCCAGGGACAGGGCCAAGTGCAGCATAAAATAGTATTCTAGTCTCCCATTGTGACAAGAGATGGGGGAGAAATTTGATTCAGTTCACCTTTAAAGTCAAACCAACCTAAGCTGCATTTTCCAAAACAATACGCTTGGCTGAAACACAACAATTCTTTGAAATCGGCACTTCTCTGAATTTTGAAATGTCGTTCTCTGGATAATTAATATGTTCAGAAATGCATATGCAAGGCAAAGTATGCATAAAGATGCATATATTGGTGCAGATAATATAGAAAAACATGTTATATTAGTGGAAATTGCTTCGCAAAATGTATATTAGGCAAGATTGCCTACGACAATGTGTATATTAGGAGAAGTTTGCATTAAAGTTTGCCAGCCTGGGCTCCTTCAAGAGGAAGGGCAAAATATAAATTGAATGGATGGATGGATAGATAGATGATAGATAGCTGCTTAATTTTCACGAGAAGCTCTTTTTTAAAATAAAAAATTGCAAACTGATGTGAAAATGAAAAGAACTGAGCTTGTAAGTAGAAAAACAGGAAACCAAGAGAAACCAAAATTGACTGTTTCACCCATCCCTTGTTGTGACTGACTGCAGTAGTGTCAGAGTGATGGTTACATTACCTACACATGTGTATCTTCTGTGGGCTTCATAGCAGGTTTGTTGTGACCCCCCCCCCCGACATTTTTTCTCCAGTTCCTCAAAACAGCTGTACAAGAATAAGACTGAGGTAGGAAAACAAAAGGGCAATATTTATTTTATATATATCCCTCTTTCCTCACTGCCACCAAAACCAGGAAGATACCATATATAAGATATAGTTTACTAGGAGGCCCAAGGCATGTGACGAGTACTCACTTAAAAAAAAAAAGGAAGCAAGCAAGCTAAGGATGAGTGCTCTTGCATGTATTTGTGAGTATACACAACCAACATGGATACAAACATAGAGAATGTCTGTACCTGGCTTTTCCCCCCAGGTACGAATTGCCTCAATACGGAAGTCGTCGCCGATTGCTGTCTCCTTCTGGAATGTATGATGAATATGGCGAAGTGGTCGTGGAAAGCGATGGCGGCTACTATTATAGCCCACAGGGACCTACAGCAGAAGCAGACGTAGGTTTATTCGTTTATTTATTTTTTCCAATTCCAAATGTATTGACCTTTTGCAAATATATCAAAGCTCCTAACAGGACACGTGTACATTTGGTAAGCAATTTTTCGGTTCTGACAGGGTCAGCGTCGATTCTGAGGTAAGCGAATGGGAAGGACATTTGTGGAAGGAAAGCTTTGCATTCACTTCTTCTCCAAAGCCACTTGCCCTTCTAAAAAACTTATCTTAGGTGACTTCCTTATCACTGTGGCATGGAAGTGAGGCTGCTGAGGGAGGTGGCAGTTGCCCCAAGTCAAGCAGATTTCTTTCCAAACACAGCCAAGCAGTGTTCTCCACCCCAGACCGCATTGTGTTACCATCTTCAGTATTTGAATTTCTGTGAATCAAAAATTTGAGTTGTGGGAAAGAGTGATACAGGGTTTCCCAAATGTGGGTTTCCAGCTGTTTTGGACTACAACTCCCATCACCCCTAGCTAGCAAGACCAGTGGTCAGGGTAGATTGGAATTGTAGTCCCAAAACAGCTAGAGACCCAAGTTTGGGAATCCCTGCCATAGTAGATATGTTTTAAAATATATCTTACAATTATACGTGGCAGTCTATGCATGGATGCTGGCTCCTTGGGGCCAAGGCACTTGGGGGGGGGGGCATGTTTTTTGTGAAGGTGCTGGGACCCCTCAATGTTCAGATGGCATTCAGCTCCGCCCCCTGGCTCCTTGCAACATTGCATGATGTCACGCTTGTGACTTCAGGGCATCACGAGAAGTCACACGTGTGATGTCAGGACGTCACGTCAGCCCCCCTCAATCATCTTGAGAAGCTGGTGCTTATGAGAATAGAGTGAGTCAAGGGTCATATGTCTCTTATCTTTATCTTTCATATCCCACTTCTCAAGTGGATGACCTAGACCAGGGTGGGAAAAACCTGTGGATTGGTCATGCCATGACCATTGGCCATGCCAGCTGGGGCTGATGGGAGTTGGAATCCAACAGCATCTGGAAAGCTACATTTCCCTGGCCCTGATCTAGAGCTCCCTCTGCTGTCGCCTGCCTCTGGGATAGTAGACAGATGTAGAGCAGAGGTCAGCAACCTTTCTCAGCAGGGGGCCAGTCCACTGTCCCTCAGACCTTGTGGGGGTCGGACTATATTTGGGGGGGGGAATGAATTCCTATGCCCCACAAATAACCCAGAGATACATTTTAAATAAAAGCACACATTCTACTCATTGAAAAACACGCTGATTCCTGGACCATTCGTGGGCCAGATTTAGAAAGCGATTGGGCCGGATCTGGCCCCCAGGCCTTAGTTTGGCTACCCATGATAGAGGATTGAGAGGAAGGAAGTGTACTCTCTGCATCTTCAGAGACATTCCTCCTTGTGGGCACTATAAAACTGAGACCAATCTTGTAGCATGACCAAAGCCCTAATAATCTGTTATCAAGCCTAAATTGCTGCTGAAAAACAGCAACCTTGTCCTTGGACTCCACCCCACAGAAGTAAACTATGCAAACTATGCAAATGCTGGTCACCAAAATCATGTCAGCAAGAGCACGTGGTTATTTACTGTACTGCGGCTGGTATTGGTGAGTGGTTAGTAAACACACAATCTAGGCAACTCACACAATCTGTTGTGTACATTGCAGCTGCAATCTGATGACAAGCTGTACAGCATCTGTAATATATGCCTAGAACTGAACTGAAATATCTCAGAAGGCATTTTCCTGAGAAAATGCCTGAAATGTTTCTTTTTTGCAGTATTTTATTCGCACTATTCTTTGGTGGAAGCTGCCATCCTGGCCCCCAGGGGCCTCAGGAGAACTCTAGTTCTGGAGCATTGCAAGGATGCAAAAGAGTGGCCAGGAAAGAAAGAAAATACCTTAGGAAAAGAAGGGGGGTGTCTGTGCCTCTGCCAATAAATATGATAGAGAAATTCAAGAGGCCACTTGTTTAGGGCTCTAGATGGGTCTATATGGTGGAAGAAAGGGGGAAAGAGAGAGTTTTAAAACGATTTCTTTGACATCTATTCATTTTCAGCGCTGCAGCATCATCTAGTGGCTAAAGTGATACAGTGCATTTTATTACAATTGTGGTTTTAAATTATCACATAACTAGTGCATATCTAAATGCCTTTGGTACAGGCAACAATCAAAAAGGTCTGGTGTAAACATATGCAGAAGATTCAAGTTACTGTGTCATAGAATTGTCTCCTGCCTCCACTGCAAGCCATACGGAAATCTCTCCCCCCCCCCCCCAAAAAAAAAAGACTTGGCCTATGACTTTCACAACTACTTTAGTTTCATTGTTCCTTAGATATTACCAGTGGCGATGTTAAAAACAAGTCTAATCCATATACTTATTTTGCTTCTTCCCCTCTCCCTTGCAATTAACTCTTCATTTCTTCCTGCTGCAGAGTATTCTAGGGTGACATGTTTTCAAGCCAGCCAGCTTTCTAAAATTATAACTAAGCTCCATTTCTTATGATTTGCAGAGGACAAGTCCTGGTGCAGTTGTTCCCAGAAGAGCTGTAAGCCAGAGGCCAGGGCCTCCAGTAGCTATTAGTACAGTAGGTAAAGTGGCGGCTATAAAGGCAGGCCCCAGCCAGGGAAGGAAGAAACTCAAAGCAGTGATGCAGCTGAGCCGAATAGCAGTTAGTGCCCCCAAGCCAGGAACCACCACGGAGGCAGCACCATCTCCTTGGAAGAAGGCAAAGATCTTCCCAATGATGCTGCAGAAAGTGAAAGGGAAAGATGCAGATTACGCAGAGCTGGAGGTAGCAGCTCGCCAAGCAGAAGGAGAAGACAGCATGGTTATCAAGGGAAGCTATTTCCAGAAATCAGCCGGTGACGTGATATCGACAAAGAAGGTTGGCCGTGCCCTGAAGCGCACCTCCAAGAAACTCAGGGAGCGTGGTACATCAGAGGAAGTGAGTGAATCGGACTCAAAGTCAGGGATTTCAATCAGCGTCACGGCGGAAAGCGAGTCTGAAGTGAGCGACTACGGCAGGAAGAAAAGGAGAAAGACGTCGTCGTCGTCGTCAAGTGAGTCATCGTCATCCGCAAGTAGCACCTCTGCCTCTGATAAAGACTACTTGACAGTGACGCTGGACCAAGACGAAACCACTGAAAGCACAGTGGACTCTGATGAAGAGCGTTCAGATTCGTCCGGGTCCAGTTCAAGTAGCAGCAGCTCCGAAGACGAAACCTCCGATTCTCAGAGCAAAGCGTCCGAAGATACAGAGTCCAAGATGTCATCGTCGTTGCAGAGCTCCGTCAGCAGCGAAGTTACTGCCAGGACAAAGAAAAGCAGGAGCTCCAAGTCCAGTCTCAAGAACCGGTCATCTACAGGAGGAAGTGAATTAGATGACACCATAGAAGAACTATCAGAAGAAGAAGAGCCACCATCGGCTATAGAAGAGGAGGAATCAGATGACATTGAAACCTCTAGTAAACAGAGAGGGGGCAGTGAGGATGAAATTGACCCAGAGGAGGACAGTGAGGCAGAGAGAGGTACTATCAAGAGCTCAGCGACTCCAACAGATTCTGAAGATGTCCCCAAAAGGGAGAGGATTCGGAAGAAAGGGCCCACAAAGATCGCAGATACTGCTGAGTCAGAAAATCCCAGTGACTCTACATCTTTTTAGAACACAGGAGGTGGAACAAGAGGTAGACAGTGTGCAGTGAGGTGTGGTTTTGGTTTGCTGTGCTCTCTCTGTGTTGCTTCTTTAGGAGGGAGGGAGCATTATGCAAGTCTCGGACACAGTTTGGGAACCTGCCAGTAGCCAGCCTGCCACTCTCTTCCATTAAAAGAAATGTTTTGCAGAAGAGTTAAGGGCTCCTAGCTGAACAGCTTCATGAACTTGAATATACACTAATAGGATTGCACAGGGGCTAAAATAATAAGAATAATTAAAAACAGGGTGGCTTGTCCAGATTACAACAACTTTGACAACAAAACTTTTATTACTGATTGATTGATTGATTGATTGATCAGGTTGAGTCCAGACATGATTCTTGATTTCTCAGTGTTTCCTGATCCTTAGTAGAAGGCAAACTCCTGTGAATGGGGTTGTGTTTGAAGTGGTGTGAGCTGCTATGAACATTCTTCCTCTGGTGTTTGTGCTGTGAGATGGTTCATTCACTCAGAAAAGCTGAAGCTGCAGTAATCAAGCAAACAGCCAGCGTGTGTGAATTAGCGGTTTCTTTAAATATTGGGGGAGGGGGGCAGATATGTCTATTTCTACCTTCTACAGAGACATATGTCTCTGTGCCTTAGAAATCAAATTGCTTTATATATATATAAAAACCTTTTCACTGAAGAACTATTTGCATAAATTCTATGTCTACCCAAATTGCTTATAGCTAGGTTCGTTATTTAGCATGGAAAGTACTTATTAACTAGATAGATTATTTTTCATAAAATTTACATGGTTAGTGCTCAGATTGGGAGGCCAATTATGAAGATAATTAATAATTATATTGAATCTGTTGCAATTATATTTGGCTGGTTTATTCCAAAGTTTCGGTTTGTGTACTGTAATTCGATTAATGTAAACGAGCAAATCCTTACACGCATCGGGATTTCATGCTAGCGAGACATCATGTGGGGATAAGCATGGTTTCATGTGGTATATTCCCCATCCCCTTTAATTGCAACATCCACATGGTTACACTTGCTTCAGAAACTAAGATTGTCAAGCTGTAAAATACCACTGCTTTCGTGCAATGATCCCCTTGAAGCAGAAATGTCAAGTGCTCTTCATGAGCTGATATTACAATACAATATTTCAAGTGATTAATTCTAGGAGGAAGTGATAATGATTTTCCAAATATGTACCCTATTGGCATATTGTACATATCCTGTTGATCTCTAAGGCTAGTTCATCTATCTGCCTGTGTTTATGGTGTGAAAACTTTGGGAGTTTGGTTATGTCTGACAGAGACAGTTATCATGGATATAACTCTATGTAAGTTCAGTATCTGATCATGGAGGTAAGCATATCAAGAGATAAGATGTCATTTGTAATCCACTGCCTCAGCTGAATGTATTTCAGAGTGAGCTATGTAAACCTCAGGCTTTCAGAGAGAGTCCCAGGAAAAGTCACCCATATTTTCTGCAGCTTGGGCTCACTGGTTGGCTTATGGGGTCAAACGGATCAGCCTGAAGATGACATCACACCATTTCCTGGGAAAATACCTCAGTGTGTTTCATTTCCCAAGTTTTTCCAGTACAGTGGTACCTCGCAAGACGAAATTAATTCGTTCTGCGAGTTTTTTCGTCTTGCGATTTTTTCATCTTGCGAAGCACGAACTTTGGAAAAGCTTCAAAAATCACCAAAGTCTTCAAAAACCTCAAAAATTAAAAACAGGGTGGCTTGTCCAGATTACAACAACTTTGACACCGTGTGCTATGTGTTGCTCCTTGAAGTCAAGTCACAACTGTACCCCCTGAATGCACAGTTTTAAGAAAAAGGAAACAAACTTGCAAGACAAAGGAAACAAACTTGCAAGACGTTTTCGTCTTGCGAAGCAAGCCCATAGGGAAATTTGTCTTGCGAAGCAACTCAGAAAATGAAAAACTCTTTCGTCTTGCGAGTTTTTCGTCTTACGGGGCATTCGTCTTGCGAGGTACCACTGTATAGAGAATCCACTCCTGCCAACACTAATAGAAATGCAAAACCAAGCATGTTAACTTGAAAACACCTTCAGTTCATTATACAAATGGTGTCAGGGAACAGAGATTCTAGAGCAGGCTTCCCCAACTCCTAATCTTGTTGGACTGCAACTCCCATCAACCCCACCTAACACAGCCAATATTCAAGCATGATGAGAGTTGTAGTCCAATGACGTCTGGGGGGAACTAGACAAAGGCAATTCAGAAGTGCTTTGTAATCACTGGTCACCACAGAGATCAAAATCTAGATTCTACTTGCTTCCTCCCTTCCAGGTCATGAATAAAGTGTTTTCCTGCATGTGTCCAGTGAGAGATGAGAGATGTTTATGGGAATTGTTGCTTCACACATTCCTCCCCCCTCTGTTTTATTATAGATATTAATGTAAATAGCCTCTACTTCATTTCTGAAACAAAAATATCCATATTGAGGCATTCCTTGTTTTAATCTCAATACACAGTGGTTAACAAGTCATTCAACATATTTTAGTGCAGTTAAATTGATTTTTCTAAAGGAAATTGTTCACTTAAGCTAATTTTGTTTTCTAGTGGAAGCAACGGAGCTGCCCATGCTATGCATTAAAAAAACACACACTATAAAATAATTGATTTCTCTTTCTCTTTGTCATCACTCAGTGGGCGAGGAAAAAAAGGATCAAGCTGGTGGTTGATCCCGAGTATGAGACCAGCTCCACTGGAGAGGACAGTGCCCCAGAAAGCCAGAGGAATCGTCTCAGCAACCCCAACATTCAAACCAATATCAATGGGAACATCTACATTGCCCAAAATGGCTCGGTTATTCGAACCCGGCGCAGTTGCCTCTCAAACAATTTAAAGGTCACATCCCCTGTGAGGCTGGGGAAACATTTCAAGAAACTTGATAAGTTGGCAGTGACACATGAGGAGAACGTCCCACTCAACACGTTTTCAACGGGGGCATCATCTAGTGACAAACTGAACACAAGACCGTGTAGTGTTTCCTTTGCATCCTCCGCTATAGACGCTGATAACACAGGAACAAAGTCAGGGGGCAACAGGTTGAAAAGCACAGAAGAGCAGGAGTCCATTGTTGACAACGAGGATGTCAAGGAGCCTTTGGAATTACCCAGCGATCAGACGCAGTCAGACGACGACGAACTGTGGATGGGTCCGTGGAACAACCTTCACATACCAATGACAAAACTGTGACCTCTCTTTTTCATTTTAATTTTTACTCCCATTTATAACAAAAAGTAGGCTTTTTATCGTCACCGAGGAAAACCGTATGAACTTTGTTATCGTGCACATAAGTTGTATACTTTGAACAAAATGCTTTAAAGTAAAAAGCGGGTGGGGGTGGGGAGAAATCCAGAGAATTTGCACTCACATTTGTACCAATTAATTGTTCTTCCCAACAACTCTTTTTGACAGGCTCCGAATTCACTGAACAAATATCATTAAAATGGACTAGTCTTGTTGGCTCTGGAGTTATTGTTTAATAATCATCAAACCACTACTTAAATGCACAGAAATTGATTGATCAAGTTGATTGTAGCTGAGAAGGCAACCATCACACACTTGTTTGATGTGTCAGTAAAGCACATAGAAGCTTTAACCACCAGTCACTGCTGTTTCAGATTTTACCCTGCTGATAATCCTACACCCCTGATCTAAATTATTTTTAGGCTGTGAATTGGCCACTCATGGATGATAAATTCAGTGATTATACACTGCATAAAGGTGGCCTGTGTTGTGCGACCCCTTCTTGTGAAGGTTGAGCCTTTATTTGAATGAAACAAACTATGAAGAAAATCACTAGCTGCCTTGGGAAACAGGTTTTATTTTTATTTTATTTTTAAAAAAATGTGCCTTATTTCTAATAAGAATGTATCCAACAATGTAGCAATTTGCTCTCGCTATGTCTTCCTCAAAAAATTAGAAGAGCCATTGACCAGTATGCTCCCTCCCTCCAAATGACTTAAATCAAATATTGTTTGAAACTAGCATGTTGACTCTCTGAAGATCCTTTTCATGTCTTAGATAACTTATGCAGCTCATCTCTGTATCCCTTCTGATCTGTAACATCTTTTACACACTATGGGCAGCAGTATTAGATAATGTACATGTACTCGAAGTTCTTCCATTCATCATTGCAGGTGCGTTTCTCCACTTATTATCTCTATTGTTAATGCTAAAGATTGCACAGGAAGCTCCCGTTACAGGTCACTTCACATGACAGAGTTGGTGTGATGGGAATGAAGGTTGAGATTTGCTTCACACTGTCAACGCATAGTTCAATCTTACATTTGCAGGAGTCCTAAAAGGCTGAGCGGTGCCAAGCTAGCAATCAGTATGGGGAGCCTGAAAGCCAGTGAGCTCCAGAACCTTCCAGTCTCTTTGCATGATGCACCATTGGGCAGATCCACACCTTACACTTAAAAGCTCGTCCAACATATGTTTACTTCACACATGTTTCCCCAAAGAATCCTAGGAACTGCAGTTTCCCCCTCACTGAGTTATCATTCCCAGCCAACTTAACAAACTACAGTTCCCAGGATTCTTGGGGAAAACATGTGTGCAGTAAATGTATGTTGGATGTGCTTAAAATGGGTGATGTGGGTCAACGCTTACCTGTCTGTGTGTCTGACATGTCTGGTTCTGCCCTGGTCCCATTTCTCAGCTTCACCCGGGGGGGTCAATTTTTTTTTCCAAAAAAAATAAAAAGTTAACAAGCCTACTGACTGGTGGATGTACTCAATGTGACTTGACTTTTTTTTTTTTTAGCCGAGCAGATTCTTGAGCAATTTTATGATACCATCAGCACATACAAAAAAACCATGCACAGATCTATTCTACTTGCATTCTTGAAAGTGCCCACCCAGTTTAGATATGTGATGTGACCCTTAAGAAGCTACTTCTTCCTGAGGTCCCGCTTCCTCATCAGCATCATGCGTTGTTTCTAAATAGACCACTTTGCAAATGGGCATATGGAGACTTTAGCGTGTTAGAATTGGACCTAGTGCATCAAACTGATCACCATAATGCACTCTCTCATTTAACTGCTTTGGATACTGCAGGCTATAGCCAATGGTGTTGTTGCCTTAATGGAAAACTCTTCTGCTTGCACCTAATTGTCACTGTTCCCCCTCTACCTACTCCAGAATTCAACATATCCCTTTCTGTTCAAGAGAGCCTCCCCATCACACACACAAATCAAAACACACTCATCAGAGATCAGTTCTGGCACCTCTCAGGTGAGCACCATTGCCGTTATAAGAGAACAAGGGACATATTTATGGTGAGTTCCAGCACCTCTTTTTCCAGAAAAATAGCACTGAATAACACATTTATAAAGGGGGGGGGGAGTTAGAGAAAGTGGGGGAGACCCGTCAGCTCACATTAAAAAACACACAGCTTTAGCTCAGTCTTTAGGAACAGCTTTTCAGGGAGCAAAAGTTGTTGGAAATTAACTTGCAGAAGCAAAGCACCCATTGGATACAACCTATCACATTTACGGCACAACATGCTGCACAATACAGCTGGTGGACAGTTTTAAAAATATATCCCATTCACAAGAGCTGTTAAATATGCAAAGGGAACAATCCAGATCTCATGGCATTATAAATTAGAAACATTTCTAATTATTTCTAGGTTAAATCAGCATAACTTTGCTGAAGCAAATGGAGCTTTGTAAATTTACAACTGCTGGGGAGCTTCCATAATGGAATTCTTAAGCTATAAAACTGTTCTAAGTGAAACATGAATCAGGCCCCTGGTATCAGCAATATACTCATTATATAATGCAATAACCTTTGTAGATGCATAGAATGGAAGATTAAAGATGATGCAAAATCATTTACAGCAGGGATGTTTGTGATAATTAATCTTGGGAGGTTTTTTTTTTTAAAAAAATTCTATCTTCTCTGGTAAAGCTGTTTCCCCTCTCATGCATCCGTTTTTGTTTGTGTCTACAGCTTTTATGATTAATCAATAATTTCTTTACCTTATGGCAACAGCGGCCAGAATTAAAATGAGAATGACGCAGGCACTTGAATGATGTCAAGAGACACAAAAGGTAATCAGGCGATGAACTCAGATCCATTTATTTTCAGCTACAGCTTGTCTTTGGGCTAAAGAATGCAAGACAGATTCCAGGCCAAAAGGATTCCACCACGAATTCCACAAGGCCAATGAACACTGAACCTTTAATAAGCTTAGCTTACATAAAAATGACCTGTCAGGGACAAAAAGGTCTGGGCACATCAAAGAAATGTTTGTTTGCATAAAGTTAAACCATGATATATTACCCCGGGGGGGGGACTGGTTATAATGATATTTTGACATTTCCCTTGCAGCTCTGGCCTGCTTTGTTGGAGCCCAATCAAATGTGACTGCTATACAGAGCCAGTGATCCCCCTTTCACACTTTTAAGAAGCTATTTCTGTATACAACCCATATAATTAGATTGGCAGAAAAGGTCTGCAGATTCACTTGTGCTTGCATAACACGTTGCACATGTGGAAACGCTCATTTGAGTGATGCAACATCCTCCCAAACACATTATTACCCTCATCTTAATGCAGCAGCAGTAGCAGCATCAAGGCAGACCAGTAATTTTTTTGCTGGATTCCATCCAGCACCTGTGCAACCTAAGAAGGGGGAAAGCCTTTATCCTTGACCAGTCCTGTGACCATTTGTGTGAGTTTTAATCCAGGGCTTAATTTAAGCCCAGATCTACCAGAGCTTTGCTTTAAAATCTCCCTGAACAGGTGAAGCAATAATAAATGCCTTGCACAGGGTGAGGGGAAGAAGGCATTCAGGTGAGAGGGCATTCAAACAAGGGAAGAATCACCCTTCACTATTTCAGTTCCACTGCCCACTTCATGGCCAATATTTCATGTAAATTCCAAAACAAAAATAAGACATTTCATTAAGCAAACAAACAAACCCAAATACAGGTTCTACTTGTGTCCCATTAAATTGGCTAGGGAACTGAATCTGCCCCACAGCCAGAACTAGAACTGAGCCACCCTCCCTGAGCTACTATTAACAGCTGGGCAGGGACACCCACCTGAATCACCCACCAGGTGATTCAACTTGAATAATCAGGAGCACATTCTAAGTGCACTCCTCTTTCTTCCCTTGCAGCCCCAGCTTTAATTTAAGCAAGGGCTGCAAAGGACTGTATCAGGCTCCTGAATTCTAGTGGGACTTGCACCACAGCAGATACCATTTCTTCAGCCTCTTTCACCCAGCACCTCCACTGGACTTTATCTTCACCCCATGGCTCACAGATTTGGTAATGTACTCCTTCTCTGTTGTTTCTTGTCTGGCTTTGAATGTGCCTGCTCCATGATTTAGTCTTCTTTAGCAAAGGGTTCACAAATACATTTTCCAGGAGGCCACTGGTGATCTGTACCTCCCCACCCCCACCTTTAGTTGTAATAGCAATGAGTGACCAGCCTTCCCATCTGTGGAGGAAAGCAGAGGTTCATCCTCTCCAGCCCAGTTATGCAGTGTCTTGAGCTCAGTATAAGGGCTCATGATTCTGATGACTTCTTCTGAAGGCAGGACAGGGCCAAGGTGAAAACTGTTGGAAAATTCCATTCTGCCTTAAGGAGCAGACATGGGATTGTTACATGTCACATGTCTGTTTACATTCCAGCACAGCTTGCTGGGAACTTCGGTTGTGTGTATAGCTTTTGCTTCAGCCAGTTATGAAGGCCAGCCAAGATTGGTTGGCACTACCAGCACCTTGGTTCCATTTTGTCTTCTTCAACTCTTATCAAGAGAGATGTGCTTTTGATGTGGACATTATGTTCCTATGTTTCCGCAGGGGGGCTGTGTACCATCTTCTGATGAGAATGAAAATTGTGGGGAAAGGGAACCCATTTACAGCCCCTCCAACTGAGTTTTATTGGATGTCTGAAGTTATAATGATATCCATCGTAAACCCACTCTTAATATTACTGCCTCACTGTACATATTTTGACGGAGTACTGAAATTGGGATAAAGGATACAGATTGGAAAGAATTATATTTTGTATTCGGAGCATAGAATGGTAAAGGAATATGCACAGAACTGTGTGCCTCATGTGCATTTTAAAGCACAAAATAATGAAGCAGAAGCTTGTGGAGAGCTTTGGCAAAGATATATGAGGGCTGCTCCCACAAAGCAACAGTCTGTTAATTACTGATCAGTGTGATAAAGTGTGTTTGAGTTCTGTCCTGCAAACAGCACAGCATCCTTCTCTACAGGTGTAAGTTAATCTCATCCCTTAAGTATCATGAATTATGATTTATTGAATTTTTTTAAAAAACATTGCTAGTATTAGTGAATCTGAGGCATTATTGCATTTTAAAAAGTGTAGACATTTTGGAATCAGTATTTCTGAGAGGACATGATTTTAAAATGAGGTCTATGGTTTGTTGGCAGCATAAAAAATAGATGTTATTTGTTTTGGTTGCTGTTTTGATTGAGCAGTGGGCAGAGTTTTGCATGTATACACAAAACTTGCCTACTGGAAAAGCACACCAGCTTTTTTTGTTTCTCAGGAGGTGCCATACAGAACTCTGGCAGAAAGCACTTTCCCCATCTGTTCCAACTTCTTAACACCATCAGGAATCTTCTTCAGAGTGAGGGTAATGATTCCTGCCCTCTCTTTAATTTGTCTTTGTGATGCTGTGGTCAAGAATAGCCACATGATCATGTTTTCATGTCACCTCTGTGATCTCTGATTAGTTAAGATTGCCTCAGTATAATGCTATTGTTTTAAAAAAACGAACTGACATTTCCTCATTGGGGAGAGGAGCAGCTGCAAAGAGAGACAATGAAGTTTAGCCCCTTCTTCCCACCCCAGCTTCTGTGGATGAATTTTTTTTTTAACATCACTCTTTTGTAACACTTTCATCACAATAAGCCTGCAACTTACACACATTTAACTTGTGCATATTCAGCTTTGCATGCTTGTGAAAAAATAAAAAATTAAAAGAGGGTGGAAAGGGAGTGGACATACAAGAAAAAAGGATTTGGCAATCCCACCTGCCATTGAACCCAATATGTTTTCACTATACACAATTTTTGTTTTAGGCATGATCTTCAGAATGGAACTCCTGTGTAAGTTGCAGGCTTACAATGTTTGTTTAATTGTTTTTATTTAGTATTTTATTGGGTTGCAAAAGTACATACATCGTCTCTATTTTCAGATCATAAAGGTTGTATACAGTATAAGGTTGGGGGAGAAGAGTGATGGGGGGAGACAGGGTAGTAAACTCTCATTCTTTTAAATCGTGTGAGTACAAGGTTTTTGTGTCAGTGTCACATGGGTAGGTTCACTTTCTACTCATGTATTAGTTTCCATTGGTGGTGAGAGAGATTGGGGGGCCCAGGGCATTGTTGATTGCCTTCAGTTGACTGCAGTGAGTTTTGGTTGTATGTGAGAGGGGGAAGGGTTCTTGGTCAAGTTAGCCATATCAATTCATATGCTGTCGGTGCATTCTTGTTGTGCTGTGTGCGTAATAAAAGGGAGCCACACCAGAGTGAAGGCGTCCTCTTTTGTTTGTCCCTGTGCTAGTTTCAATCTGTTGGTTAGCATTTCTAGTAAGGCTGTTTCCCATACAGTTTGGTATCATTTTCACTCCTGACAGGTCCCTCCAGTGTCTAGCTATGGTGTTTCTGGCTGAAGAGATGAGCTCTTCATAGTGTGAGTGCACATTATTGTTTTGGAAAATATTCATTAGGGCCAGTTCTGGGGGTGGCTTCTAATACAGTCATACCTCGTGTTGCGTTTGCTTCATGATACGTTTTTTCAGGTTGCGTCCCGCGGCGACCTGGAAATACCGGAAAGGGTTATTTCTGGGTTTCGCCGATTGCGCATGTTCAGAGGCACAAAATGACATCGTGCGCAGAAGCGGCGAATCACGACCCGCACATGCACAGATGTGCAGACGCAGGTTGCATTCTGCTCATGTTGCGAATGGGCCTCCGGAACGGATCCCATTCGCAACCAGAGGTACCACTCTACCTGTTTAGTTATTTCTTGTTGGACTGATGTCCCAAATGGTTGGATTTGTGGGCAATCTCACCACAAGTGGAGGTATGTGCCTGCAGAGGAGCAACCTCTCCAGCGTTTCGCTGACTCGACTCTGTTGTTTGTTTGCAAAAAAAAATATCACTTTAATGGTTGTCAGTAGAATTAAATGTTGAAAGCGCTGCAGTAGGGGTGTCAATGGCACCACCCACCCATGTTACTTTGGCAGCATGGGAGCGACTACAGCTCAGCCCTGTCCCACGTGAGAAGCCCTGGTATGGCTTCTCCCCATGTCAGCATCACCCATCCTGGATATTGGCCTGTGCTGGCACAATACAGAGTCGTGTTGTGAGTTCTCCTTTTGTGATTCAAGAGCACAAATATATGCAGAATAGGATTCTGCCAGAGTCATCCCCCCCCCAATGAACCTAACATGAAAATGGTGTGCAGGTGGCAGCTGTGGTGATGACATAGTAACTATATTTTACCATAGGAAACAACATCTGAAATGGCAGGAGAGACTTTGATTGCCCTTCCCTCCTGTTCCTACCACACACTGTACAAGCTTTGCTGCCAAAGCCAATTACGCTCTGCTGGCTGCGCTTGTTTCTGTAGATTGATACATCCAAGACACCTGGACTCTTTTCTTACCTGTTAGTTGTGCTGGGTCCCATGGTGGAACTCTCGGGTTTTGTTATACAGGAACAGCTAATGTCTTGGCAGAGCTTCATGGCATGGGGCTCCCTTGTACATAAATAAATTGGGAGCTTCATAATTGAGAATTACTATGGCTTGCAGAACCTTTTCTCTCCCATTTTCCCAGAAAGCGCAACTCATTGTCACTGTGCATTGTTTCTTTGACCCTGGTAGCTTCAGAGAAATCCTTTTGTGCCATTTAAGTTTTAAGAATGAAACATACTCAGTGGAACTAATAGAATTATGGAGGGTTTGGAAGTGCAAACCTTTTAGGGATGGTGGTTATGAACTCTACCAGAGACGATGAATGACAGCTGCATCCATTTTCTTGCTCTGCAGAAGAGTGGCCAGATACACAGCTTTTGCAAATGAGCCCATGCATACATTAGTGGAAATAGCACACTGAATGCAACATATTAGGCAAAGCTGCATGCAAAAGCAAGTATATTAGATGTAATTAGATGAATTTTCATGAATTCTTTATTTTTTTAAAAAATGCAAACTCGTGGAAATGTGAATAGCTCAATTGAAGATTGGAAAAATCTTTAAAATGCACTTACTAATGTGTATGTGTGGCGCTCCCCCATGTGACCGGAGGAATCTTGACTCGAGCAGTCCCGAAGTCTATATATAAATATAAGTGTCTCTAAGCATGTATAGAGTGCACCATGATAATAGAAATTTAGAAAGTAATGTTACTTTTTGTAACTTTAAGAATTGATAACTGAACTTGTTTGCTTTCCTCTTCTCTCCTCATCCATTTTTCCTTTTGTGTTGTGTCTTTTGGATTGAAAACCTGGGGGCAGAGACCACTCCCTCTGGGAGTCTTGTTGGCCAAAGAGTGAAGTACCTGCAGTAGAGGGTAAATAACCTGCAGTAGAGGATAAATAACAACGGGCTTTATTCACACATTGGCAAGATAACTGTAAAGTCTGTTACAAAGTTAGAAAACATTATATGAAATAAGGCTCAAGTTAAAAAGAACATAAAGCTCCATCTTTAATGCTGCCTTTTGTTTCTGGTAGCCATGCTAATGTACAGACACAGCTTCACTAAAATCTAGGTTTGGTTTGGGTTTTTTTTTTTTATGGGAAGCTGTCATCACTTTTGTTCTGAAGGAGAAAGTGATACTTCAATTCATTATAGAGAATTACTGAACGGCAAGCAGAAACCCTTAGCTAAATGGAGCTATTTTAAAACCATGGCATAAAATACCATTACCTTACATTAAATGTTATAATCGGATTTATTGTCGCAGAAACCATAGAGCTGGAACAGCAAATACAATTTCAAGCATACATTTGGGGGAATCTTATAGAAAAGAGGCAATTCCCTTTTGATAACCCTCCATTTGTTCACCTCCTTTTTCAAAGCGTGAATTTGCGTAAGGTTACTATTCCAGCCATAATTAGCAATCGCTCTTAAAGATTTTAATCATACGTTTTTTAAAAAGGGTTTATGGCTATACGTAGAACAAAGCTGTCCTGTTATACATGGACTACATGCCCAAATTATAGGTCTAGGAAACCAATACATTTCATAAACACATAGGCCTGGGCATTACATTTTGAATAATTCAAAACAGTGAGCAGTCACCACAGATGGAAGATGGGCTTGGCTGGCATTCGTTAGCCACCAACCAATCAAAAGCATTGAGGGCCTAGAGGAGAGGCAGAGTACAGTCAGGTCTAGATCTGTGAGGGAACCTTCCATCAGGCCCTCAGCCAGCGCCCAACCTGACAGACCGCCAACACTGGGCCTGTGGCTACCTGTGAAAATGTTTACTAATACCAATGACCCTCTTTGAGATAAATGATTATGAAGGTTCCTTGGTTTTGAGGGCAAGTCTCCCTTGCCCTTAGTGGCTTCTGTTTCACAGCTTCGAATGACACTGAAATGTCATCACGAGTGGAGTATTCTAGGCTTGCTTACCTTCACATTAGAAAACAAAAGTGGTGATTCAGCAAAATGGCTCCTGAACTTTCCCATTGCTTGCTAATGAATCATTCACAACCCATTTTTCTTCTCTGTTTAGAGCTGACAGCTCCTTAAGGAGATGTGCTCTTCCACAGCCTTGGCACATGACACACACGCAAAAAGCTTCCCAGGTGATGCTGATGTTAAAATATAGACTCAGGGTAAAGCCTGATTGCTGGTGCTTGAAGGCTCAAAGAGTCTTTGCGGGGATTGGTACAAACTGTTGCATTGCACTAAAGCCGCCGCTCTAAATAGCTTTTCGAATCTGGACTTTTCACAGAGCTGCCTCGGGGATGCATTCATCTTATACTGTAAACATACAGCAAGGAAGAGGAAGCGGTTGTGAAACTGAGGGAATTAAGTCCCAAAATCCATATTAGGGCAATGCCTTTATTTCACAATTAGAATTATGATTTCTCACCTTAAACCTCTGTGAATGACACTCCGAAAGCCATTTCATATTTTGAAAAATGTTTTCATGTGATACAGAGCGGTATTCCAATTGGTTTTTTTTATCTGTTGTCCATTCCAGCTGATGAAAGCAACTAGAGACTACATCTGCAATTTTATGTCGCAATCTATTCCCATGTAAAATTGACCTCCATGAGACCTCTGATTGTATTTATCAATGAGAACTTTCACAGTTCTTATTCAACATCTCTCTGTTGAATTATTGCACATAGTGGATGGATGGATAAATGGAATGGATTATAAAAAAAATTAAAATAGATTTTGATGGATATTAATAGATTAAACTCTGGAGATTTGGGGCGGGGTGTTCATTGATATGCTATGCTGAGAACATTTAGCTCTCGCTCACTTGTTCTCTATTCCTTCTGAATCAGGAGTGGCTGAGCAGGTGCTTAGCCAATGCCTGGAGGCAGTGATGGGCTGGACCGAGGCCACATCCTGATAAAACAGAGGTGGTGTGAGTAGGTCTGGGACTTAGATGGGCAAATGTGGGTCCAGGGAGAAGGCCTGTTTGAAATGGAGTTTCATGCCTCCTGGGGGGAAAAACACCTGCATACCTTGGGGGTTCCCTTTGATTCAAAGGTGTCATTGAAAGTGTAGGTAGTCTAAGTGTTGTAGACTGCTGGTTCACTGCCTATAGACATGCAGTTTGGACTCTGATCTGCGCTTTAATAACTTCATAAGTGGATCACTGCAATGCACTCTGTGCGGGGCTACTTTTGAAGATGGTCCAGAAGCAGCAGCTAGTGCATGCCATGGTTGCCAAGCTGTGAAACAATGCAGCTATATAAGGCCATGTGACACTGGTCCTTGCAGTTCTGCACTGGCTACTGGACCCAGTTCAAGGTGTTGCCACCAGCAGGCAAAGCTCTAAATGGTTTAGGACCCAAGTACATAAATGAGAAGGGACGCAGGTGGCGCTGTGGGTTAAACCACAGAGCCTAGGGCTTGCCGATCAGAAGGTCGGCAGTTCAAATCCCTGCGACAGGGTGAACTCCCGTTGCTCGGTCCCTGCTCCTGCCAACCTAGCAGTTCGAAAGCACATCAAAGTACAAGCAGATAAATAGGTACCGCTCCGGTGGGAAGGTAAACGGCGTTTCCGTGCGCTGCTCTGGTTCGCCAAAGCGGCTTTGTCATGCTGGCCGCATGACCAGCTGTACACCGGCTCCCTCGGCTAATAAAGCGAGATGAGCGCCGCAACCCCAGAGTCGTCTGCGACTGGACTTAACGGTCAGGGGTCCCTTTACCTTTACTTTTACATAAATGAGTGCCTTCTTGTGCCTACTGGCCTGTGTTCTGACATCACCAGGAGAGGCCCTGCTTGCAAGCAGTTCGGTGGGCATGGTTTGTGGTAGCTCAGAAGGTGGTAGCTCAGACCAGAGAGAACAACCTTCTTGATGGCAGCACCCCACTAGTCGAATTCCCTCCCCAGGTAATTGCAGTTGACTCCCACATGCCACAGTGGAGATTTGAACCCAGGTCTCATGAGTCCTAGTTTGTCACTCTAACCCCTGTGGCACAGTGAATGAGGCACAGAGGCTGCAGCAGGCTGAAGGGAGCATTGCAGTCGTATGAACAGTCCTAAAATTCCCTGTGTCTCTGAAGGAACCTCCTTAATCCGCTCTCTGTTCCTCAGATTTCATGTTCTTATTTATTCATTCATACTTTTACTTTCTGTTTTATCCTTAGGAGTGAGTGGGATGGTGGGGTAGAGCCAGCTGAGAGAAAGGCGTTTGATGCGAGGGGGGGAGCAGGTGGGAAATCTGTTGCCTCTGTAAAAAAACAACAACTGTTGAAACGTCTATGAGCTTTATCAAAATTAAAACAAAAATGCCTTCCTAGAGTTGGCTGCAGTACATTTAGTTTCCAGTAGGGGTCACCACAGGACAAGGGACTAATGAAGTCAAGGCAAACCAGGAAAAGTTATTTGATAGGAATGTGGTGTTGATAGGAGGACAGTGACTGAGCTGCTTCTAATTTTAGATTTCTATTTAAGAGACTGTATATATTTATTATTAGTAAGAGATTAGAACCATTGTGCCTGCGGTCTAAGAGCTTGCCATAACAATGCAGATCGTCAGTTTCTGAGGCTGGTTTCATGGGCCGCCTTATAATAACAAACTGGCCTCTAAAACAGGTTTTATAACTGTTTTGTCAAAACAAAATTGAAGGGTAGTGTGTGTGTGTGTGTGTGTGTGTGTGTGTGTGTGTGTAGCCAGCGTGAGAAAAGCATCTCTTTTTGGCCATAAAAGGCCTTGCCAGCTGGTCATCTGTGAGGGATTCATTCAAAACAAACTTACTTTCTTTTTTTCTTTTTCCTTGCCTTACCAGAACTACGTTCCTTCCACCCTATGCTTCCTCCATCCCAGATTATATTTAAACAAGGGTTCACGTGTACTATAAAAAGATGAACAGTTGCTTTCGTATATCCATGAGCCAACCTGCTACATAAATGGATTTTGCGCCGTTTATTTTAATGGTGCTGGTGGAGTACATAATGGTCCTTGAGCTGTATCTTTAATGAAATGTGTTAAGTGTCTGCATGTGACTGAAAATACATATAATTCCCCCCCCCCATACGTGCCTTTTGTACAGTCTCTTTAATATGCTGTGGCCCAGACGCCTGTTCCAAAATTTCTGTCCTCCAGTTTCTATTATCATCTGGGCTTCAATCCAGTGCATAGTTATGCAAGCTTTTCCATCAATTCCAACAGGCCTGGAAACTATTTATAACTGAACTGGACTTTTATTATTGCACTTATTTAGATTTATAACCCCACCCTTCATCACTTTCCTGATCCCAAAGTGGGTAAGAGCTATTTATTCTGTTTTAGTTACAGATTTATAAGCTGTTTCGCAACTCAAAATAACAGAAACAGTGCATAGTCAAATATAAAATACAGTAGACCTGTAACTTGCTTACATTTAACTTGTGCTTAGCAAAAATAAATAAATAAATAAAAAAAAAAAATTGAAAGGGGGCAGGTGTCTGGGGAAAGGGGATTTTGGCAATCCTTCCCGCCATTGCATCCAAAATATTTTGACTATACTTGATTTTGGCTTTATGCACTATCCTCAGAAAGTAACCCTCCATGTAAGTTGCAGGTCTACTGCATAAAAGATTACAAACTCAGTAAACTAACAGCAATAAAGCCACTTCTACAGTTGTGCAATTATAACTCCATGAAGTGACTGGGTCGCACTTTAGGGAAAGCTTTCTTCTTTAAAAAGCTATTAACAAAATTAAAGCTATCTACAACAGAAACACAGTATAAAACAGCAGCCAACAATGGTCCAGGAATATGCAAACAAAGTCAACAATGGTGCTTGAAGCCTGTCTGGATCAGTCTCTTATTCCACACAAGGATACAGATAGGTAGCCGTGTTGGTCTGCCATGGTCAAAACAAAATAAAAAAATTCCTTCCAGTAGCACCTTAAAGACCAACTGAGTTAGTTCTAGGTATGAGCTTTCGTGTGCATGCACACTTCTTCAGATACACTGAAACAGAAGTCACCGGACCTTTCTATATAGTGAGAAGGTGGGGAGGGGTATTACTCAGAAGGGTGGTGGGAATGGGTGATTGGCAGATAGCTGTGATGAGCCTGTTGACGACTCTTAACGACTGCAATAGGTCTAACAGGAAAAAGCAAGGGGTGAGAAGGTGAAAAATGGCTTTGTCATGTATAATGAGATAAGAATCCAATGTCTTTGTTCAAACCAGGTCTCTCCATAGTTTTAAGTTTGGTGATAAGTTGCAATTCAGCAGCTTCTCTTTCCAAGAACCACAAGACAGAAAAACCAGTAGGAGAACACTTCAATCTCCCAGGACATTCTATACAAGATCTCAAAGTAGCTGTTCTATTACAAAGGAATTTCAGAAATAGACTGGAAAGAGAAGCTGCTGAATTGCAATTTATCACCAAACTTAAAACTATGGAGAGACCTGGTTTGAACAAAGACATTGGATTCTTATCTCATTATACATGACAAAGCCATTTTTCACCTTCTCACCCCTTGCTTTTTCCTGTTAGACCTATTGCAGTCGTTAAGAGTCGTCAACAGGCTCATCACAGCTATCTGCCAATCACCCATTCCCACCACCCTTCTGAGTAATACCCCTCCCCACCTTCTCACTATATAGAAAGGTCCGGTGACTTCTGTTTCAGTGTATCTGAAGAAGTGTGCATGCACACGAAAGCTCATACCTAGAACTAACTCAGTTGGTCTTTAAGGTGCTACTGGAAGGAATTTTTTTATTTTCCACACAAGGACTTTAAGATAAGGTCTCGCTCTCGTTTGACCACCTGCAAAGGCAAAAGTTAAGGAGTTAAGTTATCTTTGATTCTATTTCTTGATTAAAGATCATTGATAATTGTACTTGCAACATGAGATTTGCTAATCTTGAATGAGGACAGGGAACCTGGCTTACCTCCACCACAGGTATGTATACTGCAGTGTGTAGGGACATGAGCAGGTCCCGGGGCAGCTGTTTGTTCTTTGCCATTGATCTAATGTGCAAATGCTGTTGAAGAAGACTATTCCTAACTCCAATGAGGAGGAATATACCATCTTTTTTTGCCAGCTAAGTTCCCCGGGCTTGCTAGATCATGTGACTGAGCTGAAAGGGGTTTGGAATAGGTGCGAGTCCTTCCGTATCCCATCATGCCCCTGCCACACACCCTTTTAAAGACTTAGGCTGGCATAAGTTACACTGGCTTCAGTTCTGCCGGCTAAGCCCCAGTTGAGCTAGGATGAAGGATCTCCTGCCTGTAGGCATATTGCCGCCTGAACCAAGATGACTAGGAAAGCCCAAGATATGCCAAACCAAACTCTCTCATCCCAGAAGATCTTGGGTTTGGATTTCATTGCTGGTGCACTTAACCCTGCTATTATAAAACTAGCTTTTGCCCTGTTTGATAATGTCACACCACTGGGATGAATTTTTTGCATTTGCTTTAGTGGTGAATGGAGTTCCTCTTCTTCATGCTTTGTTACTGAGTAGTGTGTGGCTCTGCCTGTGGAAGCCTTCACAGAGCCATGCTAATAAAAGAAGCACCTCGTCCTTAACCTCCAATGAATTGCCAGGTTGCTTGCTGGAGAAATATACAAACTGCAAAAGCAGTCTACCACCACTGCAAGTTTATAGCTCCGGGCATTAGACATTAAACAGTGCAGCAATGACACATCAAGCAGCAAATAAACCAGTCAGAATATTTCAAGCTTGGAAGTTAATAAGGCACAGATACCAAGTCCTGGAACTTGTTTTCTCACCATTGGCAGCTGGGTGTTTACTTGCCTGGCTCCCATCTAAAGGCTGTGGCTTCTGTGGGATCTACTTGTGAGTCTGAGATGCCCAGGCAGCTTCAGCTAAGCTTCTTCCTCGAATCATATTTTACTCTGGTGGATGAAAACAGTGAGCCATTTACTGGAAATTGTATTTGACAAGAAGCTAGTGAGGTTTTTGTACCTCTTTGGCTGAAATGAAATTGATTTTATTGTCATGATATTGTTGTGAAGGGGGTTTTTTTGGTGGGGGTAGCCTGTATGCCTCGGTCCCTTCTAATTCCTGGATCCAATAAGATTTCAGTTGCTGGAATAGCAAGGCAAGGTTTTTTGAGGGTAATGGCTTAAGTACAGTTTAATAAGGTCACAAAGGGAGTGGGTCTGTGCTAGATAGGTAGGAGCCCCTCCCTCAACTGACTGTTAGCTAGAAAGACAAAAAATGGAGTTGAGGTGTGTGAGCTTGAAGCTAGAAGCAGGCTGGGCAGCTGAGAGACACAGCTAGGCCTGATTTCTGCTGGCATCCAAGGCTGTGGGAATGGGAGAAGCAAGACCCTCTTAGGGTGTTAATGCTGTGAGCCCCTCCGTCTTAGGTTCAGGTTGTATAAGGTAAAGGGTAAAGGGACCCCTGACCATTAGGTCCAGTCGTGACCGACTCTGGGGTTGCAGCGCTCATCTCGCTTTATTGGCCGAGGGAGCCGCTGTACAGCTTCCGGGTCATGTGGCCAGCATGACTAAGCCGCTTCTGGCGAACCAGAGCAGCACACGGAAATGCCGTTTACCTTCCCGTCGGAGCGGTACCTATTTATCTACTTGCACTTTGATGTGCTTTCGAACTGCTAGGTTGGCAGGTTGTATATGTGTCAATAAACCATATATCATAAAGACGCCACTTAATGAGCCCTTTTGGCCTGATCCAACAGGACTCTGCTTGTGTTATTCTCTACCTTATAACAATCAAAAATGGTAATTCAATATTTTTAGTCTAACCCCTTTCCCCGCCCCAGATGTGTATTAGAGAATAATTCCAGTAAGTTTCCCTCTACTGAGATGTACTGAGTTTTTCAGTGTCATAATTTGGCTGACTATTGTAGATGTATTTGCAGAATCGGCATCCGCTCTCATTTTCTGCCCAGTTTATTCATACTGGTGTTAAGCAGCTTCTGTCTTTTCATATTTGTTTACTGACTTGTGGTTTCTATCATCTGTTGATAATTGTCTTAAACGCAGTCCTCCTTTGCTTATTTGCATCCGATTTCAGTACTTTTTCTTCTGCTTCATTCCATTGTCTTATAAGCGTTCTTTTGGATTTTTGTTCTTTCCCTAATACTTGACTATCTCCTTCCGCTAGTTACTTCGGCTGCATTTTCTTTTACTGGTCTTCTCTTGTCCTCTGTTGTTTCATCCTGATAAACATACTGACAGGATTAGATTTCTTTATTGGTTTTAGGTCTTGGCTGTACCTCCCTTATTTTTTTTCTTTTTAAACTTTTTAAGTTTCCTCCTGTTGATCTTTTCTAACATGTTGATCTTTTTTGTCCTACTTTCCTTCATTGCCCTGTCTGGATTTACATTGGTATTTTTTTGCTTTTGTTGTCCTGCTGAAGCTTTTGGCTGCTGCTTTTGACACTGCTCTGTAGATTTTATGAATTGCATGTGTTTTTACTATAATAAGTTTTTACCTCCTGCTTATGCTTTTAAACATGTTGCAGGTTGTTTGGAGCTCTTTTTTGTATAGCAAGCAACTATATGAAACCACAAAGTTTTGGAGTATGTTGCCAGCAATACGCTGGTGAAACATAGCTCTGCTTCTCCTTTACATCTATAGCTGTGGCAGTGGATATTCCCACAGGGTCCAGTCTGCCCTCTTCTCCGTTTTTCCTTTTGCCAGGCAACTGTCAATTCCAGTCCCATGCAACTGCCTGGAGTCTCTGGCACAGCCATTTTAATTCTCCCACAATGCAGTGCCAGACAGTCAGCTAGCGATGTTGGCAGAAGAGTCCAAACTGTGCAGTTAAACCTTTTGGTTCTGCCATTTTAATTCCCCACCTCCCAAGAAAAATAGTACTACAGTGGTACCTCAGGTTAAGTACTTAATTCGTTCCGGAGGTCCGTTCTTAACCTGAAACTGTTCTTAACCTGAAGCACCACTTTAGCTAATGGGGCCTCCAGCTGCCACCACGCCACCAGAGCACGATTTCTGTTCTCATCCTGAAGCAAAGTTCTTAACCCAAGGTAATATTTCTGGGTTAGCGGAGTCTGTAACCTGAAGTGTATGTAACCCGAGGTACCACTGTATCTTCTTCTTCTTTGGCAATCACTCGTAGCCGAGTAAAATTGTCTTCCATAAACACGGTTTTAACAATGAGTCCGTAAGTGACTGTGGAGGCCAATTCTGGATCCACACGTCCTTCCACAGTGGGGACATTGGTTTCTGGGCGGGAGTTGATCACGGTGTGGATTTGCCAAGCGTGCCTTCCTCTTAGCACGTTTCTCCCTTGCATACTGAGTTCGAGTGTCTTCAAAGCCCATGACACCTTTGGTAAAGGCTGTTCTCCAACTGGAGTGCTCGCAGGCCAGTGTTTCCCAATTGTTGGTGTTTATACTACATTGTTTTAGATTTGCCTTGAGATAGTCTTTAAACCTCTTTTGTTGACCACCAGCATTACGCTTTCCATTTTTAAGTTCGGAATAGAGTAGTTGCTTTGGAAGGCGATCACCAGGCATCCGCACAACATGACCAGTCATACTATACTATACTATACTATACTATACTATACTATACTATACTATACTATAGCATTTTGCCCCTCCCCCCACCAATTTTCCAGCCGTCAATGTACCTGGAGCCAGCCCTGCCATTGGATATTTCACCCCTGGTGCTGTCTCATGCTGCTTGTGCTTTATGACTGCTTGGGCAACTTTTTCTAAGAAGATTCCTAGGTTCTTTGATCCAAAGCCAAGTCTGCTTATGCTGACATTGACTTTATCTCTGAGGCAAAACACCAGCTGATGAAGATCCCATGCACTTTACTCCTATCTCTTAGGCATGCTTCTCTGTTTAGTGCTTTTTTCCTGTCTTGCAGTAATGCCTGGGCGTTCAAGCCCTATTGCTTCAAAACCTTATCATCCTGGTTCTGCATCATCATCTTGTTTAGAGGAAATATTCTGAGTGCATGATTTATGATGGCCTGCTTCTGTGGCTGGCAGAATAATAGCGTGTTGCAGAAGAGACTGATGGAGCAGAACATAATGTGGTTTATGAGGAATCACAAGGGTATAAGCCGTGCCATTTTTCTTTTCCCCAAGAAACCTCTGTGATGGTAAGTTGGTAATTAGCACTCTTGGCTTACATTGCTACCTATTCGAAGAGCCCAGTGCCAGGATGATTTAAAAAACAACAACACAACATTAGGTTTGGCCAACTAACACTGAAGAACTTTTCATTTTAGCAAGGACAAGAATCATTGTCAGATGAATCTGACATTGTCAGATTCC